>NC_049230.1:38114167-38416917 GCF_011100685.1 Canis lupus familiaris | reverse complement strand
CACCACTGGGTCCCCCACCTCACAGACAGCCCCTCATCCAGAGCACCTGCTCATCCCCTTCCACCTGTAACTTGAGAAGCAACCCCCAGCTGCATCTGAGCCACCAAGCACAGTGGGAGGTCTTGGCCCCCAGCAGGTTTATGGAAACCATCCATTCCCTGCTGAGAGCTTAAATATATCTACATAATCAGCTCCCCTTGACCCCACTGCTCCCATCATTTCTCACAGAACCTCACAGAGGCCCTGATTCTTCCTCCTTTTTTTTAATTGAAAACATCAATCCCCCTCGAGTCAGGGGGAGGGATGGTGCTCTGTTTAGACCCAGGAGTCTGGTGTGACACAGGCTAGATTAGACTCTGTGAGGAAACAGTGATAAAATACATCTCCCAAATGCGCGCGCACACACATGCACACACGCACACACACTGGTGTGAACATTTAATTACCATGGGAAATCACTTCCTGACACTAAATGCTACCCAACTCTTTCTCTTTCTCTCAGATGGCTTTTGCTGGAATATTTGTCCCCACAATAAGCCCTCAGCCTCTATCTGAATAATTCATACCCAGGTAGTAGGACCGGGTCTTGTAGGAAGGTTTGGGATTTAGAGGAGCCAGAGAAAGCCCCCAGGACCACCAGAGGTGGGAGCTGAGGCCAGTCCATCAGAGGAAGGAGGGGAGAGTGTCTCTCAGAGAAGATGACATTGAGGCTGACAGCTGAAAGTTTAAAGAGACCCAATCAAGGGAACAGGAGAGAGGAGAGCATTTCCAACAACAGAACGACATGTGCAAAGACTCCAGGCCTAGACCACAGGACTCAAGCCACCTGCTCCCCCATTGCCCCAGCTCATCTCTCCTTGGGAGGGTTTCTGTCTGCCCTGCTCACCACTACTTCCTGTCCATGAATAGAGGACAGTGCTTCACCTGGTAAGGTGACAAGCAACAAGGAGTTCTGCCACAATCACCCTCTGAGCTAGATAAGGAAAATATTATTTTAGATATGTGGAAAGTGTGCCTTAGAGACATAGAGTGACACATAGTGTGGGACAAGCCAGACAACCCCCGCCCCTTCGAGAGAATGTATCATTTGCTCACTCCCAGAGGCTCCCAGAGAGGCTGAGTGGGATGACTGAGGCCACCAGCAATAGGTACCACCTCCTGTCGGAGGACCCTTCATTCCCATTGTCCACTAAGCTCTTGGAAGGGAAGTCTGGGTAGCTGAGAGTCGCTGTCCAGCAGAACAGCCATGCAAGAAAGGTACAGGCTCCAGAATCAGACTGCCTGGCTCCTTCCCTTACTGACTGTACTACTGAGGCAGCTCCCTTCATCCCTCTCAGTGGTACTTCCCTCATATGTAAAATGAGGTCAATAATTTTCCCTACTTGATAAGATTGTGCTGTATATACTTAGCATGGTGCCCAGCAGATAGTAAGCACTCAAAAGAATTACAACAAAGCCATAAATAAGATTAGTATTATTTGGGTTCAGGCACAAGATTGGGTTTTTTTTTTAATTTGTCTTAAAAACATACCCTCCATACCCCTACATTCACAGTTTTCACACAAACTAAACACTGCCTTCATCCTACATCCCTTCCTACCAACCCCCTGTGAATGGCCCAAACCTCTGACCAGTGCCTCTGTGAGAAGAAAACCGCAGGTTGCTGTGATGGCCCATGAAGAGGACATGCGGAATGGCTTAGCACACCAGAAGGGCCGCACAATGGTTTCTGTCAACTAACACGTTCTAAAAGAATCAACCTCAGTATCTGATGCTCCTGGACCCTACTGGTGCCTCCACTTCTACTTCTCAGTTGTAAGCAAGCAAACCAGCCATAGAGCTGTGCCCTAAGTCATGAAGAGACTTTCACATTGTAATCAAATAAAACATGCAACAAGGCTAATCAGCCACATGTGGCTGCTATGTGTTATGATTATTCTGATTCTTGGAGATAAACTCTCGATGATAAGCAATGGCTCAGATAGGAGGCATCTGTGTTTTTCTCCTTTGTCAGCTCTGAATCTTTAAATGGTGGTGATGTGAGACTGAATCCATATCACAAACACATATACTGAAATTCATTCTCAGGAAATTCCAAAGAGCTGGATCCATCAGCCAGGGCTCCCTGTTACCTCCACGCCCACTCAAGCATACAGGCAGAAGCTCCCTGGGTCTGCAACTGCCCTTTCCATTCCTCCCTTCTTAAGGGTGTCTAGAAAGTCGGCTTATCCATTGGTCTCCGGGAAAGCGGGAGAAGGAGGCCAGATTCTAAATTAGAATGCCTTGGATTCAAATCTTGGCTCTGCCACTCACAAGCTGTGACTGGAATGGGTCACCTATCTTC
Source organism: Canis lupus familiaris (assembly GCF_011100685.1). Lineage (NCBI taxonomy): Eukaryota > Metazoa > Chordata > Mammalia > Carnivora > Canidae > Canis > Canis lupus. The sequence goes on along the minus strand of NC_049230.1, from coordinate 38,414,573 downwards.
TCAAAATTTTAGTTTCCCCATCTCTACCTGGGGTCATTGTAAGGATAAACAAACTAACAGAGCAGCACATTGTGCAGACTCTGGCATCAGATTGTTTGGCTATGAAATCCCAGCATGGTTCCCCATAGGCTGTGTGGCCTTTGGCAAGTCATTTGACCTCTCTGAGCTTCAGTTTCCTCATCTGCAAAATCAGAGTAGAAACAGCACCTATCTCATAGGGTTGTTGTAGGGCTCAATAGAGACATTGCATACACAGTGCTAAGAAGAATGCCTGAAACTCAGAGCATCTCCTGTAGTGCTTGCTAGCACTGTTGCTTGTCTAGTGCTTGGCACACCTTAAGCCCTCCTCTCAAATGCGCAGGCTCCCTGCTCCCACTGGAAGGGACAGCCTGAGGGCCCTGGGCAACAGTAACCCTGGAGCCCACAAGCCACAACTACATGCCCAGGGGAGATGGTAACACTGACCCTGAGCTTCCTTGGGGGTCAGATAGGGCAGAGAAATCTGACCAGGAAAAAACTAGGGAAGAATCAGGCAGGTGTGACAGCCAGGGTTCAGGTAGGGCTGGCTCCGGAACTCAGGGCTTTGACTTGACAGAGATGATGGGCCCAAAAAAATGTGGGCCTTTGCCCTTAGCAACTCTGAGACATATGCCCAGAAGCCCTGACTTTGAAATGTGCTCCACTCAACTGTGAATGAATAATTAACAGTCTTTAATCTTACATTGCTAAGAAGGAAAGGAGAAGACCATGAGAGCACCAGGCACCAGAAGATGAGAAAGGAAATATTATGACCCTGTCCCAGGCTCTCCAGCCCATCAGGTCTCCCTCAGAGACAAGCTCCCAGAATCTGGACACTGGCAGACCTGTGGATCCTTCCTCACAGGGGCCCCACAACTTCGATGTCAAAAGCTACATGAACACGTTGAGAACATGTTAGTGTATCAGTATGATGAGCAGGGAAGAGAAAGGAAAAAATAATAAATGTGTGAGTCATGACGGTGTAACACCTGTGCCAGCATTGCCAAATGGCTTCCATTTTCCCCACTTAGATCTCATCTCCCCTGTTGACAAACTACTTTTTTCCTTCATTCAGAAAACATTAAGATGGCCCCTTCACCAGCCTTTGGGCATGAATGGAACTAACAACACCCAAATATTGCTAGCTCTAAGCACCTACCTGCCAACTCAGGGATTTTAATCCTTTGCCAACTCCTTCCCACATCTGCGAGCCCCAAGGGGTATCTCACTCACCAATAGGTCTGGGTTTCCACGCTCTTGATTGCTCTGCAAATTAGCTACAAAACCCTTCACTAAATGAGGTGTTTTTTTTTTTTTAATCTTATCATTAATTTAACCAAGTATTTTTAAGCACTGACTTTGTAGCAGGCACTATGCTAAGAACTCAGCATCTTCCTGCAGGAGAACATTTCCACAGTCTGTGTTATGTTCAGGTGCTGGCAGGAAGGGCCCCCTGCCCTGCCCCGCTCAGTGTTGTTTGGGCCCCAATGGGTTAGAAAGTAAATTAAATGACTCAGTTGACATAGTTTTATTCTCTCTGGGGACACTCAGGCTACCACTGTCATGGAGTTAAAAGGGATTTGACGACCAGCCATGCACCTGTTCCCAGAACCACCCCTACTCCAACCCTCAGGCATGTACAACAGCCAGACCTCAAGACTGGACCTCTTCATCCTCCTGTGATGAATTCTCTTTCAGGGACCCCAGCATCCTGGCTTTCACTGCCCCTTCCACTGGTCTAGCAGACACAACTCTAAATACATAACCCAAATTGTGGACAGAGTTAAGGGTTTGGATGCCTCTCCCCTACCAGAAGTCTTGCTCTCCCATGAATCAGCAAATGCAGTGATACTTAGGGTAAGAAGGGTCATGATCTCACTTGCCAATGAGATCAGAAGCTGGCCCACCCCGAAGTCTGCTGTTCCCTCTTTGGTACTGACTCTCAGCTCCTCTCCCAGCATGGCTCCTTGTGTGAGAAAAAGCCACTGAAGCTCTAGGAGGGATGAAAGGCCCACTTCTCCGACATCAGCTCTCCCTCAGAGCCAGGCCTGCTCCTCTCTAAGCCTAGCCACATGGAAGCCCAGTGTGGAGGAGGCTGAGATGCAAGTGTTCCTGGCCTGGGAGCTTTAACCCAGCCCTCCCAGCTGGCACCCAAGGTGAGAAGGCAATACACTGAGAGAACTCTGAAGGGGTGGGAGGGGATTACAGTGAGCCCTGGAGGGGATTACACACCAGCCCTGGACACACACACCCCAGATGTGTGTGTCCTAGATGTGCCTAGATGACGCATCGGGGCCTTTGTATGACCTAGGGCTTCCAATTTTGACCTGGACCAGGGTTCTAATTAATGGTTTCTATTCCACCTCCTTCTTAAGGGTAAGTTCCATTCCATTCTGAGACCTGTGACCCCATCCTTGGGCTGCAGAGCTTGCCTCAGTAGCTAACTAAGAGTAATAATAAAATCAGTAATAATGGCTAATATTTGTTAAGCCCTATAGCCAGACACTATACATATAATTCATTTCATCTTTATACCACCTATGAAGTAAATACTATTATTAACCCCATTTTGCAGATTTGAAAGCTGGGGAATATACCTGATGGCCTTAACAGACCTCTGCAAGGCTGACTCCTCACCTAATACTTCCCCTAGATATCATTCAGCCAGCTTGTGGCAAAACTGAACACTGGACCCTTGCAGGTCTGTGCTAGATGCCTCATCTACATCTTATTTCATCCCTAACATGGCTCCAAACAATCTGCATTATTGCCCCATTTGTAAATTCCAATAGTGAGGCTCAGGAGTGTATAGGACATGCCCAGGTTTACCCAGCTGGTAACTGGCAAAGCTAGGAAATATACAGCAACCTGTCCTCATGCTTCCTACCACCCAGCATCCCCTCTCCACAAACATACAGCATTCAATTTGGTAGGCAGGTGTCCCACCCCTACCTCCTCTCCCTTCCCCTGGCTCTGGCCGCGGCCAGGTGTGGCAGGGGGGGTGGGGGTCTGTTCTACGGGAGACAAGAGGAAAAATTAGGCAGACAAATGCTGCAGGCATGAGGGTTTGGAGACATTCTCTGAACTGCTGCACCCGTCTCCCCTCCACTCGGTTCCTTCCCCAGGGAATCTTGGTGAAGAGAGACGCACAGAGATGGAGGCCTCTTGTAAAACTAATTAAAAGGTCCTCCAAGCTTGACAAGCGAGTCCTTCACTCCCCTGAAAACAGACTCCTGGGCTCAGGTTGGCACATACCCCTCTGCCATACGTGGTGAGGGTCTCCTCAGCATCTTGCCCACCTTCACCCCCAGGGCCATAGTCCCAACCAGAGGTGAGGGGCTGGGTACACCACCTGCTCAACCCTCACCCTTCACCCTAGCACAGGAGGAAAGAGAGCAGATACTGGTCTCACTTTCCTCCTCTACCCTCACCCTCCTGTTTCTGTTTTGGTTTTTTTGTTTTTGTTTTTGTTTTGTTTTGTTTAAATAAATTCCCTTTCGCCAGAAGAGCCCTCTAGAGCTCCCAGATCCTGTCACCAATCTCTTCAAACCTGGCTTCCCACTGCCCCCTCAAAGAAAAAAGGACTTCCCTGAACAGCCTCCTCAATTTTGCATCCCCCAGCCTGGGATGTGTCCTTTCACTGTAGCTGGAGCCTTTCTGAGTGCTCTTGATAAAGTGGGGGAGCTGCCTAGACTCTTGTCCCCAGGCCTTTGTAAATACTATTTCATCTTCAGGAAAACCCTCCACTCACACTGCCCCAAAATCCTCCTTCAATGCACAGAGTAAATGTGGATGGCTTCACCACTCTGTGAAGCCACCCACAAATCACACCCAGGATTCATCATTCCCCACTAGGTGCCCACGATGCCACTCCTGCTTTTACCATCCCCATCCCCAGTGATAGAACTGTAGAGCCAAGAGAGTGGGCTCCTTGACAGCAGGGTCTTAGCAAGGTACACACAGTGCCAGCACACAGCAGGTGCTCAGTAAAGGTTGGGTGGTGATGTGGTTTTCCCATTGCCTGGGATGGGAGCCCTCAGAAGGGTGGACCTCAAGCCATTGTAGATCTGGCCCTATGAGAGGGCCCAGGGCAGAATGCCCCTGAAGTCGGGCCCTGCTTACCGACTCACAGCATACCACATGCGTAGACTATGAGTAAAGCTAGCATTTAATTGGACACTTACAAGGGTGCTGGTTGCTGCAGTAAGCACTTTATACCCATTATCCTATTTACTCCTCACAATAACTATGTCACATTGGATACCATTAGCCCCATTTTCAGATGGGGCAATGGAAGATCAGAGGGTTAATTAAGGTGCCCAGAGTGACACTGCTACTTAGTGGCAAAGCCAGTACTCAAAATAGACCTGTCTGACTCTGGAGTGCAGGCTGTTATCCACACCAGCCCTCAGGGCATTCATATCCCACCTCACCACACAGTGCCCCCCCTCCCCCCGCCACCCTCATTTGGGTTTTAGGCTCCCTGAGTCCCTCACACAAGGAACCAGAGACTTGGCCGAAACAGACAGTGCCACACCGGCACCACTCTCACCTCCCATCCGCCCCAAACCCCCACCCCCTAGTCCCTTGTGCAGGGACTCAGACTACCAAGGGACACCATCAAAGGTAAAACATCCTGGTCAATTACAAAGTCAATTCTCCGGCTCCAGGAGATAAGCCTCACCTGTCAGATGAAAGCCTTACCCCGGGCACCGGCCACCTGCAAATCATAATTAAAGGGAAGCCCAGGATCTCAGAGGCAGTTGAAACCCCACAGGCACACCTCAGCCTGCCCTCCCCTCACTGTAGCCACTCAAGCCTCTAGTCCCTTTCCTGAACCAGGAGCCTTGAACCTGCGTCCCATGTATGCTTTTTTTTTTTTATCTTTATTATTTTTTAATTTGTTTTGATGAGGGGGAAAAGATACTAACATATAAGATTAAATCAAAGCTAACAAATAACTTTACTTGCAGTTAATTGGCTACTAAGCAAACTGTCCAACAGGGATGGGCAACCATGAGGAAGAAGAGACACCCTCACGGTCCCAGAGCTCAGGGACTAGAGGACTCACTAGAGGCCCCAGGTTGGAGGGCAGCTAGAGGCTACTTGGGGCCAAGCACACACTGAAAAGAATTTAAAACTCATTTTTAAAAGAAGGGGATGGTCGATCTTGAGCAAATAAATCCCTTTATCTTCTGAGCCTCCACGTGTTCACCTGTAAAATGGGTGCAACTCCTAACAGACCTGTCTCCGATGCTGCTGTGGGGAATTCAAACAGCTCACTCAGGGGAAGCTTTACAGGGAGCCCAGGGTCATGCATATATATGGGACTGTGACAATAGTAACAATGGTTCACACCCTTACAGAGTCCTCACATGAAGCAGGCACTGTCCTAAGTGCTTTACATTCAAACTCGTTTTAGGGTCACCTGAGTGGTACAGTCAGTTGAGCATCGGACTCTTGGTTTCACCTCAGATCATGATCCCAAGGTCATGAGGTTGAGCCCTGCATTGAGTTCCACACTCCACACAGTCTTCCTGATATTCTCTTGCCCCTCCCCAACCCCCGCTTGCTCACGCACTCTCTCTCTCAAACAAAAAAATCTTTTTAAAAAGCTAATTTTAGGGATCCCTGGGTGGCGCAGTGGTTTAGTGCCTGCCTTTGGCCCAGGGCGCAATCCTGGAGACCGGGGATCGAATCCCACGTCAGGCTCCCGGTGCATGGAGCCTGCTTCTCCCTCTGCCTGTGTCTCTGCCTCTCTCTCTCTCTCTCTGTGACTATCATAAATAAATAAAAATTAAAAAAAAAATAAAATAAATAAAAAATAAATAAAAAGCTAATTTTAGTCTCAGTATAAATTGTACTAAGAATTATTATTACCCATTTTACAGATGAGAAAATTGAGGCACTAAGAGGTTAAAGAAGTTGCCTGAGGACACCTCGCTAGTGTGAAACAGGACAATCTGGCTCTAAATTCTGTTCTAATCACTAGGCCATGCTGCCTCTCCAGAACTGAGGTTTTCAGGGGAGAAAGATCAGGGAGTCAGCTTCTCTAGACAAGATAGCCAGGGGAGATGGCACCTACCATGTGCCAAGCACTTTCCTCACTTCTCACCTAATTCAATAGCCCTGGAGAAAAGGCATCCTCATCCTCTAGCCCACCCCCATCCCCACCACCCACCACCACCACCCCACCCTGCACCCCAGGTAACTGAGGGCCAGAAAGCCCAAGGTCTCCTGGCTGATAGGGATTTGAGCTGCATCTTCTCATTGCCCTTTGCCTTTGACTTCCATTCTTCCCCAACCTTGCTTTCTGGAGCCCAAGTCCCCTCCCATCTCCCACGAATTTCTGGGTTCCAGGGGCTAGGCTCCCTGGGGGATGGGCAGTTAGGTGACTAGAGGTTGGACATGGGCCACACCCTGCCTCACACCCCCTGCCACAGGGTCCATCTCTCGCTGCACAGGTAGCCACCTGCTGGGCTCCGTCCCTGTTGCCACATCTGAACCACTCATCCTACCCACGGCATCCAGAAGACCCCTGCCGAGGGGGGCCTGGCATGGCCACAGCTTGGCACTAGAGAACTTTGGACTAGGGGTGAGAACTGTCCCCCTGGACCAGGCTGAGGTGTCCTCAGAATCCCTAGATGCTCCCACCCACATGCCCAGCTGTGCCCTTGGTTATCCTGAGGGTGCCATCTTCCTTCCTCTCCCCTCTCACAGACCCAGGAGAAGGGAGGAGGGGGTCCAGCTCTTCTGCCTCTAGCTCCAGGAGCCCCAACCTAACCCTTAGAGCAACTGGGCTCTCCAGGGCTCAACAGAGGGTGCGTGGGGTAAGGCTGCCCCCCACAGGCAGTTAGGGGAGGAGGTTGCTTTGTTCAGAAAACCTGAAATCTCTGTAAACTGGGGGTGGGGTGTCAGAGTCTCTTTGCTAGATTGTGGCTGGGACCCTGAGCCTCACCTCCAAACTCTGAAGCTGAGGAAAACCCATTTAAAAGGATATTAGGGGGCACCTGAGTGGCTCAGTGGTTGAGCATCTGCCTTTGGCTCAGGTCATGATCCTGGGATCCTGGGATTGAGTCCTACATTGGGCATCCCGCTGGCACCCTGCTTCTCCATCTGTTTACGTCTCTGCCTTTCTCTCTGTGTCTCTCATGAATAAATAAATAAAATTCTTAAAAATAAATAAATAAAAATAAAAGGATATTAGGAGGCGGCTCAGATAGAGAGTGTGGGTGATGGGATTCCAAGTCCAGCACAAGGATGTAGGATTAGGGAAGGAGGTGGGGAGATAATCCCTGAATCAGGAATCTAACCCTCTCTAAAGCAGAGTCAGAGGACATGTACTCCCCCAGCCCACCCCTTTCACTGTCCCTACTGCTGGCTCTGGGCCTTAAAAATGTACCCTCCCACAGCTCCTAAATGTCTAGAAGTGCTTCCTAGGATCCAGTTGGAATCCCTCCTGCTGCAACTGAAGCCCAGGCCCAAATTCTCTGGTCCTGGTCAGTCCAGGGTTGGAGAAATACATGAGTGGGCATAGCATTGCACTCTTAGGGCTGTCTAGAGTAGAGAAGCAGGCAGAACAAGTATTGGTAGGGAACCAGTGGGGTTGGGGAGCTCCAGGGGAAATCTTCAGGACAAAGGCAGCAAAGCCAAGAACAGAGTGTTTCCTTAATACAGATGTCTCCGCTTCCTACGTCCCAAAGTCCCATTTCCATAAAGACATCCTCACTGCTCTTTCGCCTAATTGTAACACATCTGTAGGAAGGAGCGCATGCCTACACCAACAGGAACACCACTAATCAGCATAAGCAAGGGCTAGCCTGTGCCCACCACTGTGGCCAGGCCAGGGCTTTGACACAGCAGCAGTTTCTTGGGTTTGAATGCCAGCTCTACCACTTCCCTTCTGAACCAGTCTCTTCACCTGTTAGGAAGAATAATAATTCTTGCCTCATTTGGTATTTGAAAGAATTTAAGTAGAGTATTGCTTCGGAAGGTCTTAACACAGAGCCAGGTATATACTCAGTGCCCCCATACTCTTTTAAAAACAAGTCCTTCTAGGGATGGCTTCGACGGATCCCAGATCATCTCAGCCAGCTTATGAAGCCATCTTGGGCAACTTAACCTCTCTGCCTCAGTCCCCTCATCTGTAAAGCAGGAAGAGCAATACCCACCACAGGGCTGCAATTTCACTTAAATAAGGCACCATGTGTAAAAAGTTCCTGGCACATAGTATGTCTGTGCTGAGTCAGAATCGTTGGTAACCAGATGCCATCAACCAACTGTGGGACAGAGCAAGGAACTCTGACATTTTGAAGGGAATTCTGAAGGCAGCTGAGGAGTTCCTGATGGCGCCTCCAGTGCTGAGTTTCCTCCCTCTCAGCAGTCATACCTGTAGTGTTTTAAGGCCCAGGATTTCTGGGTCAGAATCCCTCAATTGGAGAAGAGGCAAAAAGATGTGCCTGTGGATGGGTGATGATCACCACTGGTTCACCTCGTGTCATGTGGACAAGTCAGCTCCTTGTCTTCATCACGGGGCTCTCACACAGTGCTGAGCTTGCCCCAAGCTTCCGCTCTGGGACCACTTGTATCAGAAACCACTTGTTCCTCTGCCTGAGCCCAAGAACCTCCAGAAGGACAGAGAGTGGGCTTCTGCCCAGCTCCATTCAGGGCTCTGTTCTGGGGATCCCCCAGAGCTGGCCTGCCCTTGGCTAAGACAGTCCTTCCAAACCCCTATATTTACAAAAGTCAGGCCTTGGCTGGAGACCCAGACCCCTCCTAGGAGGGGAGCCATGGGGCCATTCACAGGAGAGGTCCAGAGATGACAAGAGTCAAAGAGTGAGTCATCAGTGACAAACTTGAGAGCAGACCTCAGGCCTCCTTAGTCCTGGGCTGGAGTGCTTCCCCTGTACCCACCTTTCTCCTGAGGCTGGGAATGGTTTCCCTGAACTAGGGAACCCTGTCTCTACAGAGCGTTACTCAGTGCTAACGTGCATAGGCAAATCTGAGTTCAAAGTCTGACTCTCCCATTTCCCTGTCAGGTACCTCAGAAAAACCCACTTTAGCTCTCTGAGCCTCTACAGGTTTTTTTTTTTTTAAGCTGTTAAATGGTGGCATAATTGCTTATTTCACCAGTGGATGTGAAGATTCAGAGAGATAGTGGAAATGAGTTAGGTAAAAGGATGTAGCAAGTGCCTGGCACATGATGAGCATGCAATATGGAGAAGCAGTTGCCACGACCACCCCTCTATGAACTGTTTTATATTCTCTCTCTCTCTCTCTCTCTCTCTCTCACACACACACACACACACACACAGTGTATGCACATGTGCATACACACACTCCCCACACAAACATGCCCACTCAAACAAACATACACAACACAAACTGCAAATATTAAAAAGGAAGAAAAATTAAAACCTCAAGCCAACAACCTGGGACTTTGTCTCATCCTTGTACAAATTTGCTTTTGATGGCACTGGATGGGGGAGACAGGAAAGAGAGAGAATAGGAAACAGAAGGACCAGATGTGAAAAGGGGTAGGAATTCACCTAGGAGCTAATAAGAAACCTGGGTTTTCCGCATCAATCCTGCTCACCTCTCCCAACCGGCCCCTGCTGGTCACCTAGCAACACACATCTATCCCAAACCCTTCCTAAATCGCTGAGAGTCTTCTCAACAGTGCCTCCCATAAGTCCCCATCACCCTCCCTCCAGGCAGGAGCTGCCCTCGCCTGGAAATCCACACCTCACGCGTCCTCTGCACCCACTTCTCAGGATTAGGACAATGTAGGAAGCATTGCTAGGACCTCGATGACAAAGTTGTTCCATGGGGCAGCCAGCCTGGGCTGGGCAGGATCAGGGCCTAGGAAGAAGCCCACAGTCCCGTCCAGGGCCTAAGCAGAGCCCACCCTTCTGAGACACCCCAGCAGGATCTAGAGCCATCTGAGAACACTTTTCAGAAGACAAAGGTGTGAAAACCCAGAGCTGTTTAATGCAGGGACCAATGTTTAGGGAAAGCCAGAGTGGAAAAGGGAGGGACCAATGTTTAGGGAAAGGGAGAAGCATTTGCTGAGCTTGTACTTACTGTGTGCTGAGCAATTTACACATACTGTTGGGTTAGGACTTCAACTCTCATTTTACCAATAAAGCAGCTGAGGCCAGAGGAGAGAGGTCCCTTGCCCGTGGTTAGAGAGCAAATGTGTGACAACCCTGGGGAGGGAATTCAGATCTGTCTGACCCCAGGACACTGGAATTTCAGGGCTGGTACCCAGAGTCTGTGAGAGAGAGCTTGCTCAGAAATAGGCCTTCAGGGGTAGCCCGGGTGGCTCAGCAGGGGACTTCAGCCCAGGGCGTGATCCTGAAGACTCGGGATCAAGTCCCACGTCGGGCTCCCTGCATGGAGCCTGCTTCTCCCTCTGCCTGTGTCTCTGTTTCTCTCTCTCTCTCTCTCTCTCTCTCTTTCTCTCATGAATAAATAGATAAATCTTTAAAAAAAAAAGAAAAGAAAGAAAAGAAAAGAAATAGGCCTTCAAAGAGTGCCTAGCACCACAGAGCCAATCGAGGCTTAAACCAATCAGTGCAGCCCATCACCCCCTAACCCCTCCCCAGTAGCCCTGGGTTCTGGTGAGTCATCAGGGCCCTCTGAGGTTTCCTTCAAGTCCCAAGGTCTCTGACAGGCAATGGCCAACCACCCCATGAGGCCTCTATGCCCTTCTGGCAGCCCTGAGTTGCCTCTGGGAGCCAAGGGCTCTCTATTACTGAACCAGCACCATTCTGAGAGGTAAGCTCTGCACACAGCTAGCAGCATGGCTGGCAGCCTCATGGAGGGGCAGCGATGGGAACAGCGATGGGAACAAAGGTATTAGTTGAACGCCTGTCCCTCACTGTGGCAGCCAGCACCCCAGGCGGGTGCAGAGTATGGGGTGAGCTGACAGCATGGAGATCCCTACCCAGGACACCAGAAGCTGTGTTGTTGGATGTGTGCCCACCCTGGCCAGGTCTGCAGCCCTCGCATCTGTCCCTGCATTCATCCTCCTGTCCTCCACTTTGCACCCCTCCTATCTGGTCTGCAGCCCCCACTACATACTACCTTCTCTTCCACCTCCACGACATCCCTTGTCTCACACTGTTCTCCCCTTCCCCATCATCAGTTCCTCCTTTCTTCCTGCAATTCAGCCACTCTCACTGTTGGCTGCACATTAGAATCATGAGGAGACATTCTGATTCAATGGGTCTAGGCAGGGCCCGGGAATCAGAATATTTTAAAAGCTTGTCAGGGAGAAGGGGGCCAATATGAGTGCCTCTAGTGGAACAGCCCCTTATCCTCATACTTGAGCCCTGGAAGTCACCTTTTCTCCAAAGCCTTCCCCAGCCATCCCTCCACTCCCTGCCTGGGCTGGGTGCCTCCCGTCTGAGTTCCCGGATCCCCATTACCTCCCACTTGCACATAATACCAAAGCCCTTAGCATATAGTACTATGACTGAATTTATTACCAACATGTCTTGCAAAGACTACAGTCAACTCCAGGGCCAGGACTGGATCTTACCTGTTTCTGTATCCCCAGCACCCAAGGACTGCTATGAAGAAGAGGCTTCAGAAATACTTAGTGAACAGATGAATGAATGAATGAATGAATGAATGAATGAATGAATGAATGAATGAGCGAGCCCAGGTGCTAGTGTTCTGCCTACTGATATCTCTTCCCCTGCTTCCTCAGACAAGCCTCCCAGACTGCTAGGCTGCCCAAAGTCCCCTCTGCCTAATCATCCCAATCCAGCTTCCTAGCCTTTGCCTATGCAGGGTTGTATGCCTGGGGTGCCCACCACATAGGCATCAAGCTCTCAGATCATTCTAACTGCTGCCCAAGCCTCACCTGCTTCAGGAAGCACCCATGATTAACCAGGTGGACCCCAACAATCCTACTTGGTTTAAGACACTCTGGGTCCTTTCCCACCACTATCCCCAACACCTGGCCTTAGAGGGTCAGCACTTGAACTGACCTCACAGGTGACACTTGGCAATAAATTCAGGACAATGAGTCAAGAGACTTGAGTTCCTGCCATCAACTTGCTGTGTGCCCCAGACCAGTGAGTAAACCTCTCTGTGTCTCAGGTTTCTCATCTATAAAATGGGGGAAATCAAAGTACCCTCCTCATAGAGTTGCTATGAGGATTCACAGGTTAATATATGCATGGCCTTAAGAGTAACACTAGGCACAGGGTAAGTGCTATTATCAATGTGTTTTTTAGCTACTCTTATCGACCAATCACTAGGCTTGAGGCTTTTCCAGTCTGGTGTATTATTTTACTATATCATGTGGCTCAAACCCGTACCTGTAGGCAGAGCCACCAGCAAGGGGCAGTGACAGTCCCAGACTCCTGGCTCTTGGTCTGAATCTGTTGATATTTCTGTAAACACAGCCACAGTATGCCCAGGCCACCACCCAGCCAGGACCAAGGCTGGAGAATGGCCCACACCACAGAGCTCAGCCCCAGAATGCAGACTATCTGCCACAATGGGGAGAGGAGCCTTTTTCTATACATCACGGCCATAGGTTGTTTTTCCTGCTCACTTTTCAGCCTGCATATCCCCCTCACCAAGGCCCTCCACATTCTCCCCTCCCTTTAAACAGACGGGAGCACCAAAGCGCGAAAAACACTGAAATTACCAAATGCAATTTCTCTCCAGAGATGACAAATCTGCTGCAATTTGTATTTTCAAGCAGGAGCCGCAGTTCCTGAGCAGCTCCTAGGCAGCTTCCCAGCCCCCACTGACCATCTCCTCACTGGCATAGAGCCCCAAATCCACCCCTGCAGAAGAGGGGAAACACCCCCCATTCTCACTCCAGGGTCAGCAATGCTACTGAGAGAAGGGATCAGAGCAACAGTAGGAGACAGAAATTAAAACTAAATGGCAGGTCCCTCGAGGTTCACTCACCCACACCTGTTGAGCAGATGTCAGAGTGCACGAGTCATGACCCTGGCTGAAGTACTGGCCTTGCCTCTAATACACAGTAACAGTGACAGAGCCCACCGTGCATCCCAAGCTTGGCTGCTTTATTCATAAGATCACATTTACTCCTGACTCCCCAGCCGTGAGAGCTGGGTGGTTTTTTTCCCATTTTATAGGAAAGTATATGTCTGAGAGGGGCACAGGCTGGCCCAAAGTCATGCAGTTAGTAGGACAGGATATTGAACCTCTCATGTGCCTGACTCTAAAGCTGGCATGCTTCCCAACTACCACCTTGGACACTTCATTGACCTTTGTTTTCTCATCTGCAAATTGGCTTGGACCAATGTTTCTTAATATATATTTTTAAAGATTTTATTAATTAATTAACAGATTTATTTATTTGAGAGAGAGAGAGCTCAAGTGGAGGGGAGGGGCAGAAGGAGAGAATCTCAAGCTGACACCCCCGTGAGCACAGAGCCCAATGTAGGGCTCGATCTCACAATCCCAAAATCATGACCAGAGCCTAAATCAAGCGTCAGACACTCAACTATGTCACCTAGGCGCTCCAATATGTATTTTTAAATATACACCTCTGTTTTTTTCTCTTTTTTTTAAGACTTTATTTATTTATTCGTGAGAGACACAGAGAGAGAGAGAGAGGCAGAGACACAGGCAGAGGGAGAAGCAGGCTCCATGCAGGGAGCCCGACGTGGGACCTGATCCCCGGTCCCCAGGATCACACCCTGGGCTGCAGGCGGCGCCAAACCGCTGCGCCACCAGGGCTGCCCTACACCTCTGTTTAAGCAACATTAAGATCTCATGCCCTTTCTGTGACCTACACTATGAAAAATATAGAGAACTTTTTGTTTTCCAAAACAAAACTTTGTTTTTTCAATGAGAAGATCCATTTCCAAAGATCCTAACACCAAATTTGCTTTACATGCTTAACATGCTAACTCCTCCCAACTCCCAGGAGATTCTGACATGCTCTAGCAGGAGGACAGGGCTTCCATTGCTCACCCCATCACCTTCAATTGGGAAGCTCCAGACTCAAACTCTGGGGTATATCACTGCTCACACCCTGTGAAAGGCAGCAGAGCGTGTTTGGGGTACCCCTCTGCAGTGAGAGCCTGGGTAAGTCACTTCTCCTCCCTCCAAACCTCAGTCTGCAACATGGTATAACAACAGTTCCTAGTGGTGCTGTGAGCACTGAATGAATGAATACCTAGAACACACCTAGAACACCGCCGGGCCATGGTAAGTGCTAAGTGTCAACTACTGTTAGGTTCTAGGGATGTTTCATCCCAAAGTCAGCTTTTGCCAGCCCCCAGAAAAACTCCTGGAGCAAATACCTGTGCTGGGAGATCACTTTTTGGACATATTCCATCACTGTAGCCTCTCAATGCTCAGTATGGACCCAGGATTATTGTGGGTCCTATCATCTGTGAAAACCCAAACAAATCACAGCTTCTGATTTGTCTGGGCTCAATTCAAACAAATCCAAACAAATCACAGCCTCTGATTGTTTGGGTTTGATTTCAAATAAGAAGGACTTCCATTTCTTCTAATTTAAGGCTAGCCATCTGGGAAATATTTTAAGTTAGATTTTTACCTCACTCCATGCGCCAAAATAAATTCCAGATGGATCCCAGATTTAAACGTAAACAATGAAACCATAAATGTACTTCCAAAAAATTAATCTGAAAGTGGGAAAAACACCTTTCTAAGTAGGACACAAAACCCAGAAACCATAAAAGAAAAGACAGATCAATTTAACTACATAAAGTTGTTTATTTTCATGAAAAAAATTCTAAACAAAAAAAATTCTAAACAAAATTAAAATATAAATGATAAAGTCAAGGGAACATATTTCAATACATAGTTCAGAAAAAAAGCCTCATTTCTTAGAGAAGAATTGGAAGAAAGAGAAAATAACAAAGACCCAGCTTGAAAAAATGGGTAAAGAACAGACAATCCAAAAAAAAAAAAGAACAATCCACAGAAAAGGAAGCAAAAATAGTTCTCAGACATATGACATGAGATCCTCAGCCTCATTAACAAGGAAACACATAAAACTTGGAGCATGATACCTATGGCTTTTTATCCATCATTGAAAAAAAAAAAAAAAGGTGGTCAATTATACTTCAGTAAAGCTGGAAAAAAAAATTTTTGACTTTACAGTTTGAGAAGACTCTTGGAGAAGCAGGAAATGTCAAATTTTGCTGGTGAATTGACAAAATGTATATGGAAGGCAATTTGGCAAAAAAAAAAAAAAATTTAAGACTTTGTTTATTTTAGGGAGAGAGAGAGCAAGTGGAGACGAACCAAAGGGGAGGAAAAGAGAGAAAGAATCTAAAACAGATTCCACGCTGAGCACAGAGCCCAATACAGGGCTCATTCTCACCACTGCCAGATTATGACCTAACCCAAAACCAAGAGTTGGAGGCTTAACCGAGCCACCCAGGCACCCCAATTTGGCAAAATTTGACCCAGCACTCCCAGAATCTCACCCTACAAATATCTTTCCACACATGCAAAATGACTTGTGAACAAAGATATCACTGTTGTATAATAAATCCCACACCAGTGGGCATGATTAACCAAATGTAGGACCTTTGGGCCTCAGTTTCCTCATCTGTAAATTAGAGCCTGCCTCAGAGGTTGCTGTGTCATGTATTTATATAAAGCCTCCTGAGCAGCCAGCCACCTATTATTAGTAAGTGCTCACCAGGTGTTACTATTCATGTTATCATTATAATTAATCTTGTCACCAGTGGGCCCCACCTGGAGACTAACTCTGCTCTCTGAGTGAGGATTTTGGGAATGGCTAAGTTGCCCAGTATTTTCCCTTAGGAAAATCTCAGTCAGGCAAGAGGAGATTGCAACTATAACTAAATAGAAACCCAGTGTTTGTTTGTTTGTTTGTTTGTTTGTTTGTTTGTTTGTTTGTTTGTGAGAGTGTGTGTGCAAGTAAGGGGAGGGGCAGGAGGGAGGAAGAGAAACCCAAGCAGACTCCCCACTGAACATGGGGCCTGAGGCAGGGCTCAATCTCAGGACCCTAGGATCATGACCTGAGCCAAAACCAAGAGTCAGTTGCTCGACTGACTGAGCCACCCAGGGGTCCCCAGTCATTGTGTTCTGTCCAACATCCACAGCAGCTTGGTCAGCAATGGGAACAGAAAGAAAGGCTTTCCCAGAAGCAAACCTTGAAGTGCCCACCCCAGCTCTTGCCCTGTGAACATTTTGGCTAAGTGGACAGATCTATTCCTTCTTTCTTGGAAAATCTCCCCAAGCAATGGCCTTGCTTAATTAAGGCCAACTAATAACAGTAACAGTTAACATGCTCTGATGTATTCTCTAAATGCCAAACAGAGCTAAACTTTTACCATATAATAGTTCCTCGTTCCTCACACAACTTTATCAGGTAGATATTAATATTCTTCCCATTTTATTTTTTTTTTCTTAAGATTTTATTTATCCATGAGAGACAGAGAGAGAGGCAGAGACACAGGCAGAGGGAGAAGCAGGCTCCATGCAGGAAGCCCAATGTGGGACTTGATCCTGGAACTGCAGGACCTGGCCCTGGGCTGAAGGCAGCGCTAAACCGCTGAGCCACCCTGGCTGTCCCTATTCTTCCTATTTTAGAGAAGAGTAAACCGAGGCCCCAACTTGAAGAGATTCAAACAGCAGGCAAGTGGCAGAGCCCACATTTGGGCCTGGGTCTCAGTTGCAACAGCCTGGCCCAGGCAGTTATCCTGTCCCTCTGGCAGTTGTACTTCTCTTTATGAACCATAGGGTAGCGTGCTGGCTTGTGTGTGTCTGCTTCTTCTACGTACCTGTCATCATGAATCAGCCCCAAAGACAGAACCTTTCTGAGCACAGGGATAAAACTGGGGTTTGGAGCTTAGGAGGCACAGGCCAGGCATAGGACCCAACCAGCCCATGTGAGGCACACATTTCTGTCCTATCCCTACTCCAGAAAGGCAAACAGGCAAGAGGTGACATACCAGCAAAGGCAATTGCCTCCTATCTCCTCCCTACTTTCTCTCTGTGACACATCAATGCCTGAGAAGCTGAGGCAAAGGCGCTGACAGGCCCCCCTGCCTGCTCCTACAATAAGGAAAAGCCCCTGAGCAGAATCAGAATTCTATTCAGGGCCACTGAACCCCATCCCCTCAGGTGCAAGGGCAGGCACACCTGGGCTGCCAGTTGTCCCAGCCAATGACCTTCCCAGTAAAGGCGGGGTCAGCACTGGGGGAGAGGTGTGCAGTAAGAGCACCGGTTTCCTGGAACCCTGGTCGATCCTTTAGCACAAGATAAATTGTTGCCTCTTATTCCCTTCCTCCCTCCCTTGCCCCTGCCACCCTACTGGGCTTCCTAAAACAATAAGAAAAGACATCACTCATCACTGCATTTAATCCTTCAGGCAAGGAATGGGAGGGAGCTGCACATCTGGTTCCAGGATTGAAATGAAAAGGGGTGGAGAAGCCCAGGGAGAGTCTGAGGGAGGGCCAATGCAGTCCAGGAAGAGACTCAGAGGAAGATGGCTGGAGAAGACATTCTTGGGGAGATGCGGCATAGCTTGCTCTACTGTACTCAGTACATGAATCATGCTTTCATTCAATTAGTATCCATTGAGGCATGCCCCATTTTATGTTGGACAGAAAAGAAAAAGACACAGTCCAGGATTCATGGTGTAATGGGGGACACTAACTTATAAGCCACAGCTATATAGATTACAGCATTCCACAATAGGGGAAAGTTTGGGCTTTGAGGGAGCAAGGAGAAGAGGCTTCACTTTGCCTATAGAAGATTTTGTGGTAGACAGAGCATTTGTGCTGCTCCTCAGAAAGGCAGGTGACATGGGAGGGAAAAAAGTAAATTTAATAATGGCATTCTAATACTGCAATGGTCCTCACAGTAAACAATGTACAGGGTTTTACAGTTTGCAAAGCTCTCATCATCTTAGTACATCCCAGGCCATCCCTGTGAAGCAGGGCTTAGGCTATTACATTCACTCTGTGGATGAGGAAACAGAGGCCCCGGAGGAATGGGTGAAATGGCTTGTCTAGGTCTCCAGCCAGTCAATGGCAGAACTGGAAGTCTAGGGGCATCTGGGTGGCCCGGTCTAGCAGTCTAAGCATCTGCTTTTGACTCAGGTCATGATCCTGGGACCCTGGAATTGAGCCCTGCATTGGGCTCCTTGTTCAGCAGGGAATCGGTTTCTCCCTCTGCAACTCACCCTCACTCTGCCACCACTTGTGCTCGCTCTCTCTCTCTCTGAAATAAATAAATGAAATCTTAAAAAATAACTGGAATTCAAGCTCAGGTTTCTCTGACTCCATAAACCTGTGCTCTTTCTACCACCCTAGGGATGCCAGTTTGTCCCCAGGAGGAGGGTGCTACAAAGGAGGCAGCGGGAGTGGAGTGGGTCCAAGGTGGGGTTAAGGAAGATTGTGAAGAAATGGTCATGGCTCTCTGAAACAGGCCAGCTGCCATCCCCAGACCCAGGCCAATCCACACACATTGTGAGGTCTGAACTGAGCAAGCCTTTGCCATCAGGGTGACATTCTCACTCAGCCAGACAGCCATAGTGATCAGTGGCCATGGTTAGCGTTTTGAAGACAACACTGTCTGGTCTGTCAGCTTAGATTTGCTCTTGCCTATAATTATGGAGATACATGGAATCAGCTGCTATTTTGAAAACGGACTGAAAGAAAAAGAACAAGGACGTAACTTTTTGTAGGACTTACAATGTACCAGGTACTATGTATTATTTATTCTCATTGGCTTCTCCTGATTTTACCCTACCAAGGGAAATACCACAATCTCCATCTCACACAAGAGGAAACTGAGGCTCAGTGAGGTAAAGCTACTGCCTAGGAGGTCTCTGTCCAGACCCTGAGCTCATGCTCCTTCCTTTGCACCATCAACGTCCAGAAGAGGAGCAACCGCAAATGCTCAGGACCCGAGATGCAGGGGGCCACCTTGAGGCCTCCTCCTGGATATCATAGGGATCTGCACAGAGACCCCCTCTCACCTTCCTTTTAAGATGATCACTTTCAATAATCAGTATTTAGTGCTAACACTGATTTATCAGAGCACAACCCTGGGAGTTACAACCACAAAGTTAAACCAAATCAAAACAGAGAACCAGAATTCCAAAGAATGCCATTTTCATATCTAAGGAAGTGTGAACCTAAAAAATAGAATATAAACAGAACTGCAGCATCTCCTCAAGGTCAAAGGTTATTAAAACCTGGGGACAATGGGGATCCCTGGGTGGCTCAGTGGTTGAGCGCTTGCCTTTGGCCCGGGGAGTGAACCTGGAGACCCGGGATCGAGTCCTATGTCGGGCTCCCTGCATGGGGCCTGCTTCTCCCTCTGCCTGTGTCTCGGCTTCTCTCTGCATCTCTCATAAATAAATAAAATCTTAAAAAAAAAAAAAAAAAAAACCTGGGGACAAGAGGATATTTCAATATCTCAAAAGGCCAGCAAATACAAAGTCTGACCATATGGTGTGGTGGCCTAGGAGGGGTTGCACATTTACATAGTGGACTGAAGAACTGCATCATTAAAGCCCCCCATCCTGGGTGCAAACTGTGTATCCACCTCCTTCTTTACTTTACGGAGTACCTGACAGAGCTTCTCAATATGGAGCTTAGTGAGTTCCATCAAGGCCACTGATAAGAATCCAGCCAGCATCATGGCCAATAACTCTGATTATTATGCAACCTCAACTCTCTGAGAAGGTGACCCCCAAAACCACTTAGGAAGGTATAATTATCTCCTTAGTGGGTAAAAATCTTCCATCCTCAAATATAGAAATGTTTAGAAGTATCCTCAAGGATAGAAATTCAAACCCACAGGATGAATATTTTTAGATGTTAAAGGGTCCGTGCACATTGGCAACTTAGGTATTTGCAATGTTTTGAGAATTTGGCCTATTTGAATAGCAAGTTGGCCTTTAGTTCCATCTAAAATGTAATTTAATAATTGAGTTAGATTTGTGATTTTAAGGTGAAAAAATCATCTTAAAATTTATATGTGCTAAGTGTTGGAACACTTAACTTAAGATTCCCTTGCATTTTCAGGAATCACTTAATTATTTGGGAAGATTTGTCAGATAATAAATCATAGTACTTAAAAATAAAATGAAATATATTAAATTTATCACATGATATTTTAAGTATTTGAGGGTGTCTGGCTAACTCTGTAAATGGAACCAATATCATCCAAAAGCCCCTTTAAATAACTTAAATTCTAAAAAAATAATAATAATAAATAAATAAATAACTTAAATTTGGGTAAACTTATAAAAAGAAAAATGACAAGCTGAATCTTAAAATTTAAGAACTAGGGCAGCCCCAGTGGTGCAGCTGTTTGGCGCAGCCTGGGGTGTGATCCTGGAGACCTGGGATCGAGTCCCACATCGGGCTCCCTGCATGGAGCCTGCTTCTCCCCCTCCCTCTGCCTGTGTCTCTGCCTCTCTCTGTCTATGAATAAATAAATAAAATCTTTAAAAAAAAATTTAAGAACTAGATTTTTATAAAATTCATGGTTTTAATGAATTAGATAGTCCTTTCAAAAACATAAGTATCCTCTGAATATCCTTTGTGTGCAAACTGTCTTGAGGCTTGAAAGAAATCTCACAGTGATACAGAGGACTTCCTACATGCTCCAATCTAACACTTTAAATGAATGATCTCATCTAGCCCTTGAAATAACTCCATGAAGTAGGTACAGTTATTATCTCCATCTTCTAGGAACTAAATGCTAGAGCCAGAATTCTGAACTGGGGCAGCTGGGGTTTCAAGAGCTATCT
This sequence comes from Canis lupus familiaris, assembly GCF_011100685.1. Lineage (NCBI taxonomy): Eukaryota > Metazoa > Chordata > Mammalia > Carnivora > Canidae > Canis > Canis lupus. The sequence goes on along the minus strand of NC_049230.1, from coordinate 38,393,779 downwards.
GTCTTAAGCCCTGTGCCATGCCTAAGAAAAAAACCCCTTTCAGGGCTGGCTTGGAAACCTCAGTGAAACAACCTGGTATCTGGCCACTTCCTCTTGTGTTCATGACCGTTTGAGCTATAGCTCCTGTCCTCATATCTGAATTTTATCTATGGCATTGCTAGTCACTTTGTGCTCCAAGAACTAGCCCACAAGCATCACTTGGAAGCTTGTTAGAAATGCAGAGTCTTAGGCCCCACTCCCAACCTTTGTGGTTAAGAACCTGCATTCACAGAATGCCCAGGTGATGTGGCTTCCCACCAGAGTTTAAGAAGCCCTGTTCTACAGTATTTTTTTGGATCAACCTCACTCTACCTGGCAAGACAGGATGCTGCTCTTGTCCCTGTCCCGAGAAGATGCCAGCCTGCTGGGGATAAGCACAGTGTTAATAAAAGTGGTTCAAGGGCAGCCCTGGTGGCGCGTGGTTTAGCGCTGCCTACAGCCCAGGGTGTGATCTGGGAGTCCTGGGATTGAGTCCCACGTCGGCTCCCTGCGTGGAGCCTGCTTCTCCCTCTGCCTGTGTCTCTGCCTCTCTCTCTCTCTGTCTCTCATGAATAAATAAAATCTTAAAAAAAAAGAAAGAAAAGAAAAAAACCGATGCCCTCTTACCATTAAAAAATAATAATAAAAAATAAATAAAAATGGTTCAAAGCCCCCTGGCCCAGCCCTTAGTGAGTGTGGGGCTCTCCCACCATTCAAAGTTCTTCTACCAGCAGTTGTTGAGAAAGGTAAAATTTGTTGAATTGCCCAAGGCCATGCTAATCTTTAATTATGCCGTTAATGCTGGTCTCCCCCAGGTAGCTGTTATGCCAGCAGTTACTGCACTGCCCAGGCTTTAAACAGCTTGCAGATTTCCTGACAGTATTAATGGAAGTTTTGCAAATTGATTTGGGAAGATTAGATGGAGAAAGGCTGGCTCGACTTGATGTGAAGCCCATTCTAAGCAGCTCAGATCTTCCTGTCCTTGATCCCCATCCAGGGCAAGAGGGGAAAGAGAAAAAGTCAGGAAATGTGGGATCCAGGCCTGGCCCTCCAAAAGTGGGCTTGTGACCCTGGAACTGTTACTTCCTGCTTGGGCCTCTTTATTTTTTTAAAAAAAGATTTATTTATATGAGAGAGAGATAAAAACAAAACAAAACAAAACAAAAACAAAAAAACCCACAAGGGCCCAGGAGCGCCTGCTCGGGTTAGAAGCAGGCACTCACTGAGCAGGGAGCCCGAACAGGGCTAGATCCCCAGGACCCTGAGATCATGACCCAAGCCAAAGGCAGACATTCAACCAGCTGAGCTTCCCAGGCGCCCCTGGGCCCTTTTTTAAAATGAGCAAGTTGGGGGATGCCTGGGTGGCTCAGCAGTTGAGTGTCTTCAGCTCAGGGCATGATCCTGGCATCTGGGATGGAGACCCACATCAGGCTTCTTGCAGGAAGCCTGCTTCTCCCTCTGCCTATGTCTCTGCCTCTCTCTCTCCGTCTCTCATGAATAAATAAAATCTTTTTTAAAAATAAATTTAAAAAATAAAATAAAATGCGCAGGTTGGGCTAGTCCAGGTTTACCAGTGATTTCTGCTGGCCTGCATCACTCCAATTTCTAAGTCTCAGAGGCTGTCAGAATGGCTTGCCTTAGAGGAAACAAGCTTCCTTCCTTCCTTCTTTCCCTTATCCATTCATTCACTCACCTCTGCACTCAGTATATATGACTGAGGACCTGTAGATTTTGCAGTTGGCCCTGGGGACACATGTATAAATTAGCTGCTCCTGGATAGCTTATAGTCACCCTCACCATGGACTGAGCTCTGCATCAGGTTCAGAGTACACTGCCTGCCTGCATTATCCCCTCTGCTCCAAGACCCACAGGGGGAGGACCAGAGAAACAGTGAGATGGGGCAGGAGAACTGGCCTTGTGTCAAGCCTGGGTTCTGGAGCCAGCTCTGGCTCTAATTGTCATGTTACTGACTTGGGCAAGTCACTTTCTGTGCCTAGCCACCAGTCTCCTTTCCTGGGAAATGGGGAAGTGGGATGAACATTCCTGTTCTCTCTTGCTGGGGGTGTGAAGTAAAAAGAATGTCATTAGTGAACCAGAGGGACTTTTGTATGTTGATGGAGAAGGACTGCCATCTATTCAGTTGGGAGGGAGCTGTCTTCCCCATCTCCAAGAAATCTAGTCATGGGGCCTGAGTATCCAGGGGATCAAGCCTTGGCTGAAATCTCCTTCACCTCATAAAACTAGGACCTCAAAGCCTTTAAGTCCCATGGAAATAGGCAGGACAGGGGCAATGGGAAGACAGACCGAGGCTGGAAGGAAGCAGTCAAAAGCAGGATAAAAGCCAAGGTCTGTTCCTACTCCCTGAGAAGGCCCTCATCCCTAAACCATCCCGTTGCACAAAGCCAAGGACCCATCTGGACTCCAGTGTCCCAGGGAGGGGAAGTAGCTAACTTGGGGAAGTGGCCTGGCCACACACCGTCAGGACAGTTAGGAGATCCTTTGGGCCTCCTGGCTCCCCTCATGCCCAAGGTGTATTCCTCTAGGCTGGGCTACCCCCCTGCATCTCTGGCCTTGTTCCTCTAGCCCCTGGCTTCTGGAATTTGCCCCTCTCTCCACCCTCTCTGATAAGCTGGCTAACACAAGCTCCTAAATTTTGCCCAGCACCACCGTCCTGGGAGCCCAGAGCTTCTGTTGCCTATGCGCTCCCCTGGCTCACCCTCTCCATCATCACTGCCACCAGCAGCAAGAAGGGTTTATGGGCCTGGGCTTTATTCTAAAATTAAGTTTTCAATTAAAGGTGAGAGGTATGAGAAAACACAGCCTTGGGCAGGCAGCCCCTCTCTGAGGCTTCCTCTCAAACAGATGGTTTGTAGCATTTTTAATTAACGAGAGATGTGCAGATGGGGGCCCTTAATAGCCTGCAGCAAAATGTCGAGGCTGGGAAGGGGTGTAGCAGTCTGGCCCTGAGCAGGCCCTGGACCAGGGGATGATGCCCAACCCAAGCATAGATGGCTTAAAGAGAAGCAAGCCCCCAAGGGGGAGGGAGCTCAGGGAATGAACTTTGCCTCCCATACTATTTTACTCCCCATGAAATCCAGTGATGCTGCTAACCATTCAGGACTCGGCAATTTCACAAAGTGCTTTCCTTTTTGATCCTTTCACGGGCTCTGAAGGAACTATTATCATCACTCCCAATTTATAGATGAGGACACTGAGATTCAAGAGGTTAAGTAACCTTACCAGGAAGTGGCAAAGACAAGATTCAAGTCCGAACCCAAATCCCATGCTCTTTTATTTATCCAAAAGCACTTAGGGGCACCTGTGAAGTGGCAGGCACTGAACGAAGTATTCAAATATGGGGAAAGGCACTGCCCTTAGGAGCCCTTGGTTAGTGTCCTTGTCACCTACATCCTCCACTCAGTCCTGTAAGGAACATTCATCTTACTGCTGACTACAGCTAGCCAGAGCCAGGAGGTGGGGTGGGGAAGGACACTCATGAGCTCCTGCTCTGTGCTTAGTTTCCATCAGCTAGCCCAGCAAGATACATGTGGCTAGGACTGCTTTGTGTATCGAGTGCCATGCTTCCCTACTTCTAGAGCATGAGAACTCTGGTTTTATCGAGAGTGTCAATGAGCCTAACTAAAGATCACATTTTATTTTTTTTTAAGATTTTATTTATTTATTCATGAGAGACACACAGAGAGAGAGAGAGAGAGAAGCAGAGACACAGGCAGAGGGAGAAGCAGGCTCCATGCAGGGAGCCTGATGTGGGACTCAATCCTGGGTATCCAGGATCACGCCATGGGCCAAAGGCAAGCACTAAACCGCTGAGCCACCCAGGGATCCCCTAAAGATCACATTTTAAAGTCTCTATTGCAATTAGGTATAACCATAAGACTAAACTGCAGCCAATGAAATGTCAAAGAAGTCACTGTGTGGAACTTCTAGAAAAGATTCTTAAATCGAAGAGCCTCGTAAGGTGGGCCCTTTTCTCCTGTTCTCTGTCTGGAACTCAGTCATGACGGCTAAAGTTCCAACAGACATCATGGATCATAAAGGCAACTCTGAGGATGGAAATCTTATGTTCAGAATAGTGGAGCAAAAAAATTAGGGTCCTGGGTCCCAGATGATACTGAGGAACCACTTTCCAAGCCTGATCTCCTTGCCTCTGAACATGAGTGAGAAATAAACTTCTTTATTGCTTAAAGATTTTTTTTAATTTTTTATTTATTTATGATAGTCACAGAGAGAGAGAGAGAGAGAGAGGCAGAGACACAGGCAGAGGGAGAAGCAGGCTTCATGCACCGGGAGCCCGATGTGGGACTCGATCCCGGGTCTCCAGGATCGTGCCCTGGGCCAAAGGCAGGCGCCAAACCGCTGCGCCACCCAGGGATCCCTTTTATTGCTTAAATTACTATGATTCCTCATCTCGGTTGCTGGCAGTCAAACACACATCTTAACAGATACAGTAGTTATTACCATCATCCCCATTTGGAAACTGAGGCTGACCTATAGTCCCAAATCCCACAGCTAAGTAAGGGAAAGAAGTAGGATTCAAAGTTGAATCTGTCTGGTTCCAAAAGTCATGCCCCTCCCATCCCTTTGGTAAGAGCCCTGCTCACTCTCAGTAATTCATGAGAAGGCACAGACAGGCATTACAGCAGAATTTTAAACAGCCGACAGCCCCTACATTTCCTGCTCTTGTCTTAGGGATACACATCAGAGCAGACTATCTTCCTAGTTACCTATGTACTCTAGGAGATAAATTAACCACATACCAGGCAGCAGGCAGATGGTTAATTTCCCATTTTACACCTCCTCAGTCTCCGGAGTTGCCAGGCTCTTTCAGGACTCCAGGAAGAAAGTCCCCTAGACTCATTCTTATGCAAACCTGACAATGTACTACTCTTCTCTAAGGACAACTTGTGTTTATTAATTCAAATTCTTAACACTTTCTAGAGACCAGATAATGTTGTCTGTGAACAAAATTCTTCCTCTGACACTATTAAATCAAAAACATGTAAGTGGACATTTTTGTTTTACTTGTTATATTCCTGATCTTAGGTGGAAAGCATCCAGGCTTTCATCATTAAATAATTATCTTTTTATAGGTGCCCTTTATCAGGTTGAGGAAGTTTCCTTCTACTCTAAGTTTATTGAGTTGTGTCACGAAATTTGTAAATGTTTTTCTTGTGTGTGCATATTGAGATAATTGTATGGGTTTTGTCCTTTTTTCTATTAATATGGTGTATTACATTAATTGATTTTTTAATGTAAAAACAACTTTTCATTCCTGGGATAAATCCCACTTGGTCATAGTGTAATATCTTTTTTATATGATATTGGATTCAGCTTGCTAATATTTCATTGAGGATTTTTGCTCAGATATTGTTCTGTAATTTTCTTGTGATACCAAGAATATTATGTTGGGGGACCCCAAGACCAGGTTCAATGATTCACTAGTAAGATTCAAAGGACTCCGTATATAGTCCTCCTTGTGGCTATAACTTATTACAGAAAAAGAATACAAAGCAGAATCAGCAAAAGAAGCCAAGTGTAAGTTTTCAAAGGCCCTCTCTCAGTGGAGTCACACAGGATGCTCTGAATTCCCCATCAAGAAACTGACATGCATGAAATGCTGCCAAACAAGGAAGGACAGCAGAGACTCAGTACCCAGGGTTTCTCTTGGAGGCTGGTCACATGGGCAACCCATGCCTGAGATAAACCCAAGCTCCAGACTCCCCGAAGGAAAGCAAATGTTCAGCATAAAGCATATTGTTGATAGCGTAGCTGAGACACAGTGAGCCACTTTTTATCAGTCAGAGTAGTGGGAATACTCCCAAAATCCAAGTGACCAGATGTCAATCAGGACCCAACCTTAGAAGCAGGCCAATCAAAGGAGTATAGCAGGAGTCAGGTCTGCTATAGTTAAGTCTTCTGGACACTTGCATTTCAAACAAAAACCAAGAAAGCAGATAATGCTTAATACAAAAGAACTGAGTGCTAATATTGGAATTTTAGCCCCAGGAAGTAGAAAGGTTTGAGTGTCAAAACATTCTTGGTGCCTTGAAATCATACTCATTCAGCTTACCCACATGTATGTATAATGTCAAGCCTGCATCTCTAGAACATTTAATTTGGAGTGACAGAAAAGAATTCTCATCTCATGTCACACAGTGCTTACGCAGAAATATTTCCTCTACACTGTAGGGAAAATGGCTTTATAGGCCTTATGGTCTTTCAGCAACATTTGCCCCCACCCCCCCCAAAAAAAAAGTCTACATAAGTTTCATCAGTCATAGTCTGCGGTGGAGACTAACAGTGTGTCAAACAGGGGAACAGGAAAGACAACACTAACTTGACATATCCCTTTGGCATACTCTCAAGCATCCAACCTGCCTCCAGGCAGCATGATCTTGGTCCAAACGTTGAAGCAACGTTGACACTTCTTAAGCTCCGACAGCTAAAGCCAGAAGCTTGCAGAATTACTGTCACTAGTTGATTTTACTCTATTTATGTCACCAACTATCCTTCTTTTATACATACCATTGATAGTAATAAAAATGAGAATAATTAAACAGCTATTAAGTACAAAACATGGACCAAACACTGGGTAAAGCAATTTATACACACTAACATCCCCACAACAATCCTGTAAGATACATACAATATTATCCCCCTTTAACAGTTGAGAAAACTTAGATTAATTAACTAGCCCCAGATCACACAGCTAATAGATGGTCAGTCAAGATAGAATATGATCCCACACACTCTGGTTCCAGAGCCAGCATTCTTAACTGCCAGCACAACCCCATTCCACAAAGACAACTTCATGACAGAGGGAGTCTCTAACACTGTCCTCCCCATAGGATAGCCCATTACATTCTCTGACCCAGATCAGGAGTGAGGAAGAAAAGAGTACTTCTTAGGACTGAAATTTAGTGAAGACAAAGAACCACGTAATAAAAACAATATACAAATGGGTAGATTCAGGATGCCTAAGTGGCTCAGCGGTTGAGTGTCTGCCTTCGGCTCGGGGCGTGACCCCGGGGTCCCGGGATCGAGTCCCTGCATGGAGCCTGCCTCTCCCTCTGCCTGTGTCTCTGCCTCTCTCTGTGTGTCTCTCATGAATAAATAAATAAAATCTTTAAAAAACAAAACAAAACAAAACAAAAAACGGGTAGATTCCTGAACGGTTCAAGTTTTTCTTCAGTGGTACCATCTTCCAGAGGATATCTGGAAATGCAAAGGCATTCTTGGTTGTCATAAGAAAGGGGGGTATACTGCCTGAATGCCAGGAATGTGAAACATCCTACAATGGATAGCTCAATGAATGATGTCTCCCATATGTCAACAGCACCTCCAGTAACAAATACTGCATACAGCTCTTGGCCCTTGCATATAACTCAAGGGCTACAGAAGAAAGAGGCAAGAAGAATGATTCTTTTAACCTCACTGCCTTTGCAGCCTTATCCCATGCATCTTTTCGTGAGCACATGCCAGGTAAGCATATGGCCCAAACCTGTTCTTCAACCTCTGCATCTAGATTTATCTCCAAGGCATGGGCAGGAGCCAGATTTAAGCCCACAGGTTATTTGTCCAACAAGACACTTGGCTCCATCCTGGCCCAGGCAATGAGCATACACAGGGCTATGCCAGCTGATTCTGGAACTAAGTGTATGAGAAATGTTGAGAAAGTCTCAGAAGGAAGGAGACTGCAGTCATTGCTCATTGTGACTGTCATCAGCTCAGTTCCGTACATCAACTCTATTGAGCATTGAGAAGATGGCAAATCTGGTCATGGGAAAGCCATTCTTAATATCTGTAGAGTCTGGGAAAACATTATCTATCACCCCAGTACTTCTCTCCATCCTCAAACATAATGCCCCTTCAGTAAAGGCTCCAACTCAGATGCTCAAGTCTCCTTTTTTAGACTAATATTAGAAAGGCTAATATTAGGGCTCCTAGGTGGTGCAGTTGGTTAAGCATGTTAACTCTTGGTTTCGGCTCAGATCATGATCTCAGGGTCATGAGATTGAGCTCTGTGCTGGGGTCCACATTCAGCGTAGAGTCTGCTTGAGACTCTCCCTCCACATTGCCTCTCTCTCTAAAATAAATAAATCTTTTTTAAAAATCCTTAAAGGCTAATATTTATGAAATAACTAAAAAGCAGTGTAGTCAAGAATCCATAATTAAATCTATGGTACAAGGCAATCTTTAGAAATAGCTTAGCAACATGTTTGTTTTTCACTAAAGCACTAAGTCACTGATCTTCCAAACTCTAAAACACTGATCTTCCAGTTTCCCATTTCTGTCCCTTTCCTGTATAGCCTAAACATCTGTATGCCTGAAGATTAATTCTTGAGACACTTGATTTCTTCACTGATAAGCTTAAAGACCTCAATCTAGAATAGGTTAAGGAAAGTAAGTCTATCTACAGAGTCACTAGGGATGTCCTTAATGATTGCATTCTAGTTCCCCTAGATCTCTTTGACAATTATATAGGCAGCTGTAAAGGAAGAGTGAATCGATTGTTACAAGACCTTAATACTTAGAAATATTAAACTGAATTATGTTCAAGAGCCAAAACCCTGAGATAGCAGTGGTACTGTGGGAGGCTGGGAGGATAGTAATGTATGACTATCAGACAGGATCAAAACATAAAGCAATAGTGATGGCACCAATAAAGTGATCTCAAAGAGAGAGTTATTGTTATGGAAAGGACTATTAAAAAAAGATAGGTAAGAAACAAATTGTTAGGAGAATGGCAGATGGGGATAACATGATTCCTGGTTCATGAAACTTTAACTGAAACTGAGAGGTTTATGAAACAAACTTAGGAAAAAAATTTTTTTTTAATTTTAAGAGTACTGTCATGAATTTTTTTACATACTTACAAGTTGACTACTCTACAGTGGTGCCTGGGTGCCTCAGTTGGTAGACTGTCTGACTTCGGCTCAGGTCATGATCTTGGGATCCTGGGACAGAGTCCTGAGTCAAGCCCTGAGTCAAGCTCCCTGCTCAGCAGGAAGTCTGCTTTTTCCCTCTGCCCCTCCTCCACGTGAATGTACTTTTTTCTCTCTCTCAATAAATATTTTTTTAAGTTGCCTACTCTACAGAAAACAGAAAATTAAACTATTTTCATTAAAAAAGGATAGGTCTGGCTAGTTATAGCACATAACAGATTTAGCTAATGTAGACAACTCTCCACCTCACTCACTCTCAATTCACAAACACAGAAAAATGCCAGATAAAATGCAGCATATTTGAAACTATATGGCTCATTGTGAGATACTATTTTATACTCATTAGGATGACCATTATAAAAAAAATAACAAGTGTTGGCAAAGATGTAGAGAAATAGGAACTCTTGTGCAGTGTTGGAAGGGATGTAAAATGTATGAATGTATTTAATGCCACTGAACTATACACTTTAAATAAATAGAATGGTAAATTTCATTTATGTATATTTTATACAATTTAAGTAAATAATAAAATAGGGGGAATCTTGCATGATACCACTACACCAGTGGCGCTAAATAATGAAATAGGAAAAAAAAAAAAAAAAACAGGCAAACAAACAAAAAACAAAAACTGAGAGGGAGATCTTCCTCATGGGGAAACCCAAACACAGTGATAAACTCTAAAGGTGAATAGTAGAAGCCCAGGAAAATAAGAAACTAGACATAAGATCTAGTTTAGGTGTCAAGTTTTTGATGCCCAAACAGAAACAGGGTCACCCTTCAAGGAAGAGGTTGTACTTCTTTCATTTAATACCATAAATGAAAGAAGAGTCTTGGAAAGGCCACCTCTCCATGATGGTGGACAAACTCCACCCACCTATCAAGTGAAGCAGTAAGGAAACTTGCTCTGCTCAGTGATCCTATAAGAAATTAAAGCCCAAAGTCTGCACCATATTCAGGGATAGATGAAAATTTTATGATGCTACCTGATGGGGCACCTGGGTGGCTCAGTCAGTTAAATGGCCAGCTCTTGATTTTGGCTCAGGTCATGATCTCAGGGTCCTAGGACTGAGCCCCACATCAGGCTCCATGCTCAGTGAGGAGTCTGCTTGAGGATTCTCTCTCCCTCTCCTGCAGTCCCTCTGCCCATTCATGCTTGCTGTCTTTCTCAAATAAATAAATAAATCTTAAAAAAGGAATAAACTTAACCCTGCACAGGTACAGAAAAACTACTACCGTAATGAGAGTTTTTATAGAAATAAATCTAGCCAAAGATGTAACGCATTTTTATAAGAATCATCTAAAGCTTTGTTGAAAACAAAACATTTACCAATCTAAAACAACTGAAGCACTGAGCAGGTGGGTGATTCAGGAAGTTAAGCATCCAACTCTCGATTTTGGCTCAGGTCTTGATCTTACCATCATAGAATTAAGCCCCTGTCAGGCTCCATGCTCACCATGGAGTCTGCCTGAAATTCTCTTTCTCCCTCCTTCTGCCACTCCCCCCACTCATATCCTCTCTAAATAAATAAATACATAAAATCTTTAAATCAATAAATTGAAATAAAATAACTAAAGCACTTAGTAAGATATAAATGAAGGGATATTAAATACTTAAGAGTGAGAGGTGTGTATTTATACTTACATATTAATTTCAACCTGGAATCACCTTTAAATTATTGCAATTCTAATCACAACACATAACTCAACAAGCTGATCCTAAAATTCATATGGAAGAAGGAAAAGATGAGCTCTAGAAATAGCCAAAACAATTTTGAAGAAAATAAAGAAAGAATTGGGGGACCACCGTACCACATATCAAGACTTTTTTATAAAGTTTTAAGAATTAAAACAGTATTGATATAATAACAATCTATCAGACCAAGGGAACAAAATATTTAAACCAGAAGCAAATGCAAATTTTAAAATTTGATCAATCCAAGGGAATGCAACATATGATAGAGGTGATAACATAAATCAGCCAGTCTGAGAACACTTGGTTGGGAATGTAGGAGGAAAAAATTAGATCTACAACACATACTATACACAAAAATAAATTCCAGGTGAATTAAAGGCCTAAATATGATAAAATGTGAAAGCTCAAAAAATATTTTTTAAATCTTTATTATCGAAGTAGAGAAGAATTTCTCATAGAGACACAAAATTGAAAAGAAAAAAAACAAAAATTTTTATGACAAATTTTAGTCTATAAAAATAAAAATATGTGGGGCACCTGGGTGCATTAGTGGCTGAGTATCTGCCTTTGGCTTGGATAGTGATCCTGGGGTCCCGGGATCAAGTTCTGCATCAGGCTACCTACTCATCGGGGATTCTGCTTCTCCCTCTGCCTACATCTCTGCTTATCTTTCTCTGCCACTCATGAAAAAATAAATAAAATCTTCAAAAACTAAAAATATGTGTATCAAATTCTTCTATGTACTTTGCAAGATGAGAAGGCCTCAGTCTGGGAGAAAATATTGTAAAATACAGATAGACAGACAGGGATAGAGCCCCACATATGCCAATCTGAAAGAAAAATCCAATGAAAAAAATGGTCAATAATGTGAACAGGCAATTTTCTAGAACTGACAATGGCCAACAGATTTATGAAAATATGTTCAATTACACTAGTAATCAAGGCAATTGCTATTAAGATGAGATACAATTTTATACCCTTCAGATGGGCAAAAATTAAAACTTTAAAAATACTAAGATTTAGTAATGTTAAAGGGGCATGGAACATTGCAGGGGAGAATGTCAACTGGTATAATCATTTAGTAAATATAAAGATAAGGAATGCTACCAAGCCATTCCATTTCTAGGTATAATCTCTAGAAACACTCTCATAAATGCACATAAAGAGACATGAACACAGAAATTCAATGCTATGGTGTTTAAAATGATGTAAAATTAGAAATAACCAAAAGGTCCATTGATGGATCAATACATTATAGTATAGAAATACAGGGGAATATTCAAAAACAGCTAAAATGAATGAATGGATAAATCTCAAAACCATATGTCAAATAGGAAATAAAAGCAGCAAAAGTATATACTTTTTCTACATTTTAAAAACCCAAAAGGAGTAATTTTACATTGCTACAGGCAAGTGCATGCGGATGATACATATCAAAGATCAAAGACTACCTCTAGGCAGTCTTTTTCTAGGGAAAAAGAGTGGGAAAAGCATACGATGGGGTGTGGGTGGGGAAGGATGGCAATTTAACAACAGCTGTACTTTATTTCTTTGACGAAAATCTGAAGCAAACATGACAAAATGTTACTATTTGTTAAAGCTAGGTGGGGGGTACAAAGGGGTTTATATTCTTTCTGTCCTTCCAATATATTTAAAATATTTCATAATTTAAACTTTTTACGTAGAAGAAAATCTGGCAATATGCACATCTTAAAAGGCCCATGCTATAAAACAAAAATAGAAGCTAAAAAAGGAGGTTTTTTTTTAGGAGATGTTTGTTTTTAATGGGAAAAAAATTGAAAACAGAATTAAATAAATCACAGAATAGCCATACAATCAAATGTCATGTAACCACAAAAAAATTACAGCTCAGAACCATGGTTATTAACTTGGAAAGATGTTGACAACCTATCAAGTCAGGGGAAAGAGGGATATAAAAAAGTATAGGTTTTCAGCTAAGGCAGGAAATGGTTAAACAAATCTCCTATATGCACTAACAGGCCAAAGTTCCATAAATGCACCTGCTTTATTTTAATCTTTTATCAACTTGCATCCATGGAAAGAAATTAACTACAAGCAACCTAATGATAATAAACAGTACAAAAGATTAATTCCAGTGTTTCAAACAAGAAAGCTTATTGCTATAATACTGACAGAAGAGCTATATTCAAAGCCAAAAGCAATTATTTCCCAGTGTTGGTGCCAACGCTCCTCCCCTTTCCAGATGAGACCTGCTCCATTTAACCACCTGGTCAGAGAGCTAGCACAGAAGCATAAGTTGCTGATTATACATACCAAAGAGTCAGGTAAAATATAATATACTACATAGAAAATAAACTGCCAGGTCTCAATGAAACCCAAAGGTATAATCACAAAATGGCATCATATTTATAAGAGGAATGAGTGGCAGCAAGAAGTCACTGAAGGAATTTTTTTTTTTAAGATTTTATTTAGAGATAGAGAGAAAGAGATAATGAGAGCGAACACAAGCAGGAGGGAGAGGGAGAAACAGACTTCCCAGTGAGCAAGGAGCCTGACATGGGACTCCATCCCAGGACCCTGGAATCATGACCTGAGCCAAAGGCAGATGCTTAACCAACTGAGCCACACAGGTGCCCCATTACTGAAGGAATTTTGAGAGAGAATAAAATGTTGTCCTGCTACATTTATACCCTCTGATAAAATGGAGACTGACTTGGGTACTCAAAACCTGTGCACCGTGTTTTGTTCACTAAAAGTTATTCAAAGGTCTAAGAATCTTAACAGATTCTATTTTATGAAAACTGCAGTGGCCTACTAAGGGAATACTGCTTCCCCTACTCAACACTTCTGACACCAAATGCGGGGGTTCTGTAGGCCAACCAATTCTCCAACTGATCAGACACCAAGTGGATGTTCTACAATCAGTTCTGACACTGACTACCTGGAGGTAGGGCAGACCCCATAGATCAAAGGCTCAGTCCCACAAGACTGCCCCCCCACATCAGACACCAGTAGCAGGTACCCATCACACTTCTGTCCAACCAGGCTACAAATCATGGGTTCCCATGACCCTTTCCTCATGTTCAGCATTTGCTACAGCAGCTCACAGAACTCATGGAAACACTTATTTTCATTTAGCAGCTTATTATAAAGGATAAAAATGAACAACCTAATAAAGAGATACATAGCACGAGTCCAGAAGTTTCCCAGACACAGGAGCTTCTACCCCTAGGAGGGTTGGAGAGTGCCAACTCTCCTGGCACATGGATGTGTTCATCAACCTGGAAGCTCACTGAATCCCATAGTTTAGAAATTTTTACAGAGGTTTCATCACATAAACATGACTGATTAGTACACTAGAAGTAGGGGGTAGAGCATAAGGAATGGGAAGAGGCTGAAAGTTATAGTCCTCTAATAACAAGGTTGGTTCCTCCAGCACTCAGGTGCCCTCCTAAGGGCCCATCAAAAGTCACTAATTAGCAAACAAAAAGACATTCATTAATTCGAGAGATTCCAATGGTCTTAGGAGCTTTTATGGCTGGAAGTGAAGACTAAGACCAAATATTATAACCAAAACAATGTTCCTATTGCCCCTGTTACTCAAGAAATTACAAAAGTTTTAAAAGCTCTTGTGCCAGGAACTGGGGATGAAAACCAAATAAATATTTCTTATCATTTCGTAGTATCACACATACAATAAAAGTAAGTTAGAACTCTTTTTCTCTTACACTTATTATTTAATTAATCTCTACCCCCAATGTAAGGCTCAAATTTGTGACCCTGAGATCAAGAGTCACATGCTCTTCCAACTGAGCCAGCCAGGCACCTCAGAAGTTAGAACTCTTAAGGAAAAATACTTTCATTATTATTCCTTCATGGTGAAAGTTATTTATGCTCTTCTTACTTGATGAAGTATTATTGAGACTACTAAGACCAACAAATATAAATTGCATTTATTGTGCAAAAATTAAGGCTTAGGCTATATAATGGTAGTTTGGATGTAAGATGTACTAAATCTCAGCTTCTAGAAGAGTTGATTTTGAACTCAATCACCCTTTAAGAGAAGACATACCAGCTCGCATAATTTCATCAACCAGGAGAATGTTGGTGGCAATCACCGTGCTGAGGAAAAAGATAACAGGGTGAGTAAAGCCTACCACCCACTTTCATCTTTTCCCCCAGCAACCTGCAGCTACTAAAAGTGCTTTGTTTTTCAGTGATGTTGGTATGAGATCTTAGGAGACAGAGCTATCGTAAATACAAACATCACCCCCCTTGTATTATAATTTCAACTCCTTTGCTGATAAAATAAATTTGATTTCATATACCAGCAAAACTGAGTTCATTTTTACCACATCATTTGCTTTTCCCCCACTATGCATGTGGTACTATTTCAGTAAACTTCTTTCCCTTCCCCCTCAAGTAAACAGTAAGATAAATGTTTCTTATATCTGATACTCCTAGAATTAAAATGGAAAAAGGACTGCAAAATGACAGATGCTAACACTAGTAAATGAATGCCACACCTTTTCTTATGTTTAACCATTTCTCACTATAAGGTGGTAAAAATAGATGGGTTTTAAAGTTACTGATTATGTACCTAAAAAGTCTTTCTCTCTTTTATTAGTATGAATTTACCAAGAGTGAAGAAGTTGTTTTTTCACACAATAATTATCCCAAACTCCTGCATCTGCTGCTATCATGGGCTCACCTGCAAAGTAAAAACAAACTATTTTAACACTACAATCTTGATATATTCTGTTAATACTGATTATATACTCTAACAGTGTTTAATATACCACCAAAATTTCTAGTGTCCTGGTCACAATGACCTCCATGTTATCAAATCCAATGCAGTGGTCAGTTCTCAGGCCTCATGGATCAGGAGGATTTAACACAGCCTCCTAACTATTCTCTCTTCACTTGTCTTCCAGAACACCACGCTCAGCCTGGTTTTTCTTTTGCATTAGTGGCTCCTTTTCTGTCGACTTTCCTGGTTCTTCTCTTCTTCCCAGAGATCTTAATGTTGGAGTACCCAATGGCTTAGTCCTGGGTTCTTTTCTTCTCTCTCTATACTCACTCCCTAGGTGATCTCATATCCAGTACTCTGGATTTAAAACATATACATTCTCTTTTTTTTTTTTAAGATTTTATTTATTTATTAATGACAGAGAGAGAGAGAGGCAGAGACACAGACAGAGGGAGAAGCAGCCTCCTCACAGGGAGCCCGATCCAGGACCCAATTCCCAGAGGTGGGATCATGCCCTGAGTCGAAGGCAGACGCTCAACCACTGAGCCACCCAGGCGTCCCTAAACCATATACACTCTGACAACTCCAACCCAGAGCTTTCTTGAGCCCTGGACTCATACTTCCAACTGTCTATTTCACTTGAAAGTCTACAGGTACTCAGAACTTTGCCAAAATTCAATGCTGACTTCCCCCCACAACAACCTGCTCTCCCCACAGTTCTCTGATGTGGGTAATGGCAATTTCAATCTTCCAGTTGTTCAGCACACTCCTCTGCACAGAATAGCCAGAGTGATCCTTTCAAACATAATTAGGCCATGTCACACCTCTGCTAAAAATTGCTCCCTATTCCACCAGTAAAAGCAAAGTCCTTGGAATGACCCCACATCCCTGTGTGATCTTTCTATTACTTCTCTGATCTCCTTCCTCCTCTTCAAAAACTTTAGACACTGGCTTTTCCACTGGCTGCTCCTTCTGCCCAGGATGTTCTTTGCCCAGCTCCCCAACATAGCTACTTCCTTACTTCCTTTGACTTTTTTTCTATAGACATATTTTCAAGGAGGCCTACCCTGCCCACATTCTTTAAATTGCAGATCCCTACCCCTGCCTCATGCTACCATTCACAATCATCCTTATAGGGTTCTTTTATTTTTTTCATAGAATTTATTACTTCTTAAATACTCAGGGAACGTATTTATTAAGGTTATTGTTTACTGCCTATCCTTCTTTGCTATAATATAAGCTTACAAGGGCAGGGACTCATTTCTTTTGTTCCTTGTGAATCTCAAGAGTCAAATCACAAGCACTTAAAAACTATTTCTTAAAAGACTTTTGAACTTTTTTAAGAAGTTTTTAAGAAGTTCAAAAGTTTTAAGAAGTTCAAAACTTTTAAGAAGTTCAAAAGTAAATTAAAGTAAATCATCCAAAATTTAAATATTGAAGTCACCCAAATCTCTACTCCCTTACTGTAAGTTCTGGGCCACTGTAGTACAACCTTTTTCTTTACTGAGCTGGTAATTTTTCTTCACTTTCTTACCTGTATTCAAATCTATGCCAACAGGTTGCTTTGATTCTGAATGTTCAGTCTGAACTTTTACTAGTGTTTCTTGTAGGTCAAAACCAGAATTCTGAGCAAGAACCTTTAAGAATAAAAATAATAATATATTTTTGAAATATCTTCACATGTATATTTGAATATCAAATATAAAAAGGCACCGCTCTCTAATCTTGTGAAAACATTCATAATACCGTAATCATCTCCTTTTGAAAAATTCCTTCTTAATCTAAATCAAACTATGTATTTTAAGTATCTAGCAGTTTTTATATTTACTTAAACATCTTCCCTATGTACATCACACTAAATTCTGAGGACATTACAGTCCCCCTCCCCCATTTCCATCCCATTACATTAATTTCACTCCTCGCAAAAGATTTTTTTTTTTTTAAGATTTCTTTAAAACAAGGAAAGGGACGCCTGGCTGGCTCAGTTGAGCACTTGATCTCAGGTCATGACTTCAAGCCCCCCAAAGGGGTGTAGAGATTACTTCAATAAATAAATATTTTTTTAAAAAATAGAAAATTAGTAGAATGGTATTATTTCTTCTCACCCCTTTAGCCACACATGTTCCAGCTTTTCCTAGGCACCTCCTAAAGGAACCCTACATATTTTCAGGATCTTTGTGTATCTCATCAACATGAGGACAGTCACAACCTGTGGCAACAGGAATGGAGATAACAGCACTCCAAACTAGGTTTATTTCCAAGGAGTACCAAACGAAACCAATAGCTTATAAGTAAAAAGGAACCACCACTGTATACCAGGCTTACCAGTTTGTGTCAACTACTGGATCATCACTTAACTGACTTTGCTGTTTTGGGCAAAGAGAAAAATAAGATATCCAATTCTCAAAGATTTAACAAATTATGAGTAACTTTAAAGCAATTATCAAAGATACTTCACTAGCACTGTTCTTAATATGTTAATTCATGATAATAACATCTTTGATATGGTCTTCTGTGTTTCTAAGTGGTTGAAAACCAGATTAAGGCAAAGGAAAAGCAGAAGTAATTCTCTGTCCTTCTGTTAATACATGGAAAAAAACCATCACTTTCTCTCCTTTTCTAAGTACTAAAATGAAAATGACAAAAGCACACTTGTATTTAGGAGTGCTGAACAGCCTGAAGTTCTCATTTCTTACAATTTAAAGTAATGATAATACTCTGGATACCACCAAGATATAAATCTACCCTAAAGGCTAGTTAAATTTTAAGTTCTAAACTTTTTTATTATGATTAATCATGAATCATTTTTGAAGGAAATTTCTGGACTTACTTCAACTTTTGGTGCTCAGAGATAAGCAAGGGGGTAATTTAGTTATTTCATGAAACTCTGACAAGGATTCTGAGCTATTAACCAAAAGTTTCCCTGCTTTAGTTGTAATATATCTTAAAGAGAACTATGTGGGGAAATGCAAATAAAAACTGTCTTTCTACTGTAGTGTTAGATAATGCGGACAATTTATAATCCAACACCTGTAATGTCTAACCAGCTGTTCTTTGGCCATTAGGATAGCTGTACCTTAGGAATAATGAGGAGGGCATCAGCAAAAGCTTGGACTCCAAGACGAGCTCTTCCTTTTATACTGTGCTTGTATGTAACAAGAGCTTCTGCTATTGCCACTTCAACTGCACCTGCTCCCGGAACTACACAGCCTATTGGAGGGAAAAGATTGGCAAGGCGCGCCAGATAGAAACACCAGAGAAAAAAGCTTTTAGCTATCCAAGTGTGTTCAATTACACTGCCAACACCTAAAATATATCTAAATATATACAAAAATAAAGTACAGTTGCAATAAAGTACAGTCCAGTGGTTATTCAAGATGCCTTATGAAGAATCCTTCACAATTATACACAATTAAATAATTAGGCATGGTACAGACAACTGGCTGCAAGCAGCTTATCTCATTGTTTGTAAGAGTAGGCATTTCTTCCACCTTCATCTTATTCCTTCATGACTACATCTAAAAGATAGTTATCTATAATTTATAGGGACAAGTAACTAATTGTGGTAGCTCATTTGAAAAAAAACTTTAGACCAATGTGATTTGGCCACTATTTTGGTATAGAATTTCTGTACCGAAGCAAAACCCAAAATGTCATCTGAGGAAAAAATATAGGTGTTCTTATTATCCTAAGATAAAAGCTCTGGTTAAAAACATCAATTTTCACAACAGGATATGACTTTTATACCTGCCAGTATAGTTTTTATAAAGTTTATTACTCTCCTTTGAATCAGCAAATTTGCTTTGGAATCACTCATCTTTAAAACAAAACAACAACTCAGTAAGAAGCTCTCTTTAACCCACATAATTTTTTAATTATTCGCCCCCTCTTCTGCTTCCCTGTACAACATAACTGCTTGAAAGAGTTGTCTATCCACAAGGTGACTGTACCCTTGTCTCCCATTCACACTAAAACTTCCTTGTGAAGTAACACTGTAGATTAATTATGATGGAATTAAAAACTAATTTTAAAAAACTTTTTTAAGTTTCCTGTGAAATACTGAATATACACAAAAGAATATATGCAAAAAGTATAAAGAATAAATGCACAAATAAATGTACTCATGTACCTCCCACCCACCTTAAGAAATAGAACATTACCAGTAGCTGTGAAAACTTCCCTGACCCCATTCTGTGAAAACACAACATATCGCAATTTGTGGGTTGCTACTAAAGCAATACCCAAAAAGAAACTTGTATCATTAAACACCTATATTAGAAAGAAAGAAAGGTTTCAAACTAATGACCTCAGCTTCCACCTTAAGAACTAGAAAAGAGGAGATCCCTGGGTGACTCAGTGGTTTTTCTGCCTGCCTTTGGCCCAGCATGTGATCCTGGAGTCCTGGGATCGAGTCCCACATTGGGCTCCCTGCATGGAGCCTGCTTTTCCTTCTGCCTGTGTCTCTGTCTCTCTCTCTGTGTCTCTCATGAATAAATAAAATCTTAAAAAAAAAAAAAAAAAAAAAAGATTCTCTTTCCTCCTTCCTTGCCCCTCCCTTCTCTCCAAAATAAATCTTTAAAAAAAAGAATAGAAAAGAGCAAATGAAACCTAATGTAAACAGAAGAAAGCAAATTAAAAAATCAATGAAATAAACATGAACAAAAAAAAAAAGAAATAAACATGAACATCAAAAAAAGAACAATGTCAAAAATGGAAAGGTAATATCATTATAGATTCCACAGACATTAAAAATAGTAAAATATATATATATATATATATGTAATAGTAAGAGAATATTATGAACAACTTTATGCTAACAAATTTGAAAACTGGGGCTCCTGGGTAGCTCAGTGGTTGAGCGTCTGCCTTTGGCTCAGGGTGTGATCCTGGAGTTCTGGGATTGAGTCCCACATCGGGCTCCTTGCATGGAGCCTACTTCTCCCTCTACCTGTGTCTCTGGCTCTTTCTCTATGTCTCTCATGAATAAATAAATTATAAGTAAATAAACAAAAAAATAAATAAATAAATTTGAAAGCTTAGATCGGGAATTAGCAAACTTTCTGCAAAAGACCATATATAAATATTTTAGGCTCTGTGGGCCATATTACCACCTTTGTAACTATTTAAATCTGCCATTGCAGCACAGAAAGAGCCAAAGGTAATACATAAATGAAAGGGTATAGCTATATTCCCATAAAACTTTATTTACCAAAAACAAGCAGCAAACAAGATTTAGCTCATGGGCAGTAGTTTGATGATCATCTCAACAGAAAAAAACAGACATATTTCTTGAAAGACACAAAGTCAAAAAACAAAACAAAACAAAAAAACAGATAACCTGAATAGCCCTGTATCTATTTAAAAGATTGAATTTATAGTTTACATTTTTCCCATGAAGGAAACTACAGGCCCAGATGGCTTTACTGGTGAATCCTACCAAATTTAAGAAAGAAGTAATATCAATTCTACACAAGAATTCAACACTTTCAGAAAATTAAAGAGGAGAGAATGCTTTCCAACTCATTTTATGAGGTCAGCATTATTCTAACAGCCAAAACGATAAAGGAATTACAAGAAAAATACAAATATCCTTTATGAATATAGATGTAAAAATTCTTAACAGTATTTTAGCAAATCCAGTCCAACAATATACAGGAGGAATAATACACATAGCAGCATTACTCACAATAACCAAAAGGTGAAGTGATCTAAGTTTCCATCAATGGATAAATAAGGTGGTATATACATACAATGCTCTATTATTCAGCCTTAAAAAGCAAAGATATTTTGACACATGCCCATTTTGACACATGAACCTTGAAAACATCATGCTAAGTGAAATAAGCCAATCATAAAAGGACAAATACTGGATGATTTCACTCACATGAGGTACACAGAAGAGTCAAATGCATAGAGATAGAAAGTAGAATGGTGGGTTCAGGAAGCTGGGAGGAGAGGGGAATTGAGCGTTATTGTTTAATGGGTTTGGAGTTTCAGTATTTTAAGATGAAAAATGTTGTTGATGGATGATGGTGATGCACAACACGTGAAAGAATGTAACTTATCGCCATTGAATTGTAACACTTAAAAATGATTAAAATGAGAAATTATATATATATATATCCACAATTTAAAAATAACTTAAAAACT
Source organism: Canis lupus familiaris (assembly GCF_011100685.1). Classification (NCBI taxonomy): domain Eukaryota; kingdom Metazoa; phylum Chordata; class Mammalia; order Carnivora; family Canidae; genus Canis; species Canis lupus. Next base: position 38,372,220 of record NC_049230.1, on the reverse strand, counting down.
GTAATCTATTTTTAAAGAGGATAATACATCATAAGTAAGGTTTATCCTAAGAATGTAAGGCTAGTTGAACATTTGAAAATCAAGATAATTTACCACATTAATAATCCAACAGAGAAAAAAACATATAGATCACCAGAGAAGCAATTGACAAAATCCAACATCTATTCGTAATAAAAACTCTCAGCAAGAGAAGAGAACTTCCTCAACCTGACAGAAGGCTTTTAGAAAAATCTACAGCCAAATATCATACATAATACAGAAAGGCTGAATATTTTCCCCCTATGATCAGGCGCAAGGAAAGGATGCCCACTCTCACCATTTCCATTCAACAATGTACTGAAGCTTCAAGCCCATGAAATAATGGGAAAAAAGAAATAAAAGATACTCGTTTTGGAAAGGAAGAAGTAAAACTGTCTTTATTAGCAGACAACATGATCATTTATATAGACAATTCAATGAACTCTATATGCTACTACAATAAGTGAGTTTAACAAGGTTGCAGAATTCAAGATCAATACACAAAAATCAACCGTATTTCTATATGTTAACAACAATCAGAAGTTGAATTTTCAAAACATCATGTACAATTGGACCAAAATTCACTCCCTCATAAATCCAAAAAAGATATGCCACTAAAAATGACAAAATATTTCTGAAGTAAATAAAAAAATATATATAGTTGAAATAGAGTCAATAAGGCTGAAATCAATAAATATACCATGACTCAATATTTTTAAAATATCAATATAAAAATATAATTATATAAATATATATAAAAATATAAATATATAAATTCCAACCAAAATCTCAAGTCTTCTGGTAGAAACTGACAAGCTGATTCTAAAATTCATATGAAAATACAAAAGCTGGGAATCCCTGGGTGGCTCAGTGGTTCAGCGCCTGCCTTTGGCACAAGGCGTGATCCTGGAGCCCTGGGATTGAGTCCCACATCAGGCTCCTGGCATGCAGCCTGCTTCTCCCTCTGCTCCCCTGCCCCATGTCCATCACAAATAAATAAATAAAATCTTTAAAAAAAGAAAAAAAGAAAAGAAAATACAAAAGCTTTTTTTTAAAGATTTATTTGTTATTCATGAGAGACACAGAGAGAGAGAGAGAGAGAGAGAGAGAGAGAGGCAGAGACACAGGCAGATGGAGAAGCAGGCTCCATGCAGGGAGCCTGAAGTGGGACTCGATGGCGGGTCTCCAGGATCACACTGTGGGCTGAAGGTGGCGCTAAACTGCTGAGCCACCGGGGCTGCCCTGAAAAAGATTTTAAATAATCAAAAGAACCTGAAAAAGAACAAAATGGGAGGACTGACACTGCTGATTCCAAGACTTCTCATAAAGTTACAAGTAACCGGGACAATATACTAATATTGAAATTGACAAACGGATCAATGGAACAGAATAAGAACCCAGAAATAGAACCATACAATGGTTTTAAAAATAAATTTCTAAAAATAAAAAAATGATACTATAGCATTAAATTAAGTGCTTTTTCATTTCATAAATAGAAGTTAATTAAAAGGGCAGCATAGTGGGGCACCTGAATGGCTCAGTCGGTTAATCACTTGACTTTGGCTCAGATCATGATCTCAGGGTCCTGGGACCAAGTCCCACTTCCGGCTCCCCACTCAGGGGGAGTCTGTTTCTCCCTCTCCCTCTTCCCTCCCCTGACTTGTGCTCACACGCTCTCTTCCGTCTCTCTCAGTAAATAAATAAAATCTTAAAAAAAAAAAAAAAGGCACAGCATATTTATTAAGAATATTCCAATAGAAAAATCTTCACAATCCAAACTATAAATTATCCAGAGTGAAGTGAAAGAATAGTAATCATTCATACCTTTTGAAATACTATATTTATACATATATAATGATAGATTTATTACTACTTTAAAAACACATAAAGTTATATCCATCACAAAAAAGAGCCTACCATCTTCAATGGCATTTTTGATGGCACGAAGTCCATCCCTTATAGCATCCTTGATTTGTGTGAGAGTATGCTTATTTGGTCCTTTAACCAACAAGGTGACAGAACGAGGGTTAACACAGGCCTCGATAAAAGTGAACTTTTCTTCACCCTAGAGGATAATTCAAGAAGATATAACTCCTCTAATGCTTAATGTCATTATGAAAAGAATCCAACCTTCATGTGAGTTTTTCTTATCAAACTAACTAAAATATGTGTTAAAAGCAGTTAAGTTATATTTGAACTCTTAACAAACATTTCGATAAATAAATTGTAAAATCTGTTCTGTGGATTATTCAGACATCAAATGTTAAAGGCTGAATTAAAAGATTCAGGATTTTTTAGAAAAGGTTTACTCTTCACTTTATAGCCATTGCCCATAGAGATACTCACTAATGTACACTCGTGTACAAGACCAGCATGTCCCAAGCAATCTATACTGAGGTCTTCAAGAGAATTCACAGCCATTCCACCACAAGCAAGAGAAAGTCTGAAATGACATATGTCACCATAACTTTGGTTATAAAAAGCATTAAAGACTTAATTTCTTAACGGTGGAAAGATACCTAACATAGAAGACTGCATTGTCGCTGAGTTGTATTGTTTTAAAATCTGTTTTAAGAAGATAAAAACCTTCTTTGTACTTCAACAAAGTTCTGAGGTAGGTCAACAATCTTGACTTTTGACACTTGCATTATTTATTGAAATCAAAAACATTTTGAATTTGTATGCTACTATTTTGCTCAACAATGCTTACACATAAGCTAAAAGGAATATCATAGGATTATTTCAACTCAATCTGTTAAAAAACAGGATATATAATTATCTGCAAGCTTACCTTTCCATATTTCTTCTTTTTGCTCTGCGAAGAGCTACTATGCCATGTTTTGCAAGAATGTCCAAGGAAAATGGATCAATTCCCTAAAATCAAATTAGCATAAAAGTTATAAGCATATCTTAAGCCAGTACTTATCAAACTTTTTCATCTCAGCACTGCTTCATTCTTAAAAATTATTTTTTTTTTAATTTTTATTTATTTATGATAGTCACAGAGAGAGAGAGAGAGAGGCAGAGACACAGGCAGAGGGAGAAGCAGGCTCCATGCACCGGGAGCCCGATGTGGGATTCGATCCCGGGTCTCCAGGATCGCGCCCTGGGCCAAAGGCAGGCGCCAAACCGCTGCGCCACCCAGGGATCCCCCTTAAAAATTATTAAGAACCCAAAAAGCTTTTGTTTATGTGAACTGTATCTATAATACTTGTCATATTAATGTGATGAGCTCTGGATGTTATACTATATGTTGGCAAATTGAATTTAAATTTAAAAAACTTAAAAAAGGGACGCCTGAGTGGCTCAGCAGTTGAGCATCTGCCTTCAGCTCAAGGCGTGATCCCAGGTCTGAGGATCGAGTTCAAGTTCCGCATCGGGCTCTCCCAGGGAGCCTGCTTCTCCTTCTGCCTGTGTCTCTGCCTCTCTCTGTGTCTCTCATGAATAAATAAGTAAAATATTTTTAAATAAAATTAAATTTAAAAATAAAAAACTTAAAAAATGGCATATTAGAAATCAAAATTGAAAAAATTTAAATATTAATCCATTCAAAATAAGAAACCCATTTCATATTAACATAAAGAACATCTTTAAGTGAAAATGTACTATACTTTCCTAAGCAAAAAAATATATAAAGTATTTCACATTTTTAATATCTTTTTAATATCTGTCTTAATAGAAGACATCTGGATTCTCCTATCTGCTTCTGCATTCAATTTGCTATGATATGTTGTTCAGGTTAAAATATATGAAGAAACCTTGGGACTCATAAGTACGTACTAGAAAACAGAGGAATGTTTTTAACCTTTTCAGATGAATGTGGATATTCTTTGATACTATATCACAACTCAATAAAGTCTTAAAGGTTAATTTCAATGTGAACTATGGAACCTACCAATAAACTTTTTATACTCTCTCATATTAAAATCCATTTGTCTATCTTACACTTTGTATTATTCACCCATGCATGACTTTGTTAAATCATATATTTTTTAGTCACTTAGAAAACAGTGGTTCACTGTTTTTTGTTTTTTTGTGGTTCGCTATGTTAAGCAGAGCTTCCAAATGATACATTTCATGGATATATAGTATCAAAAATATCACATTTGCTGATCACCATTAATATTAACAGAAAAATCCTTTAGGTATTGGAAAGTGGTCAAGATCACAGTGGCAAATGCAAATTTTCCAAAATTTTATTTTATTTTATTTATGATAGTCACACAGAGAGAGAGAGAGAGAGAGGCAGAGACACAGGCAGAGGGAGAAGCAGGCTCCATGCACCGGGAGCCTGACTTGGGATTCAATCCTGGGTCTCCAGGATCACGCCCTGGGCCAAAGGCAGGCGCCAAACCGCTGCGCCACTCAGGGATCCCTTTTCCAAAATTTTTATTTTGGATTGGAAGCTCAAATTTATTGGCAACAAATACTGTCAGTTGTTTTCCTTGAAGTGACAGAACCGCTTCTTCCTTTTTCAGAAAAACCTGCCATGTCTAAATAACCACAGTTTTTCTGTCAGTTATTCTTTTTTTTTTTTTTTTAAGGTAATCTCTTTGCCCAACATGGGGCTTGCACTTACAACCCCAAGATCAAGAGTCACATACTCTACTGACTAAGCCAGTGCCCCTGCCAATTATTTTTTAAAGTAAAAATGGCAAAAATCAATCAATCAATAAATAAATAAATAAAGTAAAAATGGCATTCCATGAAAAAAGTGGCTAGTTCAATTATAAAGAGTTTTCCCTCAAAACAACCATACCTTTAAAATTTTATTTTTTGAGAGAGAGAATGAACAGGGGTGAGGGGTGGAGGAAGAGGAAAGAGAATCCCAAGCAGGTTCCATGCTCAGTTCAGCACAGACCCTGACACAGGGCTCGATCTCATGACCTGAGCTGAAACCAAGGGGGGAGCACTTAACTGAGCCACCCAGACGCCCCAAGACAATCCTATTTAGATATGCAGATGTCATACTCTATTACACAGAATTATAAGAGGATGCATATTTAAGGATCAAAATTTAATAAAAAGGGGATCCCTGGGTGGCGCAGCGGTTTGGCGCCTGCCTTTGGCCCAGGGCGCGATCCTGGAGACCCGGGATCGAATCCCACGTCGGGCGCATGGAGCCTGCTTCTCCCTCTGCCTATGTCTCTGCCTCTCTCTCTTCTCTCTCTGTGTGACTATCATAAATAAATAAATAATTTTTTTAATTTTTTTTTTAAATTTAATAAAAGTAGTAAGTTTTACCACTTCAAGATATTCCCAAATAGGCACACCTGGGTGGCTCAGTTGGTTGGACATCGGACTCTTGATTTCAGCTCAGGTCATGACCTCCTGGTCATGGAATTGAGCCCCATGTCAGCCACACTCAGCAAAAAGTCTACTGGTGATTCCCTCTGCCTCTGCCCCTCTCCTGCACTTGCATGCACTCTCTCTCTCATCCTCTCTCAAATAAATAAATAAATCCTTAAAAACAAAAGACGTTCTCAAAAGAAACTGCCTTTAAAAAAGCAAAAACAAAAACAAAACAGCAAATGTGTGGTAGTGTGGCAATAAAGAATGTATGACTACTAGAACAGTTTGGTACTACTGCTTTGATTTGTACTAAGGTATCAGTAGCTTTACCTAACGATGCTTTTGCATGACCATTGCAAATGTGGACACAATGTCAAAGGCATTATTATTATTATGAAAATAATTCTAACCTCAAGGACTCCTTGAAATGGTCTTAAGGACTCCTCAGAATCCACAGACCACACTCCAAGAAATGGTGAAAAACATTTACAAATAGTTAAAATTTGAACTTTCTCACCTTTTGATTAATGACAACAAATCCCTTATTGGACTGAGCACAGACTTTGTCTTTCAGGTCTATTATTTTTTGTACTCTATCTTCAATAAATTTTCTTTCTGCTTTTACCAATTTCTCTTTCTCTTCAGCAGTCTTATAAAAGAAACCAGAGCTCACCTCTCTAAAAGATGAATAAAAACAAGCTAGTACCAGTGGAGGAAAAAGGAGATAAAGGTAGGAGTTTACACTAAACATTTCGGAGGGAAGAAAGAGATTAAAAAACACTTCTAGGAGGTGCCTGGGTGGCTCAGTTAGTTAAGCATCCAACTTGGTGTGGGCTCAGCTCATGATCTCAGGGTGTTGAGATCAAGACCTGTATCAGGCTCCATGTTCAGCATAGAACCTAAGATTCTCTCTCTCTCTCTCCCCCAGTCCTTCCCCCACTCTCTCCTTCTCTAAATTAACTAATTAAACTTAAAAACACTTTTAGAAAATACAATTTCAAAATTTACAAAGAGTAACTGCCACGTACGTTTTTTCATATTCTAGTGACACATTGCAAGTAAGGATAAATGCATCTTCCACTTGCTTCTTCATATCTGGATGACGGGCGCCATGATCCAAAACTAATCCTCTGATCAATCTATTAAAAATATGTAATGTTTCTTACTCTGAATATACACTCTAAATTATTATAAAATAAGGATTGTATTCTTAAAATTGTAATAGAACTATCAGGCCACACATTGCTTCCTTGCACCAACTTTAAGCCTAACACATAATTAGTAAAATTAGAAAAGAAAATCTACTTTAACACAGTATGACTGTGAAGTCACAATGAAAAGTCAACTCAGAATTATTCTCTAAATTATGTGGCTCACACATATGACACAGCTGGTCAAGTAATGAAAAGTGGGCACACAATGAGTTCCTTAGGAACATTTGTTCAAAATAATTATATGGAACAACCAAAAATTGTTAACCTAAATGTGCAACAATAGGGCATTGTTCAGCAAATAAATGACCCAACTATTTGGTGGTCATGAAAACTATGTAATGACATGGAAAAATATTTACAGAGGTAGCTGATAAACACAGAACAACAAACTACCTATAAAGAATGATTATATGTATTCTTTTAAAAAATAAGCACCTTGCTATTGACAAAAAATAAAAGGAACCTGGAGTAAAGTTATGCTTGGGTGGTAGAAATACAGATAATTTGAGGGTGGGAGAGGCTTTTTTCCTGTTTTCCAAATTTTCTTTTAAGAGTAAATATTTTTATAACCTCTAAAACTTCATTTATACCCAAATAGGGAATAGCATTTCTACTTATGAATCTTTTATAACCAGTATTTGTTCTACATTAAAGTAAAGAAATAATTTTTAAGTAAATGTAATTATAAGGAGTTTTCAAAATTTTAATCTAACTACTGATTTTAATCTAACTACAAAATTTAATCTAATTACTCAACTCCTGACTTCCCCCTCTGACTCTCAGCAAATGACCTTGCTGCTTTGAGAAAATAAAAATACTGTCCTATCACTACCTCCACCAATCCACCTGCACTTGAACCTAAACCTCCTATTCCTATGAATGAACTGTCCATGCTCCTCTACACGTGTGTACTCTACTCTATTTCTCCTCTCTGCTCCAGCATTGTCCCCACTCCCCATCCAACCCCTCCTCCCAGCCCATCAATTCCTCCTGCCTCCAGGAGCATTCTCATCAGGTTACAGACTTGCCATTGGTAATCCCCATCTTTAAAACTATGTTTCTCCTTCAAGTCCTTTCTTATACTCCCTTCTAGCTACTGCCCCATTTCTTTGCTAACCTCCTTAGGGTGGTGTAAACTTAAATCCTCACTTCTTCCCTAACCCTTCCCTCTCGATCCCACCTTCAATCTGATGTTCACACTCACTCCTTTTTTGAATCAGTTCTCATTAAGCCACCAAAAACATTAAATGCTTTCTATATCTAATGGTCATTTTTCAATCCATAACAACTGGCTCAAAGTTTCAGCAGCATATGACATAGTTGATTATTACCCCCTTGAAACATTCCTCTCTTAGCTTCTGGGACACTACCTTCTCTTGGCTTTCCTCCTACCAGTGACTACCTTTTAGTCTCCTGTGCTGAATTCTCTTTGTCTTCTCAATATCTAAACTTTGGAGTTTTCATGGCTCAACCTTAAACTTCCTCTTCTACCTATTTTCACTTCCCAGGTGATCTCATTACCTCTCATAGGCTTTAAGTCATCTACACATGGATGACGCCCAAATTTGTCTCCAGATCAGACCTCTGTTCTGAATTCCAGACACACTTCAACTCTCTACTTAACATCTCCACATGGATGCCTAATAGGCACATAAAAACATAACATTTCCCAAACTGAACTCTTATTTCCCCAAATCTTTTTTTTTATTTTTTAATCTTTTTTTAAGATTATTTATTTACTTATTCATGAGAGACACACAGAGAGAGACAAAGACAGAGGGAGAAGCAGGCTCCATACAAGGAGCCCGACATGGGACTCAACATGGGACTCGACATGGGACTCGACATGGGACTGGACCCAGGGTCTCCAGGATCACACCCTGGGCTGAAGGCGGCGCTAAACCCCTGAGCCACCCGGGCTGCCCTCCCCAAATCTTTTCTCAGTCTTTTCTATCCCAAGAAATGGTACTTCCCCTTTTCCAGCTGCTCCATGCAAAAACCCAAGATACATCCCTGACTCTTCACCTGTCACATTCTATGTTGAACCATCAACAGATCTTATTGCTCCTTCTTCTAAGTATACTCTGATCTAAACTGTTTTCATCCCTCACCTATATTACAACAACCAGAGACCCTTCTGAAATACAAATCAAGAACTGCTCTTGCCCTCAGCAATGGCAGACTAATTTGGAACAACCCTACTACTAAAACCAACTAAAGGGGGATCCCTGGGTGGCTCAGCGGTTTAGCGCCTGCCTTGGGCCCAGGGCGTGATCCTGGAGTCTCCTTACATAGAGCCTGCTTCTCCCTCTGCCTGTGTCTCTGCCTCTCCCCATGCCCCCTCGGTCTCTCATGAATAAATATATATATAAAATAATAAAACCAACTAAAAATTCTGGGTTAAAAACAAAAGCCCTGGAGCACCTGGGTAGCTCAATTGGTTAAGCATCTGATTCTTGATTTCTTGATTTCAGCTCATGTCATAATCTCAGGGTTGTGAAATTGAGCCCTGCGCAACAGGCTCTGCACTGGGTGTACAGCCTGCTTAAAATTTTCTCTCTCTTTCTCCCTCTACACCCCACCCGCACTGGCACATATGCGCGCGCGCACGCACCCACACACACACACACACACACACACACGCTCAAATCCCTAAAAAAAAAAAAAAACTCAAAAACATTAAAGAGCTATAAAATAGTAAATAAAACATAAACTCCAAGAGATAGGAAAAGAACTACAGGCACTCTTATCCTAAAGTCATTAGACAATTCAGGAACATTTGAGCTTTGTTTTCAATAAGCTCATACAATGAAAAGAGGACAGAATTGAAAGCTCAGGGCTCATCCAAGCTCTAATAGGAGACGCTCTTCCCATTAAGTAGGAACCCCAAAGGGGTACATACTCAGGGTATAAAACAGAAGGATGAACTAAGCAAGCAGCCTTCATACCAACCAGCAGTTAGAATTAACTGGATAGGGGTGCCTGGGTGGCTCAGTTGGTTAAATAGCTGACTTGATTTCAGCTCAGGTCATGATCTCAGGGTCCTGGGATCAAGCCCTGCAGTGAGCTTTATGCTCAGTGGGGAGCATAAAGGGAGAGCTTAAGGTTTCTCTTTCCCTCTCCCTCTCCCCACTACTGCTCACATGTGCATGTGTTCTCTTTTCCTCTCTAAGATAAATAATATGTTCTAAAAAAAAAAAAAAAGAATTAGTTGGAGATTAACAACGAAAAGCAAAAAAAAGCCCCCAAGCTGTGGATTTAATTTAAAGTATTGCCTGGGGAATAAAGGGGAAAGGAGAAAAAATAAGAGGGAAATATCAGAAAGGGAGACAGAACATGAAAGACTCCTAACTCTGGGAAACGAACTAGGGGTGGTGGAAGAGGAGGTGGACGGGGGGTGGGGGTGACTGGGTGACGGGCACTGAGGTGGGCACTTGATGGGATGAGCACTGGGTGTTATTCTATATGTTGACAAATTGAACACCAAAAAAAATAAATTTATTAAAAAAAAAAGTATTCCCTGGGGCACCTGGATGACTCAGTGGTTAAGCATCTGGACTCTTGATGTCAGCTCAGGTCTTGATCTCAGTGTCATGAGTTCAAGCCCCATTTTTTTTTTTTTAAGGTTTTATTTATTTATTCATGAGAGACACAGAGAGAGAGAGAGAGGCCGAGACACAGGCAGAGGGAGAAGCAGGCCCCATGCAGGGAGCCCTACGTGGGACTTGATCCGGGGTCTCCAGGATCACGCCCTGGGCTGAAGGCGGCACTAAACCTCTGAGCCACCCGGGCTGCCCTCAAGCCCCATTTTTAAAAAATAAAAATATAAAATAAAATATTCCCTGGGCTCCTTGCAGAGGCAAATTCAAACCCTCTATGCAAAAATGGACCTTCACTCTAGGTCTCAAATTATCTCTACAAATACTTTTTTCCAACACAATGAATGGCACATATAGAAACAAAATGCAATTAGTGAGAACCAACAAAACAGAATAAACACAAAAAATAGACAAGCCAAAACTTCAAATATTGTAATTATCAGATATGAACTATATGTTTAAAAAAATATAAGGCAGGTTTGGAAAGATCTGCCGGGAATAGGACACCATAGAAAGTGCCATGGCAAATTTAAGAAAAACCAGGTAAAACTTCAAGAAATAAGTAAATAAAGATACCCACAAACACTCACACACATATATATATTAAAATAAATAAGAAAGCATTTTCAAATGAAATGTATTTGGATTGACTTCAGAATAATCCAGGTTTGGGGCAAGGAGGAGGGAGGAAGGAAAGAGGAGCATAGAAGGGAAATAAAAGGAAAAATAAGATAGGCTATATGTTGAAATTGATAAAGGTGGGTGATAGGTATGTTGGAGTTCACTATATTTTTCTCTCTTTTTTACATGTTTAGATTTCCATAATAAAATGTTTAAAAGTCATTAAGTCCAAAATCAACAAGGTGCTACCTACCCTGAGTACATACATACTCTGACAATGTCAATTGCCTGGCCTTTCTTTCCTCTATGATTTCATCTCCTATCCTTTTTTCCTCTTACTGTGCTCCAAGCACACTGGAACATCTCAGCACACTTGTGCCTTAAAGCCTTTTCAACCATTATTCCCTTGGCTTAGAACACTCTTCCTCCAGATACACACATGGCTAGCTCCTTTTACTTCTTCAGATACCTCCTTTGCTCTCTAGTTTCCTATTACAAGGTCCTTTCTTAACATTGTAAAATCACACACATGCTCTCACTTAGTCACTCTACCTTCTTCACAGCATTTATTATCACTTATGGATTTACTATCTCCCTCAACTAGAAACATAATCTTCTTGGAGAAAGAAATTCTGTTTTGTTTATTCTTCATTCCTACCACCCAAAATAATGACTGGCTCAGGGTACATATTCAATTAATATATGTTGAATTAATAGACTCATGTTGAATAAAAGTAACTAAGGAAATTAACGAAAAATATCTGAATTAAGCCAAATATTCTAGAATCTATGGATTGTCAAAGTTTATGTGGTTTACTTTGTATCAGTTTCTGATTTATGCTTCATCTCCATGATTTCTACCATGAAGAGATCAATAGGATAACCTGGTCTTCTAATAGCCAAAACAGAATCCACAACAGCCTGAAAGAGAAGCGAATGAGAACAGTAAATTAGTGGTCTACTAAAAGGAACCACTGACTCAAGTATCACCAGACTAAGCAGACAAAGGGCTTCATATCTCAAAATACAGGGCAAGGCCAAAGAGGGCCACTCTATCATGGACACTAATAATAACCAATACCAATGGATACTTTAGAGCCTAAAGGAATTTCAGAGATTATCAGGCCCAAATCCTCCATTTTACAGATAAGTAAACTCCAATAAAAGTTCAAGAAATTTAAAAAAAAAATTACAGTCTTAGGGGCATCTGGGTGACTTGGTCGGTAAAGTGTCTAACTCTTGATTTTAGCTCAGGTCATGATCTTAGGGCTATGGGATCAAGCCCACATCAGGCTCTGCACTGGGCGTGGAGCTTGCTTGGAATTCTCTCTCCCTCTCCCTCTGCAACCCCAATCCCCACCCTGCTAGCTTACACTCTCTTGTCAAAAAGCAGTTACGGTCCTTTTTCCGTTTTTTTTTTTTTTTTTTTTAATTTTTATTTATTTATGATAGTCACAGAGAGAGAGAGAGAGGCGCAGAGACACAGGCAGAGGGAGAAGCAGGCTCCATGCACTGGGAGCCCGATGTGGGTTTCGATCCCGAGTCTCCAGGATCGCGCCCTGGGCCAAAGGCAGGCGCCAAACCGCTGCGCCACCCAGGGATCCCTTTTTCCTTTTTTTGAAGATTTTATTTATTTATTTGAGAGAGAGCAAGAGTGAGAGAGCACAAGCAGGGGGAGTGGCAGAGGGAGAGGTTGAGAGAGGGAGAAGCAGGCTCCGCACTAAGCAAGGAATCCAAAATAGGGCTCAATCCCAGGACTTTGGAATCATGACCTGAGCTGAAGGCAGATGCTCAACTGACTGAGCCACCCAGATGCCCCAAAAGTTGCTGTCTTTTTTTTTTTTTTTTTTTTTTTTTTTTAAAAGTTGCTGTCTTAAAACAGTCTAAAAGACAGTCGCAAAGCCAGGACTAGAATTCAGTTCTCTTCAACTGTCAACCTATTACTCTTTCTACTATCAACACTACTCAAACTTTTCCACCAAAGAACATATTAAAGGAAAAGAGGGGAATGTAATCTAAGGTAAGAGCTAAAATTTGCTGGCTATACCAATATGGAATTTCTTAAGTTTTGTGCTTTATCATGAAAAGTTTCCACATCATGCCATAATGTACATTCGTTTTAATGTAGTAAAGCAATGTTTTCCCCCAAAACTGTAAAGTAAAATTGACATTCTAGAAAGACAAGCCCTACTTATTCTGCCACATATCCCTAAGGATATACAATTTGAGAAGCATGGTGCAATATATACTATTCTTTAGCTCAGAAAGTAATATGAAAACAACTAATTAAATGCTACAGTGTAATCATCTTAAAATATAAATAAAGCAAACAGCTGTATCTTAGAAAACTTTGAGATCACATGCTATTTGGTTTTGGGGCTTCATAGGATATAAAGACAAAGACCCCTGGATAATATCAGTGTTTCTAGAACACCAGAAGAGAATGGGAGCCCTAACCAGATAACATGAAGATTCTGGATCACTTGATATATGTACTCCCAACAGGAGGAAATACTGCAGTCTTTATATGAACTCCGTTGAGCAAGAAATTATCTGATCTTAATCTGATTTGCCAAGTAGGTTTTCCTATTAGTAAGGGGAATCAACCAGAAATAACTCAGGTATTCCAGTCCATTTGTCATTTATATTTCTTAAAGTAAATTAGCAAGACAGCATTCTGATTTATATGTCAATGTCTTGTGATTTTGGTTATGAATTTGTCATTCCTGATAAACCTATATATTCAAATTTCAAAAAATACTAAGCTGAGGAACAGTGATGGTATCAAACGATAGCCATCTGATAAAAACCTTCTCAAAATACTCAGTCTTGCCCTTATATTCCATATATGTTACCTTTAGAAATAAACAAAACAAATATGTACTTCCCAGATGTGAATATTATCTATCAGATTAATCATGCTTCATTAAAGTGGTAAGCTTAACAAGTTCCCCATGTGTCACCTCACATAATAAATATGGACCACTAGGTTTAAGAGACCAGTATATCACCCTAATGACATCCACACAAGATGACTCACAGGCAACCAAACTCCTCCTAACCTACATGTTAACTTAAAAGAAGGTTTAATATGATACTTTAAAAAAATTACATATACTATTCTGACCAATCAAGTCTAGTCTCTAAGTAAGCCTATAAATGTTTGTCTTCCATATTTTATTTCATGTTCAAAAGAACCACATGCAATGGTTGATTATTTTACAGAAAAAAGAAATCACCACGTTCTATACTCATTCTGAATGCAAAAGTTTAGTCACATACCTCTATTAACACATCAGCCAATTCAGCATGGACTTTAGTTTGTAGAGATGTCCTAGCCACATCTAAGAGGATTTCTCTTTTCATCTCCTTGTTCACTTTAACTTCTTCCAAAACTTCAAGCGCTTTTATCTTTGCAGCTTCAAATCCTTCAGCTATTATTCTGGGGTGAAGGCCCTATTATAACAACATAAAACTAAAATTTATAAAGTAAGTCATCCAAAGTAAAAGTAATCATCTTCTCCTATTAATAGGTATATACAGAAAAAGTAATATTACCCACATTAATGCCACTAAATATGTTTATGTATATAATCTATAAAAGTAATTTTTCGGTGCTTCATATTTAAAGCAACCTCAAACTTACAGAAAAATCGTAAGTCCAGTAGAAAAAACTACAAAAGTCCTCTTTATTTCCAAAAATTATGACACACTGTTATATGGTACCCTTCTGAATGGGCACAAAAGAAAAAAACTCCTTTTAATACCGAGGAAAAGAACCAGCACTGGTTTGGAGAAAAGTATAGACAGAAACCACCTTCACCAAACATTAACACAGTAATGGGACAAATAGGCACCATGTGCCTCCTGATACAATGCATTAAGGACACCTTAGAACTTGTATGGTATTTGTGCGAAAAGTTCATAACCTGAGCCTAATTATGATAAAATAGTCAAATCGAAACTGGGGACTTTCTACAAAATAACTGACCTGTGCTCTAAAAGTAGCAATTTCATAAAACACAATGTAAAGATGATTCCAGTTTAATTGGGCACCCTGCTCAGCTAGAAGTCGGCTTCTCCTTCTCTCTCTGCCCCTCCACTCACTCATGCTCATGCTCTCTCTCTCTCAAAAATAAAAAATAAAAATAAAAAAGATTTAGCCCAGATCTTACTCCTTCAGAAAGTGCCTCGTAATTCACCAATTTCCAAAGTGCTGGTTTAGGATATCCTTCCCTCCTCAATGTTTCTATCATATCTTGTGCCTAGCTCTATCACTATACTGCCACAGTTTCATAATTTTGTCAATGTCTGTCAGCACCTCCCCCTTCCCAAACTTTTTCCTCCCTAAGAAACCCTAATTTTGTTTAGGTATCTCTTCCTCCAGTCTTCAAAGGAAGCTACCCTCTGTACTAGCTCTAGGGGTGGATCTTGATTATATTAAGTCAGTTCCCTGAAAACCTGTTACTGATTTGGAATGGACACAAACCAAAGTTGACCCAATCATATTATAAAGGAAGGACTTATATTCCATAATTGGGCAAATGGCTTTCTTTTGCCCTCTTGTGTTGAGTGTTACTAAAGTATGCTGGTATTCCTAATTTCTTCTGACAGTCTTATAATCAGGATAGAAATAAGACTTATCATGAAACAGCAATGTAAACGGAGGAGCTAAGAGACAGAAAAGACCAGGGTACTTGATGACTAATAGAATTCTTTAATCAACCAACCTTGGAAGTTTTGTCATGGGAGATTATTTATTGTTTAAGTACCTTTTAGTCAAATTTCTATTGCTTACAGCCAGAGGCATCCTAAATGAGGTACCTTGCAGGTACTGAATTACTAGACAATTCCCAATACTAAATGAAACGTCAAGAAGTAATAATTTTAGGACTTTGACCAGGTAATGCTTTGCTAAAATAGTCCTTAAAAGAAAGAAAAATTCAAATACTTAACTAGAGAAGACAGGTAAGTAACACCAAGAGAAGAATACAGATTGAACAAGGGCACTGAGGTAGAAATGTGTGTAGTGATTTCAGAGGCTTGTGAGTAGCCTGAAGGAGTCTGGCTAGAGTAGATGGTATGTAAGAAAAATAAAACTAGAAAGATAGGTAAATTCACAATGTGAAAACCTTCAATTATTTTTCTCCGGTTATTTTTTTTTTAAGGTGTACAATTTAGTTTCAAGATTATCAATGATGTTTTCTTTTTTAGGCCATTATTCATGGTTACATGGCTAATTTTTTACTGATATATCCTAAATATTTCATTTTAAAAAGTGGGATATAATTCCAATGAAAGGCATTATTTTGGCCAAAAAGCACATTATTATTTCCTTTTATAATTGTCCAAAAGTATCTTGATAAAAATTACTTTTGTCCTCAAAATTAAACTATTTTAGTAGTGAAAAAAATTCCCCCATTCAAATGAATAGGAATTCTATAAAATGCTAATACCTCGGAAATGTAAAGATCAGCTTGTTTTAGTAACTCTCCAATAATTAGAACATTGGAAGTAGTACCGTCTCCTGTAATGTCATCCTGGGCTGTTGCTACTTTTGCTATCAAGGAAGCCGTTGGGTGTTGAATTTGCTGGAAAAGGTAAACAACAGATTATTATTATTTTTTAAGATTTTACTTATTCATGAGAGACACACATAGAGAGACACAGGCAGAGGGAGAAGCAGGCTCCATGCAGGGAGCCCGACGTGGGACTCGATTCAGGGTCTCCAGGATCACGCCCCGGGCCGAAGGTGGCGCTAAGCCTCTGAGCCACCCGGGCTGTCCTAAACAACAGATTAAAAGAGAGAATGAGTTTTGGTCTAATGAAACAAGATAATCTAAGGGCCCATAGTAAAATTAAGAAATAAGCTTCAGTGGTTTTGCGCCGCCTTCAGCCCAGGATGTGATCCTGGAGTCACGGGATCAAGTCCCACGTCAGGCTCCCTGCACGGAGCCTGCTTCTCCCTCTGCCTGTGTCTCTGCCCAACGCCCCCCCCCCCCCCCATGAATAAATAAAATCTTTTTTTAAAAAAAGAAGCTTCATTATACAAGTTCACAAATTGTTATTATCAATGCTTAATAAATGTCAATATCAAATCATTTAAATTGAAAATAAGGTTTGAACGTTTTTTAAGAGTCTTTGTTTCAGGGGATCCCTGGGTGGCTCAGCAGTTTAGCGCCCGCCTTCGGCCCAGGGTGTGATCCTGGGGTCCCGGGATCGAGTCCCGGGATCGAGTCCCGGGATCGAGTCCCACGTCGGGCTCCCTGCATGGGGTCTGCTTCTCCCTCTACCTGTGTCTCTGCCTCTCTCTCTGTGTCTCTCATGAATAAATAAAATCTTAAAAAAAAGAAAAAAAGTCTTTGTTTCAGAATGCAATGACATTTCCAAAATGAGATCAAATCCTTCAATCTCTAAGATGAATATATTTACTAAAATTGCAAAGGATTTTTTATATTTTCATGATTACAACTCAGTGCCTTTAAAAGATGTAACTAAAAAAAAAAAAAAAATGTAACTAGGCAGCCCCAGTGGCTCAGCAGTTTAGCGCCGCCTTCAGTCCAGGGTGTGATCCTGGAGACCCGGAATCGAGCCCCACGTGGGGGGCTCCTTGCATGGAGCCTGCTTCTCCCTCTGCCTGTGTCTCTGCCTCGGTCTCTCTCTCTCTGTGTCTCTCATAAATAAATATTTTAAAAAAAAAAAAAAAAAACCTTTAAAAGATGTAATTTGGAAGTATCTGTAAGCTATTATTTGAATTGTAAAAAGATTTGAAAAACACCAAAATCATCTTTTATTAAGGTTTAACCAAACAAGTATAACCCATGACTGCAGTACTTAAGTGACAGCCTTGGTTTAAACATATACAATTTGTACTATGTTCTAGGCTTACTAAGATTTATTTAAGTCAGCAGCGTCAGCTCACCATCTCATGGAGCAGTACATTGCCATCTTTGGTGAGTTTGATATCACCTGCACCAGAAACAAGCCTGTTCAGAAAACAGTGATATTATTAACCTCATATGTCAAGAGTCAAGCAAGACATTCTCATTTCTTGCCATTCACTGTCCTTAATAAAAGGAACTGAGCCTCGGGGCACCTGGGTTGCTCAGTGGTTGAGTATCTGCCTTTGGCTCAGGTCGTGATCCCAGGGTCCTGGGATCAAGTCCCACATCAGGCTTCCTGCAGGAAGCCTCTTTCTCCCTCTGCCTATGTCTCTGCCTCTCTCTGTTTGTCTCTCATGAACAAATAAATAATTAAAAAAAAAAAAAAAAAAGAACTGAGTCCCAAAACTTCCCATGTGCCATGTGGCAATACCATGGTAATCACCACCATGTGCAGCCTACAGAATCACTTCTCCCCATATAGACTGCTATAGCGATTTCATTCTTCATTGGAAATGGAGCATTTACAAGTTGAGAGAAACTGATGAGTTATGAACAGCAGTTTGGTCAAAAAAGGATACTTGGAAATCTACAAACTACACAATCGTAAATTTCCTGCAAGCTTTTTATTTTGGTGAAATGTTACCATTCATTCACTCAACTTAGTGTCTTCCCTCATCCCTCACATTTATTAGATCGTCGAGTTCTGTTGATTTTACAACCTAAATATTTCTTGAATCTACTCCCTCCTCTCCACGTCCACTGTCGTCAACGATTAAAAGAGAGAATGAGTTCTAGCCTGGACTTAGCATCCTGGTATCTCTGAATTTGAATCTACCCTCCACACTCTATTTATCTTTCTAACACACAGTGTGACCCTATCAGCTCCCTAATCAAAAATCTATGTTCTCCATCACCTTCCAGGTAAAATCCAGACTATTTAGCAATGAGGTAGTTCACCTTTCCCACTCTGGCTTATGTCTGTTTTTCCTGCCACACCTGCCAATGATATCTTGTGGTTCCCTTTTACACATCACGTTTGTTTTCATTTCTGTTGGATTTACACCATTGGGCTTTCTTGTTCCTTAAGTTACTAGGACTTTAGTCCCTTCTCCAACTGGTGAACTCTAACTTATCTTTCAAGGCTCTGATCAAAAATCTGTTGAGAGGGCAGCCCGGGTGGCTCAGCGGTTTAACGCCGCCTTCAGCCCAGGGTGTGATCCTGGAGACCCAGGATCGAGTCCCACATCAGGCTCCCGGCATGGAGCCTGCTTCTCCCTCTGCCTGTGTCTCTGCCTCTCTCTTTCTCTGTGTCTCATGAATAAATAAACAAAGCCTTAAAAAAAAAAAAAAAAAAAAAAAAAAAACCCTGTTGGGAGGCTTCTCCTTCTCCCTCAGTCCTATCACAGGATTCCTGGCCTAGATGCCACATACATACATACCACCCCTTCATCACCTGGGTGCCCAGCATCCGGTTAGTAGACAAGCGCCCTCTTTTACCGTTAATATGAATTCTGCTTACTCCTCTTAGAACGTCTCTCCCTGTCCTAAACATTTTTGTTCTCTTTTCCTCACTCTTCTAAAGAAGATGGTGATGCTACGGAGAGACGCTGAAAGGGTGGCTCGGAAGCAGCGTGGGCACAGAGCGTTCAGACAACTTGCCTAGGGGCGGACAGCTGGAAGGGAGCTTGGATGTGGACCCACACCTGCCGGGCCCAAGGCCTGTGCCCTTAGGGCTGCGACACGGCCCCACAAATCCCCAAGTAAAGACACACAGTGTCAAAGCGCGGGGGAGTTCCGCGGCTGGCGCTTCCAAGGGACCAGATCAGGGGCACGGGAACGTTAACGGACCCGCCCCGGGCCACGGGCGCCCTCCGCGCAGGAGTGACAACGAGGACGACGGGCCCACGGTGCTTCCTGCGGCTCCAGGCTCTCGGCGGAACGTGTGCCCGGGGCGGGCCGCGGCAGCCGGCCAACCCGGGTCCTGACCGCCGCTCCAACCGCCCCGCAGGCTCACATTTTCAGGGTGCCCTTGGGCCCCAAGTTGGTGCGCAGGACATCCTGCAGCCCTCGGGCGGCGCAGATATTGACGGCCAAGGCCGCCTGGGCCCGCGCCACCTCAGCCTTGGAGTTGATCGCCTGGACCGCAGCCATCGCACCACCCGGCGCGCCACCCGCCAGGTAGCGGCAGCCTCAGCCCGGATCCCGAGCGGAAGCCCGTGCCGGAGCCTCAGCCAATCCTCGCCGGGAGCGGAAGTGACGTCGCCAGGCCTCGCCCGCACGGAAGCCGCAATCGCTTCGGGTCGGGGCGCCAAGATGGCGTCCTCCGCCTCCGCTCGCGCTCCCGCGGGGAAGCGAGTTGTGAATCAGGACGAACTGCGGCGGTTGATGAAGGAGAAGCAGCGTCTCAGCACCAACCGGAAACGGATAGAATCTCCATTTGCGAAGTACAACCGTTTGGGGCAGCTGAGTTGCGCCCTGTGTAATACGCCGGTGAAGAGCGAGCTCCTGTGGCAGACCCACGTTCTGGGAAAGCAGCACCGGGAGAAAGTGGCCGAGCTGAAAGGCGCGAGGGAAGCCACCCAGGGACCGTCCTCCAGCGCAGCGCCTCAGTCAGCCAAGAGGAAGGTGCCGGACGCCGATGGCCAAGATGCCAAAAGACTCAAGGCCTCCCCGCTGCCTCAGGTGCAACCCTCCACATCCGCTTTGCCCACCAACTTTGACAAAGCAGGGAAGGAATCCACCAGAGCGACCCTCAGTAAGGCTTCGGGACTCGGTTTACTCCCTGATTATGAGGATGAGGAGGAGGAGGAGGAGGAGGAAGAGGAAGAGGGAGGAGGAGGGAAAGGAGGGGACTCGAGCAAGCCGCCGCCCGACGCACAGGGCAAGGACCACTCGCTTTCCTCCCCGAGGGAGGCAACAAGTAGTATGCTGCCAAGCGGTTTCTCGGATACAAATCCCCCCAAGGCCCCCTTAATTCCCCATTCAGGGTCAATTGAAAAAGCAGAAATACACGAAAAAGTAGTGGAAAGGAGAGAAAACACAGCGGAAGCATTACCAGAAGGCTTTTTTGACGACCCTGAGATAGATGCAAGGGTACGAAAGGTTGACGCCCCAAAGGATCAAATGGACAAAGAGTGGGACGAATTTCAGAAGGCCATGAGACAAGTCAATACCATTTCCGAAGCCATAGTTGCTGAAGAGGATGAGGAGGGACGGTTGGACCGGCAAATTGGGGAGATCGATGAGCAGATAGAATGTTACCGTCGGGTGGAAAAGCTTCGGAATCGCCAGGATGAAATAAAAAATAAGCTTAAGGAGGTTCTGACTATAAAGGAACTGCAGAAAAAGGAAGAGGAGAATATTGACAGCGATGATGAGGGAGAACTACAAGATCTGCTGTCACAGGACTGGAGGGTAAAAGGGGCTTTGTTATAGGGTTTCAAGACCCAAGATTTTTACACCCTCTACAATGGTACGAAAAGTGCTGTTTCTGGGTATGA
This sequence comes from Canis lupus familiaris, assembly GCF_011100685.1. NCBI lineage: Eukaryota > Metazoa > Chordata > Mammalia > Carnivora > Canidae > Canis > Canis lupus. The sequence continues at coordinate 38,351,092 of NC_049230.1, read as the reverse complement.
TTACTGGTTCCTTCGTGCGTGGAGATTTGGTGACCTAACTGGGTTGTTGACATACAATGAGCCTGTGAAGATAGCACTTTTGAAAATTGGTGTAAAATATTTTTGAGGTGAGGTTGTTTTTGCAATTTTTGAGCTATTGTATACTAAAATGTCAACTTTTTTCACACGTTAAGTGAATAATTTTGCGTTGTCAAATCTGTAAGCTGTAAATATTGTACCTCGTTAAATATATATTTACTTAAGTAATTCTGTTTTGAAATTTATAAATAAATAGAAGCCAGGCTAACAGACAAGCTTTTAGATAAAAACCAAGTGTGGCATTTGGGATATATGTGTTTTTTCTTTTCTGATCCCCTAAATCAACTCAACTTCCTGCAGCAGGAGGGTTTTGTAGAAAGGTGGGGAAGAGGGTTTGTTTTTTGCTTTTAAGAATACTATTTATAAACACTATAAGTCATTCAGGGCAAATCAGTTCTCTGAGTATTGTTTCTGTTTCAAAAACATGCACTACGAGAACATGGGAAAATATATGACCAAACCTCCTTAACCCAATTGTTTCTCTTGATTAAACCAATGATTCTTGGATGTGATGTAGGTGCACATGAAGATCACCTGCCAAGCTATTGAAAAGGTGCCTATGAAGTACCTTGGAGCTTTTAAAAAATTCGTGTGCCCAGAACCTACCATTAAATATTCAGTAACTCTGTGGAGTGGGGCCCAGGTATCTGTATTAGTTCTGAAAGCATCCCAGGTTGTTCTAGTATATGCCAAAGTAGAAGGGTCATGTTTAGGTCGCCCTAAATCCAGAACCCATCTATATGTTTTCACGCTTTGTTTTTTTAAATACCGCTTTCCATAAGTTTATCATCTACTGTATAAAAGAAATACCACCTTTTAGGTTTCATCCAGTCTTAAATTTATTACATTTCATAGTTAAATAAGGGTTCAGAGTTGCTGTCCATTGTAGGGAGGATAAGTTTTTTCTCAAGGAGTAACAATAAGCTTGTTCCAGTCACTCACGAACTGTTGAAATCACTCCTTTTCCCTTTGGCAATAGAGATATTCAAGCGAAAAAGGAATTAGCAGTGTTCCAGAGGTAGAAATGCATATGGCATACTCAAATGAAAGTGTGTAGTAATGATGATAATAACTAAAACATAGCCTTTACCTTGGTTCTAAGTGGTTCTAGGTGTTTTACATAAACCAAATCTAGTTGCTCTAAAGCTCAGTTGTTGGGGGCCAGGGTGGCTCAGTCGATTAAGCATCTGCCTTCAGCTCAGATCATGATCCTGGGGTCCTGGGATCAAGCCCCACGTCGGGCTCCTTGCTTAGTGGGGAGCCTGTTTCTCCCACTCCCCCTGCTTGTGCTCTTTCTGTCAAATAAAATCTTTAAAAAAAAAGTTTAAAGCTCAGGTTTTATGAATACCAAGAGTTAAGGTATGAAAAAGCCTCACTTGGATGCTAGGTGAAGGAATTATTCCTGTCAGCAGTGTAGGAAAAATAGAAGTTTTTGAGCAAAAAATATTTGCAAAAACAATTACGGAAGATGATTTTAGTTGCAGTGTATAAAATGGAATGAATGTGGATAGGAAACGCTGTGAGACTACTTGGAAACAGATTTTAAAGGTAAAGTGAACAAGACAGTTACGGACTGAGAGTAAACAAAGTTGAAAAATTTCACAGGAAAGGCTAATATTTTAGTAGAGGTAGAAGAAAAACAGGAGGGATAAAGATGAAATTCACAGGCATGGGGGTTTTTAGTGTGGGTTCCTAAAAAAGTTATCTAACACTTAACTGAGCAAATTAACTGTCTTTGGCAGAAAGTCTTTCCTTGAGCTGTCAGCTGATTGGTAATAGCTTTGATTTGATAACAGCCTGCTTTCAATGTATAAACCCACAAGTACAATTTTCTATCATCCTTCAGTTTTATTTTAAAGATTTTGTTTATTCATGAGACACAGAGGCCAAGACATAGGCAGAGGGAGAAGCAGAGTCCTCGAAAGGAGCCCAATGTGGGACTCGATCCTCAGACCAGGATCATGCCCTGAGCCAAAGGCAGACACTCAACCACTGGGCCACCCAGACGTCCCCACTTTTATTATTTTAGAGTGAGAAAATACAAAGGTGAGTTTGATAGTAGGCCCTGTTCTACATTGGCTTAAGAAGCTAGGCTGATGATCTAGCAGAGCACCGCCCATTTAAAAATACGGGGCAAGCCACATATATATTTTCAATTTTCTAGAAGCCACATGAAAAAGTAAAAAGAAATATGAAATCAATTTTAATGTTGGGAGGCCTGGGTGGCTCAGCAGTTGAGCATCTGCCTTTAGCTCAGGGTGTGATCCTGAAGTTCCGGGAGTGAGTCCCACATCGGGCTTCTTGCTTGGAGCCTGCTTCTCCCTCTGGCTATGTCTCTGCCTCTCTCTCTCTGTCTCTCATGAATAAGTAAATAAAATCTTTTTTAAAAAATTAGTTTTAATGTATTTTATCTAATATACCCAGAATAGTCACTTTTGAATGTATAATCAATATTTTTTTAAAGATTTTTATTAATTTGGGCAGCCCTGGTGGCTCAGTGGTTTAGTGCCGCCTTCACCCCAGGGCCTGATCCTGGAGACCTGGGATCAAGTCCCACATCAGGCTACCTGCATGGAGCCTGCTTCTACGTCTGTCTATGTCTCTGCCTCTCTCTCTCTCTCTCTCTCTCTCTCTCTCTCGTCTCTCGTGAATAAATAAAATCTTTAAAAAAAAATAAAAAAATAAAAAAAAGATTTTTATTAATTTATTCATGAGAGAGAGAGAGAGGCAGAGACATAGGCAGAGGGAGAAGCAGGCTCCCTCTGGGGAGCCCAATGCAGGACTCAGTCCCAGAACTCCAGGATCACGACCAGAGCTGAAGGTAGACGCTCAACCACTGAGCCACCCAGGTGTCCCTATAATCAATATTTAAACATCATTAACGAAATATTTTACATTTTGCCGTTTCTAGATTTCTGAAATCTGGGTATATCTCTAACAGCACATCTCAGTTTGGACTGGCTGCATTTCACGTACTAGCCATATGTGACTAACAGTAAAGGACAGCACAGACAACGAGAAAGTTGTGCAGGTGGAAAAATAAAACATGCACAGGAGGGAGTGAGCAGACCAATTTAGAGGGGAATGTTCTTTCCTGATAACAGTGGACGTTACTATTAGGTAGATTATGGGATGCCTGGGTGGCTCAGCAGTTGAGCATCTGCCTTCCGCTCAGGGCGTGATCCCAGGGTCCCAGGATTGAGTCCTGCATCGTGCTTCCTGCATAGAGCCTGCTTCTCCCTCTGCCTGTGTCTCTGCCTCTCTCTCTCTGTCTCTCATGAGTAAATAAAATCTTTAAAAAAAAAGAAGGTAGATTATGAACCGTTGTTTAAGGTCTTGAATGCCATGCTCTAAGTAGTTGGAGTTTTCTATAAGTTAACAATTGAGTATCCTTGAAGTTGTTGAGTTCATTATAACACAGAAAGCTTAAGGAATGCCAGGTATATGTTACTATACAAATAAACAGCACTGGGCTTTTAGGAGAGAGAGAAAGCTCTGTTCCCAATACTCTGTATCCGGGAGAATGAGTGGGGGACCCTGAACAAAATGAAGGAAATCCTTGTTGGATCTTTGATCAATGTAAACAGCTACCAGGGTTAGTGGATCCTTCCTGATTCTCCACACATTGGAGACTCCTTCATACCTCTCTGAGCTGGGTCAAATAGGTTTTGGGATTAGACTGTGAATCCACTAATGTTCCCAAATTATAAGACTTAGTCCCAAGATTTCTTCCAGTCACTGTTCTCTTTTTAGAGAACCCCCCTCATTTAGCCAACAATATGTTAGAGTTACTGTGAATGAAACAAAGGTAATTCTCTCACCAATTCACTTACCAATTCAGTGTAGTTCCCCTAACTGGAGAGGAAAAAAATGCCGATCTAACTAGCCTTCAAATGTAAATTTGCTCAGTGGCTTACAACTTACAAAATGCTTTCACATTTGTATTTTCTTTATTGATGTATTTGTATTTCTTTATTGATGAAAGTAATAAGTACTTTTTACACACCAGGAAACTAAGAGGCTCCGGAATTAAAATTCCAGGAGAAAAATCAATTTACGCCTAAAACCTTTACTAGTAACAATCACCAGATTGGAGCTATAAGAACAGGGGAATTGGCAAGAGAAAACATGACACAGGTTCAAGTTCCCACTCTACTTTTTTTTCTTTAATAAGCATTTATTGAGTATATATGATACAATAGGGTTTTTTCTTTTTTTCAACTTTATTTTTTTTTTCACTTATATTCAATTTGCCAACATATAGTATAAACCACCCTACATTTTAATGGTTAGTGATCTTGGGCAAGTCACATCTCTAAACCGTACTGCACTCTACTATCAAACAATGATACCTCACAGGCCAAATGACACATGCATGTGAAGAGGGTTTATAAACAAGTGCAATACAAGTATGTCTACTACAGATGGTCCCCCACTTACTATGGTTGTACTTCACGTTTTTTCGACTTTACAATGGTGGGAAAGTGACACACATTCGGCAGAAACTGTACTTCAAATTTTGAATTCTGAATTTGAATCTTTTCCTGGGCTAGTAGTAAGCGGTTTGATCGCTTCTCGGCCTTTTGGCTAAGATCAAGTGTAGTAAGCGGTTTGACATTCTCGGAATGCTGGGCAGCAGCAATGAGCCACAGCTCCTAGTCAGCAACGTGATCACAGGTTAAAACAATCGATACACTGACAGCCATTCTGTACCCACACAACTATTCTTTGAATGAAATATTCAATGGATTATATGGGATATTCAACACTTTATTATTTTTTTTAAGATTTTATTTATTCATGAGAGAGAGAGAGCGAGAGAGAGAGGCAGAGACACGGGCAGAGGGAGAAGCAGGCTCCGTGCAGGGAGCCCGATGCAGGACTCCATCCCAGGACCCCAGGATCACGCCCTGGGCTGAAGGCAGGCGCTAAACCGCTGAGCCACCCAGGGATCCCCTCAATACTTTATTATTATGAAATAGGCTTTAAGTTAGATGTTGCCCAACTGTAAGTAATGTAAGTGTTCAAGAGCACATTTAAGGTAGGCTAGACTAAACTATAATGTTTTCATCTTATGATGGATTTATTGAGACTTACTGCAGGGTTACATCCCAATATGCCCATCATATGTTGAGAAAGATGGCCTAGTCTTCCCCTGCCACATGCTAACTTGATTTTAGTCTAACATAAAGCCCCTAATTTCCTCTTTGTGATTGAGTTAAGTAGAGCAGGTGATTTTCTTGAGATTTCTTTTACCTCCAAATTTTTAATTTTGCCATGAGACAAGTGGTATCTCACCTTTTAAACATTTTTAAAGTCATCCAATGGACTATCTGGAGATATATGGCTAAAGTGTTGCCGCTTTTATTATTTGCCCAGCATAGTCCCCATTTATCTTGGTGTGATTATGAACAGTACTCACCTTCCCTTTCAACACTCCTTTTCTGGAGGTATAGATACCCACCTAGAATTTTTATAGGAAGAAAAATCACTTACTAATGAACATAGAATCAAGGTCTTAATGGAAATAGTATGTTTCCTGTTAATGATGTACTAATTGGCTGGCTACTTAGCTGGATATTTGTGTAGGGGGAATTGAGTAAGTATATGGGTAGGAATAGTGGCTAGATAATTTTTTTTTTTTAATTTACTTATTCATGAGAGATGGAGAGAGAGGCAGAGACCTAGGCAGAGTGAGAAGCAAGCTCCATGAAAGGGGCCCACTGAGGGACTTGATCCTGGGACTCTGGGATCATGCCCTGAGCTAAAGGCAGACGATTAACCGCTGAGCCACCCAGGCATCCCTACATAGATAATTTTTTATTGCTTTTTAATACTAACAGTCTAGTAGTTTGTATAATATCAATAATTACTTGAGAAGCTTTACATTTGAACAGGAAGAAAATCCCAAAACTCTGCAGTCTATTTTCCTTTTTTATTTATTTTTTTTATTTATTTTTTTTTATTTTCTTTTTTTTTATGCATTCTATTTCCTATCTATAGTTCCTTTCTCAGTGATCTCATCCATTCTTGTGGGTTTAAATATCACCTATATACTGGTGACTCCCAATTTATATCCCTAGCCTTGACCCTTCTCCTAAGAGTCATCCTTCATTCCCCTTTATTCCCCCAAATCTAATGCATTGGCCAGAGTCCTGGCAGCTCTCCCTCTAAAATATGATATGCCCAGAATCTGTCTACTACTTTCTGTCTCCACTGGTCCAAGCCACCATCTCTTGCATTAGTGTTACCTGTTCCCTCACACACACTCTAGCCACGATCAGTTATCAACAAGAGTGATCTTTTAAAAATTTAGATCAAGTCACTGTCACTAAAAACTGTTCATCAGAAATAAAAAATAAAAAATAAAATTAAAAAAAAAATGTTCATCATATGCTTCCATTACACTTGGGAGAAAAAAAAATCCAGGCCCTTATTAAGCTCACATGATGCTCAGCATTTGCTGGTTCAAATGTCTACTACTTATGAACTAATAACCGACCACAAATCCCACTAAAGTGGGGTGGAAAGGGCAGGAGAGCATAGCTGCTCTATGTTGAAATCAACTGTCATCATTCAATAGTGGGTTGGCATAGCCAAGTGTCCTTAATTATCAAGAGGAATGGTAAGTCAAGACTGGTTTTCATTTTTAGTGAAATCTCAAAAACACCTTGTGTGTTGAATGTGATCCTTAGCCTCCCCTCCATTCCCCCACCCCACCCCACCCCTCCACCCCCTGCTGCAACCTGTCTTCTAACTCCATCTGCTACCCTCTCCCCTTTATTCTCCACATCCCAGTTCTCACTGGTTAACTTTCTGTTCCTTAGATATGCCATGTTAAGACCTGCACCTTGCAGTTCCCTCTTCTCAGAACCCGACCTCAAACAGCATGTCAATCATCATTCGGTTCTCAGCCCTAATGTTTCTTTCTCAGATGACATAAATAGCTATCCCCCACCACCTCTTGTCACTCTGTCACATGATTCTGTGAATTCATTACACTTACCACTATCTTGAATTAGAGTGTTTATTTGCACATGAATTATGTCTCTCGGGATCCCTGGGTGGCGCAGCGGTTTGGCGCCTGCCTTTGGCCCAGGGCGTGATCCTGAAGACCTGGGATCGGGTCCCATGTCGGGCTCCTGGTGCATGGAGCCTGCTTCTCCCTCTGCCTGTGTCTCTGCCCCTCTCTCTCTCTCTCTCTGTGACTATCATTAATTAATTTTAATTAATTAATTAAAAAAAAGAATTATGTCTCTCCCCCACCAGAATGTAAACTCCACAAGGGCAGAGGGCTTGTCTGTCTTGCCCACTACCTAAAATAATGCCAAGCAATAATAGAGCTCAATAACTAACTACTGAATGAATAATATCCACACAGCAGGAAGTTGCTTGGAAAACTGGTAAAAAAGACCAAGCTAAAAAATAAAAAAATAAAAAAAAGACCAAGCTAACTCATGGAAGTTGGAACCAGAACAAAAGTCAGTTCAGCAGCTTAAAGGGCTGAGAAATCTTTTCCTATCTTGGGTCTCTCCTTTCTCTGGCACCTGAAGCTCTTACCTGTTCTGCAGGTAAGGAGGTATCCATAACAGCCTCTGGAGTGCAATGGGCCACCTCCATATTTAGCAGCTAATGAGAATTCCTCATGGCACCAAACAAACAAAAGGGATGGCCATATGTTAGTGGGAGCAAGTGGGCAGCCCTGATTGCCTAGAGGCCTCTGGAGTGGAGAGAAGGAGGAATAAAGTGATTCTTAGCAGCAAGATCAGAGTCAGCAAGGACACATTGCTTCCCAGCTGCTCTCACAGCCCTCCGTCCTCTTCTCTGCCACCATCATTTCATTTGGCTCCCTCCTCCTGTCACTTGGCAGTCAAAGCTATTTCAGAGTGAGTCTGCACTCAGCCATCCTTCATTGAAATCACTCCCAGTCTCTCAGAGGAGGAAAGGAGTTCCATCTGGCTGTACTTCCATTTTGCTAACAGCATTTGGCCAGCTTCTCGCGCACTTGGGAGCCAGCGGTCACCTTTAGGGGAGTTCGGGAGGACCACACTGATTGGGTGGTTGATGGTGGTGGTTATTGCTGTTTTCATTGTGTGTGTGTGTGTTTGTTTGCTTGCTGTTCTGCCAAATGTGGTTATAAGAGAGTGTCAACCAAGCCAGATTGTCAGGTTATTATTAATAATAGCTACCACTTACTGGATTCCTACCATGTATCTGGCACTGTGCTAGGGTTTGACATACTCTGCCGCTAATCCTCAAAACAACATAATATCTTCATTTACAAACGAGGAAACTGATGCTCAGAAATGAAGGAGCTGCACATCAGTTTTCAAGGCTCAACACCCCCCAGAGGTAAAACGCTCTTATAGACACCATCTAATGACTTGTCCAAGGTCATTCAGCAACAGCTACCATAAGACTAGGATGCAACTTGATTCCTGGTCCCCTATTCTATTATTTAACAGTGAAATGTGGAAAGTGGAAGAGGATCCCCCAAAATAACAGAAATTAAGATTAGGGAGGTTTATTTTATTTTATTTTTATTTATTTATTTATTTTTTATTTATGATAGTCACAGAGAGAGAGAGAGAGAGAGAGAGAGAGAGAGAGATAGGCAGAAGGAGAAGCAGGCTCCATGCACCGGGAGCCCGATGTGGGATTCGATCCCGGGTCTCCCGGATCACGCCCTGGGCCAAAGGCAGGCGCCAAACCGCTGCGCCACCCAGGGATCCCGATTAGGGAGGTTTATGATCAATGTTCAGGGACCTTGGTGCTGTTCAGAGACCTTGGCTGGGCCGAAAGCTGTGTTTTCTTCAGAAATTTGTTAACAGACTCTGTCCACAGTGCCCCACCTTCCTCTATTTCACCAGCAATCAATTAGATTACTTAGTGGTCTCTGATGGGAGCAAGAATGACTTCAGTTCCCAGACACTGCAACTGGGAGACAATCGTTAGACTGGGCCATGTGGTCCACCACTCTTTACTCGACCTTGAGTAAGTTACCTCACCCTTGTTTCCTCCAATGCAGGTAGAGTTAGAGTTTCTACCTCTTAGAATTACTGACAGGATTAAATGAATTCAATGCATGTAAGTGTTTTTAGTACAAGCAAATAATATTATTGAATAAATGACTGTGACTAAAGACAAGACCCTTACATTCAAGAAACCTACAAGCCGGTTGTATTGTAAGTGGTATAAGAAATTAAGCAGGACCCAATTATTTACTAAACTACTGATAGAGGCAGCAGCAAGAGAGCTAATCAAAAGTCTGTAGTCTGACTTTTCCCATTCACCAGTTATCTATTGCATCGGTTTGTTCCCCAAGCCTTAGTCTTATCATCTGTAGTATTATGCTATCTGGGTACTCCCTAACACCCCCCCACCTCTATCACTTCGGTATTGTAATTTATAATAAGAAATATGTATTTTGGGGTGCCTGGGTGGCTCAGTCAGTTAAGCATCTGCCTTCGGCTCAAGTCATGATCTCAGGGTCCTGGGATTGACCCCTGCATCATCTCATTGGGCTCCCTGCTCAGTGGGGAGTCTGCTTCTCCCTCTCCCTCTGTGATCTCTCTTTCACACTCTCTCAAATAAATAAAATCTTAAATACACACACATATTAACTTTGTCCCCATTTCTTTCTTTCTTTTTTTAAAATTTTATTTATTTATTCATTAGAGAGAGAGAGAGAGAGAGAGAGAGAGAGAGGCGGAGACACAGGCAGAGGGAGAAACAGGCTCCATGCAGGGAGCCCAATGTGGGACTCGATCCAGGGACTTCAGGATCACACCCTGGGTCAAAGGCAGGCGCTAAACTGCTGAGCCACCCAGGGATCCCCCTTGTCCCCATTTCTGGAAGAGATGTAAAATCCTTGGAATTTCCTAGGGGCTCCTGTTGTGCCCAAGATTGCGAATCCGAGAAACCACCGAGGAGCCGACACCAATGCAAGCGCACGAGGGTTTATTTACAAGCTCGAGCTCGGGTCCAAGTGTGCCCGACACAGCGGAGCTGGGACTTGGACCTCGAAGTGGGTTACAGCTGGGTTTTTTATAGGCTGGTCTAGGGGATTTTCAGAAGGGGTGGAAGAATTTCTCCAAGTTCTGTTTACATTCTGATGTGGGGCTTTCAAGGGCATTGAGCTCTGTTCTCATTCTAATGAGACTTTCTACCATGGGCGTGGGCTCTGTTGTTTTTCTGATATGGGATTCTCTGCTGAGGGCAATTCTGAGCTCTGTTGTCTTTCTGATATGGGATTACCTGCCGAGGACATTGAGGATATTCTGCAGTTTTTCCCATAAAGTTCAGCTCTTATTCACAGGGGCCTACGATGGCTGTACTTGTGCTAATGCTAAACATTAGGTGGGATGGCCTTGATTTTTCTCAGCCTCCACAGGTGGCACAAGTCAATTAAGCTCTTGGTTTCAGCTCGAGTCTTGGGGTGGTGGGATTGAGCCCTGCATCAGGCTCCACACTCAGCCTGGAGTCCGCTTGTTCCTTTCCCTCCATACCCACTCCCACCCCCGTGCTTGCTCTCAAATAAATAGATAAAATCTTTTTAAATAAATAAATAAATTAAAATAAAAAGGTAAAATCCTTGGAATTTCCTGAGTAGAGAGGTGAGAGTCCTAAAGGTGGCTTTTGTTACTCAAAACAATCCCAAACACCTCAGAGTTTATGTTAATGAGGTGCCTTCTAGGAAGCCCTAAGGGTTCGAGCTGGTTGCCAGGGGAACCAACCTTGGGATTAGGGTTAGAACTTTCAGCACCCCTCCCCACCTCTGGGAAGGGAGGGGGCTACAGATTCAGTTTAATCACCAATGGCCAATGATTTGACCAATTATGTCTGTATGAGGAAACCTCTACAAAATCCAAAAAGGATGGGGTTTGAGAGCTTCACGGTTGGTGAACATGTTGGTGAGCAGGAACATGGAGGTGCTGGGAGGGTGCCATATCCAGAAAGTGCAAGGAAGCTCTGCACCCCTTCCCACATACCTTCCGCCTATGCATCTCTTCTGTCTGTTCCTGAGTTACATCTTTTTATAACAAACAAGTAATCCAATAAATAAAGTGTTTTCCTGAGTTCTGTGAGCTTTTCTACCACATTTATCAAACCCGAGGAGGGGGCTTTGGGAAGCTCTGATTTAGAGCTGGGCAGTCAGAAGCACAGGTGACAGACACCCTGGACTAGGGATTGGCATCTGAAGTGGGGTAGGCGGCAGTCTTGTGGGACTGCACCCTTAACCAAAACACTTTCATTGAAAGTGTTGAAAACCCACACATCTGGTGTTAGAAGTTTAGCTTTCAGAGAGCCCCATCTATAATATGATTGGAAACCATTGAGTTTTTTCCTTTACCATCACCAAGACCAAAACAAGCTGAAGGCAGGAGAGGGAGAGCACAGTGGGCTGCATAGTCAAGAATATTCAAGAGGAGGGCACGGCGGAAGCTCCCAGAGAATGGGCACCTGGGTGGCTTAGTCATTTAGGCATCTGCCTTTGGCTCAGGTCACGGTCTCAGGGTCCTGGAATGGAGCCCCATGTCCAGGCTCGTCGCTTAACGAGAGTCAACTTCTCCCTCTGCCTCTGTCCCTCCTCATGCTCATTCGCTCTCTCAAACAAATAAAATCTTAAAAAAAAAAAAAAAAAAAAAAAAAGCGGGGGTGGGGGGAGGAGGGAGCTCCCAGAGAAGGAGAGAAGAGGGTAGGAGCTCTCCTGACATAAAGGAAATGGCATGTGAGGTACAAGAGAGGAAGGAAGCATTCAACCTGGTTTTCAACCTCTGCTGCCATACCAAAGCTGGAAAACCAACTGGCATCAATACTACCTCTCTGCCAGCCTAGAGTCCAGTGGAGGAGACAGAACTTAAATTTGCTTCCCAAATAGGCTCATCTCTTTGTAAAATAAATTTTCCCTTTGAAAATTATTAACTTGCCACCTAAAAGACCTGACCACCAGGACTTATTACTAGAAAACACAACCCAGAAGCTTAGGGAAGATGGTAGCAACTTTGAGTCTCCCTCACTTGGTATCTGTGAGCTCAATCCCTGGGTTGAGGGTCCCAAGCCCTGCCCCTGCCTCTGGGTGATGTTCAGCTATTCCCAGAGGTACACTTGACACCTCTCCTCTTTGTCCTCTCTCAATCTGGCAGCTGCAGCACAAAGATATCCAAGGAGAGGCCAAGAAATTCCACTGCTTAGGAACCTACATGCATCGCCTTTATTGAAAATAAAGAGCCATGAGCTGATTTGAAATATTACATCTTCCTACAGCTGTTCCCTTTTAAATATTTATCCTGGCAAACACCATCACCGTTTTTTACAACTTATTTTAATTGTGTGACTATTAAGCAAACCAAACCGTAAAATTGGCTCTCAGTGCTGAGATTTATGTGATTCATAGACCAGAGCTTATTAAAAAGGGAATCCACTGAGTGCAAACTAGCCTCACGAGTGCCCCACACCGTCTCCAGGAAGGTGTGAAGCCTTTTCCCTATTCCTGCCTGTGGCTGCCAAGCTTTCACAGTGATGAGCAGCATGAAAAATGAACAGAATCTACCCATTTCCCTCTGTTTTTTTTTTTTTTTTCTTCTTCTTAACAATCCTCAGGAGCTTAAATTGGAAGTCAGGGATGCTACAGTCTTACAGCGGGTGGCAGAAGCTCTCTCACAGCAGAATCAGTGCCCTGGAGGATTAGGTAGCATCAAGGTCTGAGAGGAGGACTTAATCATAGGACTTCGAGTAACTAGGAATAGGTAGGTAGTGGGTATCCTGTGCATTTGCCACCAAGGTCATTGTTGGCTTGAATCATGAAATTGCTGTATGCCCTGCTCTGTTCTGAGGGCTTTATGCTTAGAATGACAAGTTAGGTAGTTTTGTCATCCACTTGAGGAAGTAAGTGTCCGACTCCTAATTGTGGCTCAAGTCCGGATCTCAAGGGTCCTGTGATTAGGACCTGTGACAGGCTCCGGGCTCAGCACGGAGACTGCCTGGGACTCTCTCTCTCCCTCTGCACTTCCCCTGCTCATACGCTTGCTCTCTCTCTAAAATAAATAAAATCTTAAAAAAAAAAAAAAAAGACTTCAATTAAAGCATGCCCTCGAAAAATGCACTTACAAATATTTACATGAATACTTACTCTTTCACTGTTTACCACCCAAGCTGCCCTCATTTTCCTCTATATTTTTACAGTAGCCAACTGACTGCCTCCCAGTTTCTCTACACAGCAGCCAGACTGATGGCAATCCTGTTAAAACTGAAGTCAGATAGTGTTACTTCTCTGCTCAATACAATCCACCAGCTTCCTATTTACCTGCCACAAATGGCAACAACTCTAATGTGTTTACAAGGCGCTCTAGGGTCTGTCTCCAGATCCCCTGCTGACCTGGGCTCCAGTTCTTCTCAACCTTAACTCCTGCTGCTGTAAGCACAGCCATCTCCTTGCTGATCTCATTACATGACTTAGCCTGGCCTCGGCCCTTACTTGCGGTTCCCCGTAGCCTAGAACACCACGCAGCTCTCATTCTGTTGTCTTTACTCCAATGTCATTTCGTGGCAGAGACCTTCCTGAACACTGTGTTTAAAAACGCAACCCCCCCACCTCCACCCTGCCTGGCATCTCCTATCCTCCTCCTCTGCACTTTTTCTCCACAGCACTCATCATCAGTGCACATACTATGCATTTTATTTACGGTTTATTATCTATCTCCCACACTAACCTCTGAGCTCCTTGAGGAGAGATTTGTTTTTGTTTTTTTAAAGATTTTATTTATTTATTCATGAGAGACACAGAGAAAGAGAGAGAGGCAGAGACACAGGCAGAGGGAGAAACAGGCTCCATGCAGGGAGCCTGATGTGGGACTCGATCCTGGGAACCCAGGATCATGCCCTGGGTCCAAGGCAGGTGCTAAACCGCTGAGCCACCCAGGGATCCCCTTGAGGAGATATTTGTGTCTGTTTCATTACTGTATTCCACTTCCTGGAATAGTGCCTCACAGAGAGTAGGCATTCAATAATTGCCTGATTGAGGGGTGCCTGAGTGGCTCAGTCGGTTAAGGGTCTGCCTTCGGCTCAGGTCATGATCCCAGGGTCCTAGGATGGAGCCCTGCATTGGGACTCCTGCTCAGCTGAGAGCTGATTCTCCCTCTCCTGCTGCTCCCCATGCTTGTGATCTCTTTCCCTCTCTGTCAAATAAATAAATAAAATCTTAAAAAAAAATAATTGCGTGATTGATTCAACTCTGCAGGGGTATGAATGTATCCAGGATGGGGAGTAGAAGGGAATGAACATTTGCTGAAATACCTCCAAGTGCCAGCCAAGCAGTTTGCAAGTTAGTATCAGTCATATCATTTAACTGTCACACACAATCCTAGAAGGTATTTTTATCCCCAGTTCACCATGAAAACTGAAGCCCAGAGAAGTTAAGAAAATAGACAAAGGTTACAACAGCCAGTAGTGGAAGAGAATTCAAACCTGAATCAGTGCCCACCACACATTACTTCATTCTCCTTCTCTGAGGAAATGCAACTGCCAGCATTCACACCTAGTTCCATTTTACACTGAGAGGTGGGGGACTGGGGAGTGCGGGTGAATCAAAGAGATTTGGGGGTTCCTTGGAGCTGTCATCAAGCAAAACAAACATTAAAAGCCTGAGTCTTATTGCACATTAACATCAAACACTGTCAAAGATACAATGTAATAAACATCCTTCTAGGGAGCTGATCACTTTCATTCCAGTCACTCAGGGGTTTATTTATAAATATTTGCTGAGTGCCTACTAAGTGTCTAGTATTACCCTAGACATTGAGGATAAAGAGATGCATAAGGCACAGATGTCACCCTCCACAAACATTTGAAGTCCAGGGCAGTGCTTTCCGATGTACGTATCAATATGAGCTGAGGACGCAGTTTTACATTTTCTGGGCACCACCACATTTTCAAAAGAGTAAAAACAGTTGAAATTAATTTTAATATATTTTTATTCAGCCCAACATATCTAAAATAATACTTTAACATGTGAATCAACACGAATACATATATATATTTTTTAACATATATATCATTGATGAGTTATCTTACAGGTTTTTTTTTTTTTTTTTTTTTTGCTTGGCAACCCGTCTTTGAAATCAGTGTGCATTTTACAACTTACAGTTCATCTCGATTTGGACTAGCCACATTTCAAGAGGTCGGGAGCCACATGTGGGTAGCAATGACAGCACTCAACATCACCACGGAAGTTCAAGGCCTACACAGCCTAAGGGTTTGACTTGCATATACCAGGAAACGATTGCCACAGGAAGTTTACTTAGCATACACCATCTCATATAGATGCAATTTTTAAAGAATCTTCCTGAACAGTATGGAACTCTTCACGAATGTGTGGGGCATCCTTGCACAGGGGCCCCGCTAACCTTCGCCGTATGCTCCAACTTTGTATATACGCTGTCTCGGCAAGTACCAAGAACCTTCTAATGTCTTCCCTTGCCTCAGTCTCTCCCCTTCCCAGCCTCAAAAGTAGTTAGGATGATTCCACGAGGCCCTTGGTGGCTCTCCATCCCCTACGTTACAAAAGCCGAGCTCTTTTTCGCATAGCATAGAATTCTCTGCAGAATCCGACTGTGGCTTAACCCTCTAACGACGCCCGGCGGCGCGCAGTTCCTGCCCCCACCCCGCCCCCACCCCGCCCCCAAGTCACTCAGGTTCTGAGCCGGCTAGTCCTTGGTAAAAACAGCCATCCTGATCCCCCCAAAAACTGACCTGAGGTGAAGGGCAGTAAGTGCACTTAAGCAATACAAGGTATTTCCTCTCGCCATCACTGCTCCACACTCTAGGTCTCTGTCTATATACCTGGCGCCTCTTTTCACCGGTGTACCGTGCGGGACACACGGCCGAACACAGGGAAACAGGTGGAAGGAGGAGGCCCCCGCCTGCCCCAGCCTCATCACGACGCGCTCCCTGGACCGTTCTCTCTAAGGACTCCGCTCAGGCCGGGCCGGGCCGAGCCCGCAGCGCCCCCAGCTGCCTCCCGCGCCGCCGCCGCCGCCGCCGCCGCCGCCGCCGCCGCCGCGCCGCGCCCGGAGCCTCACCTGACCGCCGCCCACGTGGCAGGCGGGGGGCGGGGACGCCTGGAGCGGCGCGGGCTCCGCCCTCTGCGCCTGCGCGCTGCGGCCGGCTCGAGGACCCGGATTTAAAGAGACAGGCGCTCCAACCGTCGTGGCGGCGCGCGGCCCGGGGCGCCGGGTCCGAGGCCTGCGGGGTGCGCCGGAGCCGGGAAGGCAGGTGAGGGGCGGGCGCGGCGGGGCCGGGCGGCGGGCCGGAGCCGGCCCCCTCGGCTCCTCCCCCGCCCGCCGAGCCCCGGGGCACACCCTCCGTGACGTGGCGGCCCCCCGGGAGCCCGCGGCTCCGCGGGTGGGAGGGCTCCCAGGGCCGGGCCAGGTCTGCACGGCGGCTGCGCCGAGGCCGGTGCGCGGCGGGGCGGGCGGGAGGCTTCCGGTGCCCCCGCGCCCGCACCGCCTCCGGGCCGCGCTGGCCGGCGCGCCCTGCACACGCCCCGGGGCGTCGGGAGGCCCCCGCGGGAACTGGGCCCCCGCAGGAGGCGCGGGGCTGCGGGGCTGGCGCGGGGCGGGGGCGGGGCGGGGCGGGGCCCGGGGCCTCCGGAGCACCGGGTGGAGGCCCGGGGGTGCTGAGCGCCGGGGGCCCCTTCTGCTGCGCTGCGGGACCTCAAGCCTGCTGGTCCTCGCAGACCCGCCGCGGTCTCACGGTCTCACCGCGAAGCCTGCGCGGGCTGCACAGGATTCCCAGCGTATTTAAAATGAGAACAACGAGATGCTTTAGAACATAGGAATCTAGAAAGGCGGGAGGACACCATGTGAGCGTAACCCCCGCCTCCGTTTGGGGTGATTTATGGGTTCCCCTGCCTCCTGCCTCCTACACCGCGCTCCGAGCAGAGCAGGCTGAGCGCACAGCGGGAGGGAGCCTCCGCTTTCCTGAGCGGGGTAAGAGCTCCCGCGCTGGGAAGGACAAGCTGGGGAGTCTGTTGTCCGCGCCCTAGCGCTGCAGGGAATTGGGAGAGGTCACACAGCTAAGGAGCGAAGATAGGAACCCAGGCAGGCTGGTTCTAGGCTCCATTTAATTGCCTCTCAAAATAGGTCATCTGATTACATCACAAGTCTATAGGGTGACCTCATTTTATTTTCTGAGAATGGCCTGTATGTTATACTTCACATTAAAAACTTCATGAGGGCAGCCCCGGTGGCTCAGCGGTTTGGTTCCGCCTTTGGCCCAGGGCGTGATCCTGGAGACCTGGGATCGAGTCCCACGTCGGGCTCCCTGCATGGAGCCTGCTTCTCCCTCTGCCTGTGTCTCTGCCTCTCTCTCTCAGAATGGATGAATAAATAAATAAATCTTAAAAAAAAAAAAACTTTATGAGCATCATGTAATTTTTTTTTGTTTTGCTTTGATGATGACTAAAAAGAAACTTCAGGATCCTGTAATACGTAAGAGTCATCATCCACTATAAGTATTGGTATCGCTGATGGCCTGAGAAAAGCTTTCATGTTATTTGGATTTGATTCTCTTGGTTGTGATTTGTTAGATGTACATGCGTGCGTTAAGTTTTGAACACCCTTCTGCAAACTGAATTTTCCTGTCCTGGAACTCTTCTTCATCTTATAGGCAATAAATCTTTAATACTTTGGGAAATGTTTGGTTGGTCAGCATGGGATGTATTAAGGCTTTGGGCTTAGGAGAAAGTGGAAGCCTGGCTCCTCATTTATATCTCACTTTTTCTGCCTCTCACACAGCTGTATGACTTTGGCTTTCAAGATCCTCTTCCCACCAACCTTCCGCGCACTCAGGCGAAAAGAATTGTGCCTGTTCCGAGAGCCACATCACTGGCCTGACATAAGACAGTTCAGCCATTGGTCAGAAAGAGGTCTGCTTCATGGGTCCTGCCTCCTCCAGAGAAGAAAGCCTGTTCTGTCATTCCAGGAAGGCAGTCTAAGACCACGTGCCACCTGCCTTGTTTTTTTGCCAGGGTCGCATGTGGGACTCTGCAGTGGGCCCTGTGAGATGGCTGAGCAACGGTTCTGTGTGGACTATGCCAAGCGTGGCACGGCTGGCTGCAAAAAATGCAAAGAAAAGATTGTGAAAGGTGTATGCCGGATTGGCAAAGTGGTGCCCAATCCCTTCTCAGAGTCCGGGGGTGATATGAAAGAGTGGTATCACGTTAAATGCATGTTTGAGAAATTGGAGCGGGCCCGGGCCACCACAAAAAAAATTGAGGACCTCACAGAGCTGGAAGGCTGGGAAGAGCTGGAAGATAATGAGAAGGAACAGATAAGCCAGCACATTGCAGGTGGGTGAGGGGAAAAAAAGAGGAGAGGAGAGTCCCATTTTTTTCTTCCTTCCCACTTTTTTTTTTTTTTTTTTGGAATTTCAAATTTACAGAAGAGTTGTGAGAATAAAAAAAGAAAAAAGAAAGTACATATTCCTTCTCCCCTGACACACCTGTTGTTAACATTTTGTTCTCTAAGCGTTATCAGTTGTGTTCTTATGTGCACTGTTGTTCTTTCCACCTGATCACAGCTTGACTTTTCTTCCTGAACCATTTTATGGCCTTTGCCTTTCAATACTTCAGTGTGTGTATCTTAAAAATGGGAGTATTCGGGATCCCTGGATGGCTCAGTGGTTGAGCGTTTGCCTTCAGCCCGGGGCGTGATCCTCAAGTCCCGGGATCGAGTCCCACATCGGGCTCCCTGCATGGAGCCTGCTTCTCCCTCTGCCTGTGTCTCTGCCTCTCTCTCTCTCTCTCTCTCTCTCTCTGTGTCTCTCATGAATAAATAAATAAAAACTTAAAAAAAAAAAGGGAGTATTCTCTCACATGACCATAATACAGCAATCAACTCCAGTAAATTGATCCTTTATGTAGTACTGTAATGCACCATTTGTATTCCAGTTTTGTCCATTGGTCAAATGTTATCTTGTATAGCTTATAGCTTTTTCTCCCTCCACAGTAGAATCCCACTCTAAGATTCAGGTATTGCATTTTGTTGTCTCTGTGGCTTCCTTTAATCCGGAACATTTCCATAATCTTTCTTTTATGACATTGATTTTTTTTTTTTTTTTGACATTGATATTTTTGAAGAATAGAGTACCTACCATCACCCCCTCTTATCTTTTGATTTTATCCTGTGGACTTACAGATTACTTTTTCCTGGTGATTTTTAATTTACTGTATTTTATAATTCTATACTTGACTGTCCTATATTTGGCCACTTGGGGAAGCCCCTTTGCTCTGGTTTCTGTGTCCTGGATGCTGCCTCTTTTTTTTCCTTGTTTTAATGTTTTTAAGGACTTCCTTACTTTCTAGCATTGCAGCATGTGCTTAGGCTTACATTATTATTATTTTAAGATTTTGTTTTTAAGTAAGCTCTATAACCCAGTGTGTGTCTCAAACTCACAACTCTTGAGATCAAGAGTTGCATGCTCCACCGACTGAGCCAGCCAGGCACCCTTCTTAGGCTTACCTTGTATGTATCCTACCTACCACCACTCTGGAATCAGCCATTTGTCTAAAGAATCCTGGTTCCAATTAGTGGGGAATGGCTTTAGAGACCAAAATCTAGATGCTCTTTCCTTGTTGCCATGAGGTGTTTATGCCTTTCTTTTTTTTTTTTTGTTTTTTGAGTTTTTATTTATTCATTCATGAGAGACAGAGAGAGGCAGACACATAGGCAGAGGGAGAAGCAGGCTCCCTGCGGGGAGCCCGATATGGGGCTCAATCCCAGGACCCCAGGATCACAACCTGAGTTGTAGGCAGATGCTCAACCTCTGAGCCACCCAGGCATCCCAGGTGTCTTTGCTTTTAAGACCTTTCAGCAGGCAGAAATAGAAAATATATGCATGTTTACACACAAAACACATGCTTACACATACACAGTTATATATATATGTATGCATTCATATGTACAGATTCACGTGTGTGTATTTTTAGAAATCTTATACTGATACTTCCAAATCCAGTTAGTCATTTATGACCTTCCATGTGCTCATCTTTAAAGTAATTTTTGTATCTTCAATTAAGTATAGTTCTAGAAGGTCACTTTGGAGGACTCTGGCAGTGGCCCTAAAAATGGGCAAAAAAATAAAAATGGGCAACTATCTATCACTGTTCTTTGAGAGAAGATGTCCAGGAGAGAAAGCTACTTTGAGTATACTTTTTTTTCTCAAGCTCCCCATCCTGCCCTGCCCTGCCCTGCCCTGACTTGGCCATCTGCCTCAGCCTGTGTTACTTCTTGATTAATCGAAAAACAAGGTAGAATCAAACTCACACAGCTCAGAAGACTCAGCAACAGGGACTTTCCCTGCATGGGCCATCCTAATACTTGCTGTTCTCCATCTTCATTGTACTTTCTTATTCATCTATAAATTGGGGCTAATTCCATGGAGCTGAGGACCCCAGGTTTTATCTGTGGAGATGTGTTCTGATTTTTCCCAAATCCGGAGGTCATTCTATATGGGTTAAGAGGTGGAGAGTGCCGATGAAAATATAAATTACTAATAGAAGTAAAGAGCTCCTCGCCCCAGGACTCTCACCCACTGACTCCACTCAAAAAGGTCAGCAGTCCGCAGCCAACCTTGGAGTGATGTCACGGTAATAACTCATCTGGGAAGGCTGTAAGAGCAGTTGTTAAATTCTTGGGAAGTTTTTCTCAGGGATCTTTCACTGAAACATTTTCCCTCTTTTGGGGGTCCTACAGATCTGTCTTCTAAGGCAACAGGAACACCAAAGAAGAAAGCTGTCGTCCAGGCTAAGCTGACAGCCACTGGCCAGGTGACCTCTCCAGTGAAAGGTGCCTCATTTGTCACCAATACCAATCCCCGGAAATTTTCTGGTTTTTCAGGTGAGAGATTTGAGCTACTTTAGCTGTTATGGTCCTTTTAATTTGGAATCCTATTTGGGATTCTGGCCAAGAGTGAAAATTCTGTGCTATCTATCCTCATTCATAATTTGCTTCCGTCTGAGCAAAGAGGCAGGTAATGGCTAATTTTCAACATTCCCCTGGTATAGCATTTCTTTGTATACGTTAATCTTTAGTGCAACAAAAAAGATGTGTTTTCAAGACTTTTTCCCCTTGAAGTAGTCACCTGGGTCAGATGGAAATGATTATAACCTACCCTATAACTTCCTTGTGTTTTAGTAATGAAGGAATTTTGAGAAATTGCATCCCTAAACTTGCCCAAAGCAGAGATGAAAGTATGGTCAATGTCCTGCATGGCCTTACATAATAGGGAGCATTGGGTTCGGGACTTTTACCTCTGTAGTTACTTGTTTGTTCTTCAGTTAACCTTAGGAAGTACTTTCGCGAGCCCCATTTTATGAGTGAGAGAGCTGATGTCCAGTTCATTATGGAGTTAGTATTGATATTGAGGTCTCTTTAACTCCCAACACCTGTGCTCTTTTACCTTGCACCTTGTTGCCTCTTATTGGGAGACATTCTTGTGACCAACTCAGGTAAAGAAAGTAGAGCAGAACACATGAACTCAGAAGTTGTTCGGGGAAGGAGCTTTAAGCAAGTGAAAGAAACGTAGACTTGACGTTGGGAGACCTGGGTCTTGGTCCCAGGGCTGCCATGGGACAGCTTGCTCAGGGGAGCAAGTTGCTTTACCTCGGAGCCTCTGTGGCCTCATCTGTGAAGGGGGAATGGTAACACCTGCCTCCTTTACCCTACAGTATTTGCATGAGAACTACTGGAGAAAAGATGGCAAAATCAGTAACCCTGAGGTTTGTTTTTTCTTTGGTGGTAGGCCAAAACCAGAAATACAGAAGAGTCCCGGTGGCAATAAGGACAGCATGTTCCTGGAAGGGCCCAGGTCCTAGGGAGGGAAATTTGGGAGGAGCTGAGAGAAATGGGGTGTTCTAAAGTCTTACAATCTGCCAAGCACCAACACTTTGGAGATTTTGTTCCCTAAAATCATCTTTAGACCCTAGGTCAGAGATGAGGATGGATTTATAATTTACAGACCCCAGGCAAGAGGAAGCTTACATCAGCAGCCTGCTTGCTAATGGTTCTGCTGCAAGCTTGCAGAATGAAATGTGCTTTGTAAAGGAGGTAAGAGAGAATCACTCAGGAGTTGTACAGTATTTTGGGGTGTCTGGAGGAAAGTCTTACTCATTGACCCCCTTTTATTTTGGCACTAAGAAGTGGTGAGTGGGAGAGAGCACCAAAAGCCTTGGGATGCCTTCTCTCGGGTCTTGGGCTTCTCAGCAGTAAGAAGAGATTGAACCAGGTCATCTTTAAGGCTTCTTCCAGCCCCAAGTCTACGATAGTGACAGTTTACCACTGATGAACCTGTCCCTTGGTTTCTCTTCCATTCTCTTCTGCACTTTTTCGGTCAGCTTTACCATTGCTCTAAGGCCCACCCTCTGCACAAAGGCTACTTGTTCTATGCGGCACTTCTATAAAGAAACGCACAGCAGCTGAGCCTCTGCGCAAGTGTGAGCCTGTTTCATTACCTGTAAGATGGGTGTCATGGTATCCACCCCATAGGGTGATTTGGGGCAATGAAGTGGAGCTCCATTTGGAGCGCCAGCAGAGTTATTAGTTTCCCTTTCTTCCTTCTCAGCAAGGCAAATGAATCATCCCTGATGTTTCTTTCTCCAACAGCCAAGCCCAACAACTCTGGGGAAGCCCGCTCAAGCCCTACCCCTAAGGCAAGTTTGTCCTCAAGCAGATGTGATCCCAAGCACAAGGATTGTCTGCTACGTGAGTTTCGGAAGCTGTGTGCCATGGTGGCTGAGAATCCTAGCTACAACACGAAGACCCAGATCATCCAGGACTTTCTTCGGAAAGGTTCAGCAGGAGGTGGGATCTAGAACTGGATGGGTTTTCCTCTGAAGAGCTTAGAGCCATGGCTGGTTTCATGGGCATGTGAACCATACCTTTGCACAGGGCCCCATGCGTGGTTTAATCCTCTGTTAATACTGCCTTTAAAGTCTCTCTCTTTCTCTCTTAAGATTTTTTATTTTTAAGTAATGTCTATACCCAACTTGGGGCTCAAATTTACAACCTCAAGATCAAGAGTTGTATGCTCTACCGACTGAACCAGCCAGGCACCCCTTGAAATTCATAATAATTTTGAACAGAGAACTCTTGCCTTTTACTTCTTATTGGGCCCCACAAAGAATACAGCCAGTTCTGCTCAGAGCATATTGGTATCCTTCTTCTTCTGCCTTTATTTGATCCCCTGGAGGCCAGGAGAATGTATTGCATTTGACCAAGAGGAAAGTTCACTACCCTGCATGTTTGATCAGGTTTTTGTGACCCACATGCACAGCTGGAGTAGTCTTCCAGTTCTTTTATTCATCTAACAAATCATCATTGAGCATCTGTAATGTGCTCATCGCTGGCGACACTGAACTGAAAGTGTAGCCATGCCCTCTGGGAGTTCATCCAGGGGAGGTAGCCACGTGAGCCACCAGCCACCAGATGCTGTGGTCTCTACTACTGTAACAAAACACGCAGGGTATCTTGTATCGTGGTAGCGCAGACAGCAATGTAGACCTCTCTTTCAGTCCTTGAGTTTATGTATGTATTTGTTTAAGCTCCATTTCTCAAGAAGGCTTCGATTCTTCTGTCTCCAGATGGTTTCCACGGTGACGTGTACCTAACAGTGAAGCTGCTGCTGCCGGGTGTTATTAAGAGTGTTTACAACTTGAATGATAAGCAGATTGTGAAGCTTTTCAGCCGCATTTTTAACTGCAACCCAGATGATATGGCACGGGACCTAGAGCAGGTCAGAGGAAAGGGAGGGTGGGCAGCGTTCCAGGTGGGGCTCTGCCAAGCCAGGCACCTGCAGCCTCTTTTTTCTCGTTGGGGCACATACTGTTTCAGGAAACTGAAACCCATTTGAGCAAGCTTCCTTTATGAGAGCTCAATGTGAGGCTACAGCCGTTAGTTTCACAAGATTCTGAGGATTGCAGTCATACTGCCACAGAGCCCCAAGGGGCCTAGATTTCGAAGGACAGGATTTGAGATCTCCCATGGTCTCTCCTTGGGTTCCTGTTCAGGACCCTACTTTTTTTTTTTTTTTTGCTTTTTTTCAGTATAACTTGGTATAACATGGGAGCCCTGGGTGGCTCAGTGCTTGAGTATCTGCCTTTGGCCCAGGACATGGTCCTGGGGTCTCAGGGTCCCGGGATCGAATCCCGCATCAGGCTCCCTGCATGGAGCCTGCTTCTCCCTCTGCCTGTGTCTCTGCATCTCACTGTGTGTCTCTCATGAATAAAAAATAAAATCTTTTCAAAATTTAAAAAAAAAAAAAAAAAAAAACTTGGTATAACATTCAGCTTTGTTTATTCGTGACTCCAGTTTTGGCATCATGGAAGGTTTTATCCAAGCCACCCCCCCTTATCTGATGACCATATTTGTTTCTTAGTTCAAATTCATTATTTTTTTAAATATTTTTCGAGAGAGAGAGGAGGGCAGTAGGGGAGGGGCAGAGGGAGAGAGAATCTTAAGCAGGTTCCACACCCAGCACATGAGCCCAAGAGGGCTCAATCTCACAATCCTGAGATCATGACTTGAGCCAAAATCAAGAGTCAGACACTTAACTGACTGAGCCATGCAGGTGCCCCCCGCTTAGTTCAAATTCTAACAGGAATCAGGGACACCTGGGTGGCTCATTGGTTTGGTGCCTGCCTTTGGCCCAGGGCGTGATCCTGGAGACCCGGGATTGAGTCCCACGTCAGGCTCCCTGCATGGAGCCTGCTTCTCTCTCTGCCTGTGTCTCTGCCTCTCTCTCTGTATCTCTCATTAGTAAATAAATAAAAATTTTTTAAAAAGCTTAAAAAAAATTCTAACAAGAATCAAATTGGCTCAGTCCTGGATTAGTCCTTATATCACCTCTCGGCCAAGGCAGGTGGCCAGATCTTGTGGTGGGTAGAGGTGCTCTTTCAGAAACTGTGGGTGGGATAGATTGTCCAAGAAGTGAGATTAATATGTGTGAGTTGGGGACATGAGTGATGTTCACTGTTAGTCCTGAAGGCTTGGGGGAAACACTCGGCCATTCTGGGGTTGCAACAATTTTGGTTTTTGGAGACAGGGCGACGTGTCAGAGACAATCAGAGTCTTCTTTGAGCAGAGCAGATCTTTCCCCCCAGCTGCCAAGAGCCTTCTTACCATCCAGGAAGTGGACAAATTCCTCCTTCAGCTCTCCAAGCTCACCAAGGAGGATGAGCAGCAACAGGCCCTGCAGGACATCGCCTCCAGGTGGGAGAGCTGCCCAGTGAGGATGGGCTTGGGGTGATAGAATCACCAGGAAAGGAAGGTTTAGGGGTCCAGAGCTCTCCAAAGACCAAGTGGAATGTGCCTTCCCCCTAGGTGTACAGCCAATGACCTTAAGTGCATCATCAGATTGATCAAACACGATCTGAAGATGAACTCGGGTGCAAAACACGTGTAAGTACCAATCCCTCTGACAGCCTTAGCTGCTGGCTTCCTGTGTTGCCAGCTGGTGTCAGGAGTTTTAAGTCCTGATCTGGATTCAAGTCCTGGTTCCACCTTACTCCTTCCTTCGGGGCCCATCACTTGACCTAGCTCAGTCTCCATTTTCTTATATGAAATGTCAGAATACCCTTCTCACATAGTTATTAGAATTGAAAGCATAGAAATGTTCAATAAATAGAGTATGAGTTACTTGCCCACTCTAGCTCCCTCTTTGCTTAAGGCAGTATCCATGTTGACCCAGGATCTCAAAATCATTGAGTTTTCCAAGAACATTTTATCCTGCAGAAGGCTTTAAACAGTAGAACGTAAGCTTTCTCCCTATATTGGAATCCTTCCTCTCTGCAAGAACTGACTGCTAGCTAGCTAAAGCAATAAGGTCAAAGGCAATGGTTTTTGTTTTTTTTTTTTTGCTCCTGTCTGCCCCGGCAGGTTAGATGCCCTTGACCCCAATGCCTATGAAGCCTTCAAAGCCTCACGCAACCTGCAGGATGTGGTCGAGCGGGTCCTCCGCAACGAGCAGGAGGTGGAGAAGGAGCCAGGCCAGAGACGAGCTCTGAGTGTCCAGGCTTCCTTGATGACGCCAGTGCAGCCCATGCTGGTAAGGATGCTGCTCTGGCCCTACTTTGTCCAGATGTTCTAACCTTCCCTGTGAGATCTGGGAGGGTATGAATGTCGGAGGAGTTTGGGTCAGGCACAATGGAGATGCAAAAGGGTATATCTCAATGGGTGTATAAAGGTGAAGGAGAAGACTGTGGTCTGGTAGAAATGTCTGAACTTGAGGCCCAGCTCTGCCGCCAGCAAGCTGTAGAATCTGGAATGAATTACCTAGCCTTTCTTGGTTTTTCATTTCCTTGCGTGAATTATGTATGAAACCATCTGAAGCATCTAGTTAGAATCCTTTTTCAGTCATCTTTCCTAAAGATAGGTGGATACATTAACTCCTAAAGTTCTGTGACCTACCCCAGAGTAGCTCTGACAGTTATAGTGGCAGAGCCAGGCTTCCTGTGACACAGTGACTTGACCTCTTTCTTCTGGAAACAAGCCTAAGGAATGAAGACCAGGTCTGACTTGGTATAACATGGGAGCCCTGGGTGGCTCAGTGGTTGAGCATCTGCTCAAGATCATCTTGAGCCTCTGCTCATTTCATGAGAAGTAGGATTTCCTATCTACATTGGTTTTTCTGGGCAGTGGGACCCTCCCCAAATGCCATGCCTAGTGAGAGCCTTGGGGTTGCTCCATTGGGGTGCAGTGCCTTTCATGAGCCTGTCTTGTGACATGTAGTCTACAATATAGACTACAGCCTTTGGTTAGGGTTCTGTGTTTGGGATGGGGAAGTGTTTTCTCTCTCCCGGAATGTGGCACGGCCAGCACCAAAGTAGTGAGCTCTGCATCCCAGGGACAGGACTCAGATCACAGTAGTGATCTTTCTGACTTTCATACGAATTCTTCTTGGAGTCTGTTGTACAACCTGCCATTTATTCAAAGAGTGTATAGGTTAGATAGTTTCGTGATAAACTACACAGGCTTTGGAGTTGGGCCTAGCATCATTCCTGCCCCTCACTTGCTGTATAACTTGAAGTGAGGACTTCTAATGCTCTTCAAACTGGTTTTCTCATCCATAAAATGAAAACTGTGTCTATCACATAAGATGATCTGACACATACAGACACCCCCAGGATGGTAGTGGTTAGGTTGAGTCTGGATGGCACTGGTATGTGCAGAGGCACTCTTGTGGCCTGTCCTGGGGCTCTCTGACCACTGCTACCATGCCAGCCTCTCTGTCGCCTACCTCTCTTTATCTTCCCCTCTACATATCTCCTGTGCTGAGGTCACTGCTGTTTTGGGGGATTTTTTTTTAAGATTTTATTTATTTATTCATGAGAGACAGAGGCAGAGACACAGGCAGAGGGAGAAGCTGGCTCCTCTTAGGGAGCCCGATGTGGGATTCGATCCCAGGACCCTGAGCCAAAGGCAGACACTCAACCACTGAGCCACCCAGGCATCCCTACTGCTGTGTTTAATAGGAAGCCAAGGCCCTGCAAGATCCTGAATTACTGAGAAAAAAAAAATGAAATACTGTTTCAGTGGAATTTTATTTATTTGTAGTCCCCAAAAGCCCAGCTCCTGTTTTAGCTGCAGTGATGCTTATAGTCCAAATAAGCACTGCCTAGCCTTGTACATTTCCCCCAGCTCTTGAGCAGTCTGCCTGGAGGGTATCCTGTGGTCAGCAGGCCTTGGGACCTGGACTCTGGGGCTGTCATGCCCAAGCAGCCCCCAGTGAAGAACACCTATAAGTCTCCAGGCTTTTCTTTCCCCTTCCCCCTCCCAAGGCCGAGGCCTGCAAGTCCATCGAGCATGCGATGAAGAAGTGTCCTAACGGCATGTTTTCCGAGATCAAGTACGATGGGGAACGAGTCCAGGTGCATAAGAACGGGGATCACTTCAGCTACTTCAGCCGCAGCCTTAAGCCTGTGCTGCCTCACAAGGTACAGGTCCCTTCCTCTGCTGGGACCATCTCCCTCCCTTCCCCTAAGAACCTCGAGGCTGTGGTTCTGTAGTCCTTTCAGCTCTGGTATGCAGTAGAGTTTCTTTTGTATTTGTTGAATGAATGTATGTATTTTTGGAGTCTTGCAATGAAGGGCTGCTCAGTGGGGACACCCGAAGATCCCACACTTGGGTTAGCACAGAGCCCCAGGGGACGGTGACATTCCCCTTGCCCACATTGATGCTGGGACCATGAGCTCACCTGGCAAGTGACTTGCAGTGCTTGTCTTCTGCGTTTCCATGTCCTGTGTGCTCCACGAGTGAAATTACAGGTTAGGGACAAAGAAGCTATTGGGCTGTCCTTCATGAATTTGATAAGCCTTTACTGAGTGCTTAGTCTGCGCTAGGTGCTATTCTTGATAGTGGATGTACAGCAGTAAAAAAAAATGGACAAAAGTACTTGCCCTCCTCCCCCGCCAGAAGCTTACATTGTGATGTAAACACAATCCAGTGGGGACATCTGAGAGCACAGACTCCTGTCCTTTATTAAGGGGCTTTAAGAACCTTGCCCCTGAGTCCTCAGCAGCCAGGGTTTCTGTGAGCTTTGGGGCACTCCTCAGGGAAAAGCTGCTGGGATATCTGGCCCCAGTAGCCTTTGAGTAGAGGGGACTCTCTGTGCTTGCTATGCCTTCTCTCCCAGGACAGACTCCATTTTTCAGAGCCCTGGGGGTGGAGGAGATGTGTTGGGTGGCTCGCGTGCTTCCCTCACCCCTGCCTCCCTGCTGGAGCACCGGGCATTGGGCCATTCATTTCAGATATGCAGAGGAGGGCTAAGCATTGGCCTCCCCAGGGAGATTAGTGCAGACTCACCGGCTTGGTGGGGCCCAGTAACCTTGTCCAGGAACTCTCCTGGGTTGCTGCTCAGTGGGCACCTCTGCTACCTGGAAGAGGTTTGGGCCCAGCTTTCAGAGTTCTAGACCTTTCCTGACTCTCTCTTACCAGTTGTCCCTTGTCTCTCCTGTGCTTGGGGGACAGTTATACAGGCCTCCTCTCTCCCCACTCCAAGCCCCATAGGTAGCAAGTGTGCTCTCCGGACCTCACTGCTGGTATCATGTGGCAGGGGCCACCCTCCGTCACAGTGGGACTACTCCCTGTCTGGAACTCTCAGAGACTAGGGATCTGCCTGTATCAGGAAAAACTCTGATTGCAAACGTCCTTTCGTACTGTT
This sequence comes from Canis lupus familiaris, assembly GCF_011100685.1. Lineage (NCBI taxonomy): Eukaryota > Metazoa > Chordata > Mammalia > Carnivora > Canidae > Canis > Canis lupus. The sequence goes on along the minus strand of NC_049230.1, from coordinate 38,321,800 downwards.
CTGAAGATGGCTGCGGGTCCCAAGCTCCCACCCTGGAGAAGACCCTTCTGTTTCCTTGTTGCTCCTAAGAGGGTTCATTGCCTCCTTTCCATCCATCTTGTCATAACTCACCTGTTCTCCCCACAGGTGCCTGCTGCTTGAACTGCTGCCTCCCTTCCACAGGTGTCTGCCCCTACCTCCTCCTCCACATACCCAACTCCCTGTTTCTTCCTTTTTCCTCCAAACTTTCCATCATGGCCCAGAGTGGCTCAGCCCAGGCCGACCTCTTCCTGGGTCTCGAACACTCTCTCGAACTGTCGTCTCAGTGGTGGGTAAGGCCTAGGTCTGTTCTGGACCTGAGTTTGGCTTCCACGTGTTGGTGTTCTGTGTTCCTTCTGGGGCCTGGCTCTTGCGTTCTGGCCTGGCTTTAGATCACTGCTGCCCATTCTTCCCTCAAGTAAGTCACTCTTCTGTCCCCCTAGGTGGCCCACTTTAAGGACTACATCCCCCAGGCTTTCCCTGGGGGCCACAGCATGATCTTGGACTCCGAGGTGCTCCTGATCGACACGAAGACAGGCAAACCGCTGCCCTTTGGGACTCTTGGAGTGCACAAGGTACTGGCTCAGGGCCGGGTGTGCAGGAATGGGCAGGTATGCGCACCTGTACAAGTATTTGTGTGCGCTCTTGGTCTGGACAGAGGGGGACTCTGTTCCTCACTCAGGGTTGGGCTTATCTTTGTTTCTGAACTGTTTCCGAATTTAGCACCAAGTTTAGGTGTGTTGTTTTTTACATAAAAGAAACTAGTATTAGGAACTTAGAATTGGGTCGGTTTCTGTTTAGAACCATCTGCTAAGTGCCCTTGTGGCCCAGGGGCTTCAGAACACATACAGGGCTTTACTGTCCAGTGCTTCAGAGGTTCTCCAGAAGTGGACTGGTCCTCTCCACTGCTTCACGCCCTCTTATTTTTGGCTCTCGTACTTACTACCTCATTTTCCCTTACAGAAAGCTGCCTTCCAGGATGCTAATGTCTGCCTTTTTGTTTTTGATTGTATCTACTTCAATGATGTCAGTTTGATGGATAGGTGAGAGATCTGGTTTTGGTTCCTGAGTTGGGAGGTGGGGGTTCAGATTAGACAGGAGGGAGGGGAAGGGGGGTTGGGGGAAGGGAGCCAAGAGGTCACACACTTGGCTCTTTGTTGGGGGGGTTGGGGAGGAGCCAAGAGGTCACACACTTGCCACACACTCAGCTCCCCACTTGTGAGACCCAGTTTGCTGACTAGATATCTCTCAGAGCTGAAGTCAGAGAGGAAACCCAGATCCCCACAGAAGTTTCTCTGCTACGGCAAAGTGGGCTGTTAAGAAAAAGACTATGAATGCTATAGGATTTCAGTTTATTTCTCCACAAACACCACCCATGGGAGCATAAGGCGGGTGCTTTTCAGCTCAGGTTTTGCTTTTGGAAGAGGCCACCAGGACGCTGGAGACTAGAGGGACTGACTGTAGGTGGGGCCATCTGACAGAGAACTAGTGGTCTTGACTCCGCTGCATCAGATTCTTGGGCCCAAGAAACCAGTATGGCCCCTTGCTCAGGTAGCCAAGTGTCCCTGCCCCCACCCTCCTGCACTGCCCCGTCACTGAGCATGGCGGGTGGGAAGTGGGAGAGACTGGTTGGTCCTGAGGACCAGCCAGCCTGGGGGCGGGGGGCTGCATGGGTGAAAAATGAGAGAGGGAGTCATTTGTCATGTGGGACCAGACTGTCTAGGCTAGAGGCCAGTTCTCCCATGGCCCATGACAGACTAGGAAGCGCAAGGATGAAGTGGCTCCGTACCGCAGCTCACAGCTGTCGGTTCTGTCATGAGGGAGCCCTGTAGGCCCCGAGAGACAGAACTGTTAGGCGTGGGGGGCTTTGAGCCTTCGTGATGGTAAGCCCGTCACGAAGCAGCCTGTGGTCCTTGTGCCTTCTCTCCTCAGCACTCCTAATGGGAGTGGAGAGTCCCGACCTGACCTCAGCTCTCTCATCCCCCTTAGGCCTCTCTCTGAGCGCCGGAAGTTTCTTCATGACAACATGGTGGAAATTCCCAACCGGATCATGTTCTCAGAAATGAAGCAAGTCACTGTAAGCAAAGTCCCCGCCCCACATATCAGCCTAGTGGTTTGAAAGCAGGGCAGAGCCTCTTGGTCAAGATGTGGCTGGGACAAGAAGTCCTTTTCTTTTGGGGGCTGCCACTGTGTTAGGTTATCTCCCAGTCTCCACGTAGGATGGTGGGGCCTAAAACATCCTACCTAGCTGGGCTCCCTGTGTCTCAAAGCTGCACCCGGGTTCTGGTTGGGAGGACCCCTGCTTTGCAAGACCTTTGTTCGACCTGCTCAAGTCGGGGTGTTTGCAGTGGACACTTGACTAGTGTACAAAAGGGAACCACCTCCACCTCCCCGCCACGGCGCCCTCTGTTCTGACAGCAACCTCAGCTTCTCTCTGTTGCCCTCAGAAAGCTTCAGACTTGGTCGACATGATAAACCGGGTCATCCGAGAGGGGCTGGAAGGGCTGGTGCTGAAGGACGTGAAGGTGAGCGCTCTGCCCTCTGCTTGCTCTCCCCCCAGCCTCCCCAGCCCCAGCCAGCAGAGGGCGGTGGCGGTCTGAGGTGGCCAGGGCTGGGTGCCACAGGGGGGCCTTGCCAGGGCCTCCAGTAGCTCTGTTCTGGACCTAGAGGATGGACTTGTGTTTCCCAGGCCCAGGAGCTAACAGGCCCCTGCCCAGGGTGAACTGGGCACTGTGGTAGAGCCAACAGGTAGAATGAAGAGGAAAAATCCCCCCCCCCTCCTGGAGTTTCCATTCTAATTTGGTCTCTGTCCTACTCTTCTTCCCTCAGGGTACCTATGAGCCTGGAAAGCGGCACTGGCTGAAAGTGAAGAAAGACTATTTGAATGAGGGGGCCATGGCTGATATGGCGGACCTGGTGGTCCTTGGGGCCTTCTATGGGCAAGGGAGCAAAGGTCAGGATGGCCTCTTTGAAAGGCACCACTCAAAGTGTAGCTGGCCTTCTCACTGGCTCCATCTGCCAGCACGTCCAGGCAGGACTCCCACTGTTCTGCGATTGAGGGCCCCAACCCTCATGTCACCACAGGCAGGGACCCCTGAGCGCAACAGACCCGGGCGGACAGAGGTCAGCAAGAATACCCCATGCTGGCTGGCACAAAAAGCTCACGGTCCGCTAGTTCCTGGGGCCTGGCCACTTTCTCCTCAGGGAAAATCCCCAAATCTAAATGGCAAGGAAGCTGGGGCTTGAGGAATCAACTGTGTGTCAGACGCTGTTCAGTTTTTTTTTTTTTTTCACTCCTTACCAGAGCCTTACAAGTTGTATGTGATTATCCCCAATTTACTGAAAAGGAAAATGGGCTCGTAAAGGTCAGACTCCTCCAGCTGGTAGGAGGTAGATCCAGGAGGTGAGCTCAGCGCTCTGATGGCAGGGCCCAGGCCTTTCCCCTCCGGCAGGCTGCCCCTCACTGGGCACATGGGGCTGGCAGCAGTGGCCCCTCCATCCACAGCTTAATTCATCCCCCCTCCCAGGTGGCATGATGTCCATCTTCCTCATGGGCTGCTATGACCCAAGTAGCCAGAAGTGGTGCACGGTCACCAAGTGTTCAGGAGGCCATGATGATGCGACCCTTGCCCGCCTGCAGAAGGAACTGGACATGGTAAAGATCAGCAAGGTAAGGAAGGAGGCTGCTTGGCCCAAGCCTCTGGACTGGACCTCATCCTTGAGACTGGCTGTGCTTGGGGACAACAGGGATTGTTCACCTGTGTCCACAGAGAGGAGAGCTCCTGCTTGGCCGTGGGAGAAGTACTAGGCCTTCAGAGGCTTGGAGGGCCCACCTTGTGGAGACTGGCCTGCATGCCCCCAGGCCACACCCTCTCTGGGCAGGGAGGATCCCATGGGGTGAGGGGCAGCTTTTTGTGAAGTCACCTCTTCACACAAGCCCGTGATCAGGGAGGGTTAAGTTTAGGTTTGGTTTGGTTTGGGAATGGCCCAGGATAGCATCTTTTCTCTTCCAGGATCCCAGCAAAATACCCAACTGGCTGAAAATCAACAAGATCTACTATCCTGACTTCATAGTCCCAGACCCAAAGGTACCAGCCCAGTGACCTGAGGCCCTCCAGCCCACAGAACGAACTTGCAGATTCTTTAATGCCACAGAAATACCATCTCAACCTGACGGTCCAGCCTCTGAGGGGTTCTGGACTGTTCAGCCCAGGGACGGGCCAGTCAACAGTGAGGAATCATCCTTAGTAGAGGGAAGATGAGACTAGACACACAGAAACGGTTTGCTCTAGAAGTGACCTGGCCCAGTTCCTTCCAGGCGCTGACAGAGAAGCTGGGGCCCCAGGGGAGAGCTGGAGCTTCCCTCTGGTCATATAGCAGCAGCAATAGTGGGATTAGAACCTATCTCCCCGTTAGCCAGGGCTTTTTGGGTTTCAGCTAGTCTGTATTGCTTCTAGCTGGTTGGGAGAGGTTTTCCTTCCTAACCAGCGACAACTCCCAACAGAAAGCTGCTGTGTGGGAAATCACGGGGGCTGAGTTCTCCAGGTCTGAGGCTCACACGGCCGATGGGATCTCCATCCGATTCCCTCGTTGTACCCGGATCCGTGACGATAAGGACTGGAAATCTGCCACTAACCTTCCCCAGCTCAAGGTGCCAGCTTACACTGTGTGTGTGTGTTCCTGTCCAGAGGGAGGGCAAGGAGGGAGACCTGCCTGTCGCAGGGCCAGGGGGCCACAGCACCTCCCAAGAGAGAGCCGTGTTGCTCTCAGCCTTTTGCTCAGGACTTGGCCCCCGGCTGTAGTCTCTGTTGCTGAGAACTGGGTGGGGACAGAGAACAGTGACTTGCATGGATTACCCAAGAAATGGCCCAAGTTTAGAAAAGCACCAAGAAAGTCAGGTGCTTTTCCCGGCCATTTGTGTCCCTCCCATTTTTGTTCCTCAGCCACATGCGACTGAGACACACCTCCGAAACCAGTGGCCAGGAACACCTGATATTCTCCGTTGCCTCCCCAGGAACTGTACCAGCTGTCCAAGGAGAAGGCGGACTTCGCTGTGGCGGCTGGAGAGGAGGGAAGCTCCACCACAGGGGGCAGCAGCAGCGGCGGAGAGAACGGGGGTGTCTCGGGGCCTGCTGGGGCTAGCAAGGCCAAGAAGGTGGGAGGGAGGCCGAGTAGCCCCAATGACAGAGGCGGTAAGAGAAGGGACTGGGCTGGGGTGGTGAGTGTGCCTTGAAGGCAGAGCTCAAAGGAGGGGGACCCGGTCTCACGTTCCAGCTCTGAGAGCATGTGATTCACTCTATCCCAAAAGCAGACATGGAGTGCTTTCCCTCGGTGTGTCTGGCTGTCGGCCAGAAGCCGTTCTCTAGGTCCCTTCCATCTGCTCTGCACCTGAGTAACAGGCCCCTAGGAGAGACCCCTCGGACCCAGCGATAAGCCACCCTTGAGCTACAGGGCTTACTAGCTTACAGCCTCCCCTTTCCCCGCTCACCCACATTCCTGGCAGAGCCAGATCCTGGCCCTCCCCCCGGCCTCATCCTGAGCTCTCCCCCTGCAGGCCACAAGTTGATAGCCAAACCTTCCCCTGTGAAAGTGGGGCAGAAGCGGAAGGCTCCCGATGAGGCTTCATGCCCAGCAAAGGTGAGCAGAAGAATCCTGGTGTATGGCAGTGGGGCAGGCGGTGGGGACCAGTTTGGCCCAGGGCTTGGTGATCCCAACCTCCTCCACTTGGGCACTCAGAGCCGAGCGAAAGTGTGGTGGGGGCTAAGGGCCAGCCCCCCTGGCCTGCTCCAGCTGCACACCTGGCCTGGGCAGGGCCTGCAGGACACTGCTCCACCCTCCGCCCTCTTGTTGCCTTGCAGAGGTGGCCGGCCAAGGAGCAGAGAGGAAGAACTATGTCAGCAGGCAGGAGCTAGAACAGCCCAGGCTAGCTGAGAGGCTGCAGGGACCCACCAGGCTGCTGGTCCCGTTCACAATTTACATTAAAGGGGAGAAAGCCCAGTCTAGGTGGAGTGCAGCAGTGTGAGTTTGTGCTTTGGGCCAAAGCAGGAGCCCACAAAGAGCGGGCACGGGGCACTGGCTTGGTGATTGTCCTCCTACCTTAAAAGCCTTTCTCCTTTCATGCTCCCTTGTCCATCATTGGTTTGAAAACCACTTCTGAGCACCTACTGAATCCAGGAAGGAGGCTCAGCCCTGGGGGAGCTGCTGGCCTAAAGGGCACATAGGCAAACGTTTGATCTCTCTACGGTGCGATGGAGCCACATGAATCCTCCCCTACTCCCCAAGTGAAAGCAAGCATCAGAGTTTGGCAGGCAGGGCCCTGAACTCAGTCCCCAGCAGAAGTGTGGAACCTTTCCCATCATTTCCCTGCCTGAAGCCCCTGAACCCATGCCCAGCAGAGCTGGGCTCCTGACACCCCCAAGCCTAGCTCCTTGTGCACCAGTGGACTGCTCTGCCAGCCAGCATAGCATTACTGAGCCAAAGAGCCACTAGTCTGACCCACAGGACGGAGCTTGGACATACATTTCCCTTCTCCAGGGCCCCAGTGTGGGGACCCACCTGCTCTTCCTACTCTTCCTCTAGACAGGGAGGGGCATGTGTCCTCTGTAGTGGTAAGGGACTGGGGTTTTGCTGCCTGGTCCTATTCTCCAGTAAATTCTCTGCGGTCGCGTCCTGACGACTAGGCTCCCTCCAGCTCTGGCTCTTGTTCTGCCCTCAGACCTTCCTCTCTGGCCTGCACTCCTCTGGGTGGGGACACACCCTGACCCCTGTGCGTTTGCAGGTGCTGCTGGACATCTTCACTGGCGTGCGGCTCTACCTGCCACCCTCTACGCCAGACTTCAGCCGTCTCAGACGCTACTTTGTGGCATTCGATGGGGACCTGGTGCAGGAATTTGACATGGCATCAGCCACACATGTGCTGGGTAGCGGGGACAAGAACCCTGAGGCTCAGCAGGTCTCCCCGGAGTGGATTTGGGCGTGTATCCGGAAACGAAGGCTGGTAGCTCCCTGCTAGGACTGCAGCCCTCCCTGGCCGTCAGCCACACACTTCCCTACCACACTGCAGGGCTGCGCTCTGGCTGGGGCAGGCTGGGGCAGGCAGGCGCCAATGGCAAGGACAAGGTGGGATGGCCTTTCTTCAAGCAGTGCATCTTCCAGAACCCACCAACCGTGCTTGGTCTCTTCCTGACCAGGACTTAGGTGCTGTGGGTGCCACCAGTGAAGTCCGTTTCTCCTGCTGGTTTACATAGATCTTTCAGATCTGGGTGCTGGTTTGGTTGTCTTTTTGTTTTCTTTTAAAAGGAAGCTTTTTTTTCCCTCCCCTATAAATATCTTGCAGTTACCCTGCCCTTGCTCCCTCTCCCCCCTGTAATTCTCCTAGCTGGAAAGGCCGGAGTGAAGCTGGGCTGTTGAAGCTTCGTCCACAGAGCCACCTACCTGCCCATTTCCTTGCAGGCTCCTTTTAAAGTTGTACTTAAAAGATTGCCCTCAGAAACGCTTCTATTTGGCAGAACTTGTATTCAGCTTGGCCCTTTTTTGCCAGGAATGAAGCCTCATTTGAAAGAAAACAAAATGAATTTTAGAAATTAATTCTCTGTGTTCTCTTCTGGTAGGGTGTGGGCCCTGGTTTGAAGGGAGGGAACCAGTATCAGAAAACTGGGGCCTTTATAAAGAAGGGGGAGGTTATGTGAGCTGCTCCTCTGGGAGCTAAAGGGCTCCTGGAGAGGATATGCCAACCCCAAATCTGGAACCAAGAGGGGTCTTTGACATAAGCCCACCTCTGAGGACAAAACCGATCCATCTTCTCCCATGTGCAATTTAGTGGAGCAGAGTGCAGTTCAGGAGAACTTCTCATGGCAATGTAAACGCCCTGTAAATCCTCACTGGCTAAAATGAACAAGGCACAATTCACCAGGTGCCCAGCCACTGACACAGCAGGAGCTCAAGGTTGGGTTCTACTTCAGTCGCACACGGCGGCCACGGGGACCGGGCATGGCGGGCCTGTTCCACCCTGAGCCGGGTCTTCAGCACCTGAGCTTCAGTCCCTCCAGGAGAGACTGGGAGCCAGCACCTCAGTCACAGGCTGCTGTGAGGTGCAGGTGACCTGGGGCCGGGTGTGGGGTGGTGTGGTGCAGGAGCATGGGTGCGTGCGTGCACACCCCGCCCCACGGAGAGGGCCCAGGGCCTCCCCTCCCCAGCCCCAGGCCAGCGCAGGCTCACGGGGTGGCTGCCATCCCTTTACAGGCTGGCTCCAGGCAGTTCAGGAATGCTCGGAGTCCATACTCTTTTTTTTTTTTTTTTCTTTTTTTTCTTACTGTCGGCAGGCTGCCAGGCTTGTGTGTCTGTCCCCCGCAAGTTAAGGTAACCAGCCTTAGCCTCTGGAACATGCTGGAGTGTTTGGGCCTGTGACAATGAGGACTGCGGCCTCCCCAGACCTTCCTCTGGTGTGCTCCCCTAAAGGAATATTCTGCCGGAGGCTGCTTGCTGGTCAGCCCAGAGGCCAGCTCTAACCCGACCTGGGTCTCTACCTGCCAGTTCAGATGCGCTGGGAGGAAGGGGCAGGAGGGGTTGGCACTGCCCTGACTCTGACCCAGCACGTGGGTGTTTTGAATAGGCACCATTCAGTCTAGCGGCAGAATGGCGAATAAGACTCTCTTTCTTCTATCCCTTGTGCAGACAAAGGCCACTGCTCCTTTGAGCAGTGACCTAGATAAATTTCCTTCCCCCTCTAGCCTCCTCAGGCCAAGGAGCCGGCCGGGGCAGAACAAAGCACTCCCCTTGGCATTCAGCGGCAGTCGCTGCCCTTTGGCCCAGCTGCCCTAGGCCCAGCTGCCCTAGACCCAGCCCCACCAGCCTTGACTGGCAGCTTCCACTCAGGGTGCACCCTCACAGCCAGGGGGTGGGCAGCCGCTGCCGCAGAGGGCATCTCAGTAATGAGCATGGGCTGTAGGCCCTTCCCGGCCTTGCTGTGCACTCCCTCCGATCCCATTAAAGGTCCTAGGTCTCTTTGCTGCCAAGACTGCAGTCTGTCCAATTCTGTACTTCCACAGACCCCGGGCAGCAGCCTCTCACACCTCCCCGGCACAGTGCTGGGAGGCCTGCCCTCTGAACCTTTATTTACATGCTGCTGGCTGGCAGCAGACCACAGATCATCCTGGGGGCCCCGAGGGTCAGTCCCACAGACAGCCTCCAGCCTGTACAGCCTCTGGGCAAGATTCTTTCCTCTTCTCCCTCAAGTCCCAGGGCAGCAGTGCATGAACCCAATTCTCCCCATACAGGCCATCTGCCCCCCTTAGGCTGGCCCGGCTTCTGAGCCACACCAATATACAGCTGTATCCCAAAGCTACTGCCTATGTCCCAGGGGCACCTGAACACTTAAACTCGGCACGCTGGCTGTCCTCACATTCCTTACTACCCACACCTTTACGGCCCATCTCTACAAGATCAGTGTCAACGTCTGACGTTACTTAAGTGTTTCTTCGTATTTGGTCTTAAGGTTGGCCGTTTTTGCTACACAACTCCCATCCTCTTTTAGGCTATTCTGTGGCCTCTCCCACATACTGGTTGTGAGATCCTGAATGAGTCAAACCACAACCAGACTTCAGTCTCCTCATGTGTTGAACAGGAGGCCAAGCACTTCCACAAATAATGCAGTCTCTCAAGAGCATACCTGGGTGCACACAGCCTAGGGTCAGCTTGTGGTCTATTAGCTCTTTTGTCAGTCTTAACTCTCAGACTTCTGGTGTCCTCCCACCAGATCAGACAGGTATCTAGAGTGAAATTTTATTACAAAATTATAAAGCAGAGCTCTGTAACAAAAAAAAAATATATACATTTGGGTTTGCTTTAACACCCAAGTAAGTCTGAGAGAATCAATATAAGCCACTTGAAGTAACACATTCACATCCAAAAGATTGCAACAAATTTATACAATATATGTTGTGCACTAATTCCTGTACAGCTTATTCTTACTAGCGTGGATCCAGCTATTCCAATATATTATGAACCAGTCAGCTTTCCCAAGTCTTAAAACAAGTCTCAAATGAAATCTCAGAACAATCACGGAAGCAGCCACGGAATAATTGAAAGAATTAGATGTTTCATGATCATTAAGACCAAGGATCCATAAGGGGCAAAAGAGAGTACTCAGAGATAAAAATCAAGTTTCCTACCTAAGTTAGATAGTAACTGAAATGGGAACTTGGAATTCCCAGCCTTTATTTGGTGCAATAATGATGAACAACAACAAATCAGGGTTGTTTGACACCTTTTTTCCTGAATGGAAACGAAACCTTCACCAAAAGAGATCAAAAGATTTAAAGGCAAGTTCTCCAAAATGAGCAAATGTTATCAGTTCTAATTCTTAGTGAGGTTACTAGCCAACCTTCAGGATATTATTTTTAACTTCTGTCTAGGAGGGAATGTGGGAGGTAGGGAGAGGTAAGGCCTCAGCAGTGAAAGCAAGTTATGGGTAGGGAGAGAGCCAGTTTCTGCCCTGAAGTTATTGCTAGATCTTAACTGAGTTGCATATATAGAGACCTGTTTCACAGTGGAATCGAAAAGTAGCTGAATCCCCTGCTAAACCGGTAGGCATTGTAAACTGTAGTATATACTGTCCAGCAGAAAGGTGAAAGGTCCTTTTCACAGACCTATCTCTTGATTCCCTCAATTCCTACAAAGGCTGTCAGAATCAAATCATCCAGGACTTGGTGTAATGTCAAGGTAAGCAGCCCAGTGTGCAACTGACAACTACTTTATGAGAGAATTCCATTCCTCTGAAGTGGAATAGTGGTTGATGATGGGGGAGAGCCCAAGTATATCTGTACCAATAAACAGGTCCCCTGGGAGGTTTCCCACTGTTTTCCAAAGTCATGACTGGTTCCAGTCGGAGAGAACCTGACTGCACATCGGGGGGGTGGGGGGGGGGGGGGGGGCGCAGTTTAGTGCCAAGGCCCTCAGATGCTTCAGGGTTGTATAGTTCTCCCACTGGTGATGTCAGCACACAGCTCTTCTAGCATGTGTTTGTTCATGGCTAAACTCCAGCAAACTTAGGCCCTTTGGCTCTTCCAGTGGTAATAACCACCCTAGGAGGGCTCAAGACTACCCTCTAACTGGTAAGGGCTTTCCTAAAGGGCTGACAGAAGGCTGCTTCCTTACCTGCCTTCAAGTCAGTAGGCTGAGGAAGGAAATGGGAGCAGGGGGCCCCATGAACCCAGGGGTTGAGACTTGAAGCTGTCTGCTTGAGGGCTGAATCCAGTCCCATTCAGTACCTTCAGACACCCCGGAGGGGCTCAGGTTTGGTCTCTAGGAATTTCAGAAGTCTAGCTAGAAAGAAGTAAGGCTCTTTGCATTTGTTTCTATGCCTTCAGTGAGCCCATGTTTAAAACCTCCATGGAAAGAGGGGCTTCATTCTCAGGGCAAAGTGGTTTATAATCCCTCTGTGCTGGAGAAATCAAAGCAGAAAACTACTGCTTCCATCCAACACTTTCCCTTTTCTTGTAAACTAAGGATGGCACACAGGCCCTAAGAGAAGCAGAGATGATCCACACGCCACCGTGTGTGCACACACGTGCGTGTACACACACACACACACACACACACACACACACAGATTCCCAACTTCCCTGCAGTCTCGGAGCCGGGTGCTCTGCAGGCTCCCAGGGTTAGCTCAGGAGACTCCCCGCTTCCAAGCCCAGCACTTAAGGAAGCAACTCTAGATGACTTTGAAATTTTTCAATAGCATTTGTGTTTCATTTCTCACCAGAGAAAGTTTACTGGTCCAAATTTAGTCCTAAGGAGGATCACTATCGGTCTGGTAACCTAACATCTTTTTGGTCTGAACAAACAAATGGAGTTTAGGCAATGTAGCAAGAGATTTTAGCAAAGCTGGTTAAAGCACAGAAAGCCAGAGAGACCAGAAATAAATCCAATGTGCTGGGGAGGAAGAGAACCATTTCCACCAGGACTTCTGACCAGTGAAACACACAGGCAGCTCGGGGATGGGCGGGGCACAGGAGGAAGGGTGAAACTGTTAGGTTTGCAGACGAAGGGAGGAAGATATGGTCCAAGTTCTGGAAAGTCCTCTCTCCATCAATTACCATCATTACCCCAAGATCACTGAAACAAGGACTTGCCCATGCGATCTGTACCAGCTCCCACTGGCCTCAGGCTCTGCCAGCCAAGAGGTGCACCTCCGTGGCAAGATAGGCACACCCAGAGGTGACAGCAACTTTGCTTGCCCTGGTCTTAGGACCACTGCAGATTTTTTAGCCTGCCCCTCTCCAAGCTGGCCAATCTGGAGCCCAGACACTGCAAGCTATGTCCCTGTAAGGCACTGAAGAAGCCGGTGCAAGCCCTCAGGATCGGAAGACGTGTACAGCTCGGATCACATACTGCCGGCAGATCGGACACTCATTCATGCGCTTGCCACACTTGGTACAGGTTACCATGTGGCCACACTCTAGCAGAACACAGTCAATGGGCGAGTCCATGCAGATCCTACACAGGTTCTCCTCCAAGCCGGGCGGCACTGCTCCCCCTGTACAAACACAGGGCAGAAAAGAGGGCAGAGGCAAAAAGAGATTGTGTAAGTGCATGGGGCGGCAGGGGGATGGAGGAGGGAGACCAGGCATGCTGGAACAAACCCCCAAATCCACACACTGCCCTCAGCTAGAACTCCAAGCAAACATTCCCCCCAGTCAAACCCAGCTGCTTTTTGAAGCCCACCCTCCGCAGGTCAGGCTGTAGATTTGGAGAATAAAGTACTTGGAGATCAAATACAACCTAGAACAGGAAAGCTAAATAAGGCAAAGTCCTCAAAAGCTTAAAAATTTTTTCAGACAGTTGAGGCTCTAATATAGTGAGTAAGTGGCACTCAGCAACTCGTTATCCCTTGAGGCAGATCATGCTAAAAAGATTTTTTTTAATGGTTCAAGGGGGGATCCCTGGGTGGCTCAGTGGTTTGGAGCCTGGCTTTGGCCCAGGGCGTGGTCCTGGAGTCCCGGATCGAGTTCCACATCAGGCTCCCTGCGTGGAGCCTGCTTCTCCCTCTACCTGTGTCTCTGCGTCCCTCTCTCTCTCTCTTTGCATCTCTCATGAATAAATAAAGAAAATAAAAATAAAAATAAATAAATAAAAATGGTTCAAGGGCAGCCCTGGTGGCTCAGCGGTTTAGCGCCACCTTCAGCCCATGGCGTGACTCTGGAGACCAGGCATCAAGTCCACGTCAGGTTCCCTACGTGAAGCCTGCTTCTCCCCTTGCCTGTGTCTGTGCCCCTCTCTCTCTGTGTCTCTCATGAATAAATAAAATCTTAAAAAAAAAAAGGTTCAAAAATGTAATATGGAACCATAGTGAGTGGTTCATGAAGGATGGGCAAGGCTTATAGGTAAACATATGCCCAACTGAATACAGCCAAGGATCCCGGGGGTCCCTCCGTGTGGTCCTGCAACATTCTCCAGGGCTCTCTCTGAGGAGGCTAGCTGCTGGAAGAGCCCAACAGAGATCTGGGCTCCCTCCACAGTGCTACCCCCACAAAACTTTCCTCATACCCCATACCTGCTGCTCACATTGGATTAAAATGTTTAAACTCACCCACTACATTACGAGCTCCTTAATTCAACAAATTCAGTCAATTTCTGCATCTATATACTTAGCATCTGTTCGGTGTTCTGAGGTTAGATATTTCTCTTTGAATCCCTAAAATGCCAATCATGTGGTCGGTGTTCTCAAAATATCTGATAAATGAACACCTCCCAAGGAAGCGATAACAGCTCATATTTGCAGAATGCTGTGCCAGGGGCAGGGTCCTAAGAGCTTTGCATATTTTAACTCTGAGTCCTCATAAAAACTATGAAGTAGGTACTCTCATTACTCATTTTATAGATGAGACAACTGAGGCCAAGAAGTTAAAGTGGCTTGCTCAAGGACACACAGTTGCTAGGCAGAGTCAGGATTCAAATCCAGGCCGGCTGGCCTTCTGGGCAGGCCTGAGGACAGGGACTATCAAAGTAGTATTAACTGCTCAGGGCACAAAGTACTCAGTAACAGCTGGCTGGCTCATGTGGCTGGGGAGGTGCAGAGGGCATGGCCAGTATCCTAGGTTAGTGCAAACACAGAAAAACCTTCATGTCCAAAAACCCAGCCATTCCCAGCATGTTTTAAATGGTAGCCTAAAGCCCCAGGTGGGGCTCCATGCTCAGTGCAGAGTCGGCTTGAGATTCTCTCTGTCCCCACCCTGCGCTCTCTCTTGTTCTCTAAAAATAATAAAATCTTCAAATGGTAGCCTGGGGCAGCCCTAGTGGCCCAGCAGTTTAGTGCCGCCTTCAGCCCAGGCCTGATCCTGGAGACCTGGGATCAAGTCCAACGCGGGGCTCCCTGCATGGAGCCTGCTTCTCCCTCTGCCTGTCTCTGCCTGTGTGTGTGTGTGTGTGTGTGTGTGTGTGTGTGTGTGTGTCTTACGAATAAATAAATAAAATCTTTTAAAAAGGGGGGGGGACCCTGGGTGGCACAGCGGTTTAGTGCCGGCCTTTGGCCCAGGGCACAATCCTGGAGACCCGGGATCGAATCCCACGTTGGGCTCCCGGTGCATGGAGCCTGCTTCTCCCTCTGCCTATGTCTCTGCCTCTCTCTCTCTCTCTCTCTCTCTCTCTCTCTCTCTGTGTGTGTGACTATCATAAATAAATAAAAATTTTTAAAAAAATTAAAAAAAAAAAAGGTAGCCTGAACAAGGTAGCCCTAAGTAGGGAGCTGTCTTTGTACCAGTCACCTGCCCCACTCCACAGAATTATCTGTACTCTGCTGCTCTGCACTTTTTTTTTTTCTCCTGCTTCCTGGACTATACAAAAAGTCAAGCAACACTTGAAAAGGGGCTAGTAGTAAAAGGCAGTGAAACTCATTACCCCTTTGAGCAGCTACTGGCCCTAAAAGGGATTTGGAAAGGACTCAACTGTACAAATAATGTGAGCTGGAGTGAAGTACAGAGTATCATATTAAGGGGCACCCAGGTGGCTCAGCTGGGCATCTGCCTTCAGCTCGGGTCATGATCCTGGGGTCCTGAGATCAAGTCCCGTGTCAGTTAGGCTCCCTGCTCAGCAGGGAGTCTGCTTCTCCCTCTCCTTGCTCTTCCTCTCTCTTGCTATCTCTCTATCTCTCAAATAAATAAAATCTTTAAAATACATATATATTAATTTTCTTAGGACTAACAAACTCATCAACTCAGTTGCCAGCATTCTCCCAGGGAATCAGAAAAAGGAAGGAAGGGGCACCTGGGTGGCTCAGTCAATTAAGCATCTGCCTTTGGCCCAAGTCATGATCTTGAGGGGTCCTGGGATGGAGCCCATGTTGGGCTCCCTGCTCAGCAGGGAGTCTGCTTCTCCCTCTCCCACTCCCCCTGCTTGTGTTCTCTGTCAAATAAATATAATCTTTAAATTTTTTTTTAGAAAAGAAAGAAAGAAAAAGAAAGGAAGACAGCAAGTAGAATAGCCTGATCTTAGTATCAGGGGCCTGGGTGGGTCTAGAATCCCCAAGGGTTTTGGGGAGCTAAGAAAGCAACTCTTCAGGATTTATCAGCCAGAAGACAGCCTCATTCTGAGTGAAAGGCCATTTTGCCAATTTACAAATTTGGAGTCAGTCTTCTGAAAGTTTTAGAATGTTTTGTTGGCCTCAACACCACTTTGAGAACATTCTCTCTTGGGGGAAGAGCTCACAACCACATAGCCTTAAAGCTTTCAGAAAGGTAGATTTTAGAACGGAGCCCAGACCCAGCAAGACCCCTGCAAGTGCATTCTGGGGTACCTGAAGGCCCAGTGTGGTCTATAAGACACAGCTGGGGGTGTGGCAGCAGAGATGGTCATGCTTGTGCCCAGAGAGCACCACATGTGACACATGTATAAACAAGGCTCAGGTCACTTCCCTTTCTGATTGGTTGGTAGCAGAAGTTGTTAAGCTTCCCAAGTAATGTCCCTGATGTACCCACAGAGACCCTCCCCACTCAGACCAGAACTGAGTGAAAACTATAGGGGAAGCAGCAGGAATATGAAAAATGAACCGAATGTGACACATGCCACCACTCACTTTGTTAAATATTTTACAAATGCTGGCTCCTGAGCTCTGGCAACCCAGAGACATGCAAATCAATCTGCCCCTGGGTACGCTGCCACTCTACACCCTTCCCAGCAAGGCAAGAATGAGAATTTTTAACGATGCTAGAAGCCCTGCTTCCCGGTGCATTTCCCCCACACTCTCTATGGATGTCAATATGCTCAGAATTCTTCGATTGCTAAGAGGAAGTAGGGTGGCAGAAAGGAAAGAGAAGAGCTCAGAGTCTAAGCACGGTCCCAAACAGAAGCAATACATACCATTTTGGTCTTCAGCACCACACACTGAAAGGAAAGAGAAAGAAAAGGTCTGAATACGTGATGGCATGAGAAGTCTCCAACCAGGCTGGCTTCATCGCGCACTGACTGCATCCCTGTTCGGGAAGCAGACTGGCCAAGAGCCAAGCCAGACGCCGGTCCTCCTCTCACGCATAGCCCCTGCTGGTGGGTCTGGTCCAGCAGAGAAAGGGATTTCATCGGTTTGCCTGAACAACACTGCCAAGTAGGCAGGACACCGCACGGACACAGTATCCTTTCCTATCGCTCCTGAAGCCAGCATTAAAGGAAGGAAGGAACTGTTGTTCCAGTCAGCCAAGGAGCCTGGATGAAGTTCCCAGGTGGGGCCATGTCCCACTCCCTAGGACCTCATAACTCTATGGGATTCTGGGGATGACCCCGGAAGGAAAACGTAGTCTGCGCCTAGCTAACTAGTCAAACTTCCCCAACTCTGATGAACTAGTGGGATAGGAGAGACTGAAATCTGACTTCAACCACTAACAGCATTTAAGGAATCAAAATGCTGATTGCAGGAGCTAAATCAGTTGGGTGAAATTTTAGGAAATGAGTTTAAAACAGCTAAACATGTTCCTCTTCTGCAGGACTTCTCTGCCCTTCCTAAACCATCTACCCTAGTAAGAGAGAGACAATGTTTTCCCCCCCAAACTCACTTAACCACAAACCTGGACATTTTACTGGGCACCACCTAAAAATGATACCATGTAGAATGCTTTGGGAAATGACCATGGGGAAAGCCCAAGCTCAGGCAGCATAGATATATTCCCCTTGCACCATGTGTGCAGAGATTCACATCCTCATCTCCTAACTGTTTAGAACAGTATTGCTGAGCTACTAGCGAGTATGGCGGGGTGACACGGAGTGGGAAAGGCTATGGACTCAGTCCAGGAAATCTTCATTGCAAACCTGGGCTCTACAATAAAAGGGTAGTGGCTAGGGGTGCTTGGGTGGCTTGGTCAGTTGAGTGTCCATGCTTGATTTTGGCTCAGGTCATGATCTTAGGGTCATGAGATCGAGCCCTGGATCAAGCTGCACACTCAGCAGGGAGTCTGCTTGGGATTCTCTCCCTCTGCCTCTCCCCTAACTGGTGCTTATGTGCTATCTCGGTCTCTCAAATAAACAAATAAATCTTAAAAAGGGAGGGGAAGTCATGTTAATAAGGCCTATTCACAGGCAGCTGTGGGGACTAAATAAATGTTTACAGTGCCTTGCCTGGTCCTGGCACTCCACTTCAAATGGCAGCTATTATTAGCCGGTGCAAATGTGGAAGGTGACTCCTGGCTTGGCTAAAAGCACGGAAACACTCAGGTTGATGCTATCACACTGCAGAGAGAGAGCAAGTGCTGCAGAGCCCCTCACCCAGGTGCTGGAGCCCCTTCTGGTCCTTGTACAGCCGCGTCACCCGCTCCATCAGCTCCCACTTCTCGCAGCAGCCCTTGTAATTGACGAAGTTGCGGGCCAGGATCTCCTTCAGCTGCCGCACGGTCAGACCTTCAATGTCCCCCAGGTCGGTGAGGTCAGACAGGGAAGCCCTCCGGCCTGGGACAAAGCTGTCCTCCGAGTCGACAGACTGCAATGGCAACAGTGGATTGGTGGGCTCAGCTCTCACCTCCCAAGCTCTCTCTTGGGGGACCCCAAAGCATCCATCCGGTCACGCTTCTGGGGACTGACCTCGATGAGCAGGACTAGAGGCAGGAAGAGCACCTGGCATGGCACTTGGCAGTGTGAAAGATACCACAAACTCTTCCTGGCCCATGGTTTGGGGCTCGGGCGTGGCCAGCCCCAGGCCAACCAATCAGTATGACACAGTAGAAGGGGCACCAGTGTGAGTCACATGGCCCTAATTTTGACTCCTCCACTGGCTGGTGCTAAATACTATGGAGCAAGTAGCTCACCTCCCTAAGCCTGTCTGCCCCTCCATCAAGGAGACATAGCTGTCCTACTGTACTGGGTTCCTGTAAAGATGAAATGTAGCAGCACAAGAAAGCACCGAGCAGGGTGTTAGGAGAGAATTCTGCTGCCCTGTGGAAGAAGCAGACCTCCCTGGCGAGCACTGCTCTGTACACCACCTTGACCACAGCTTCGTGGCCCTGTCGGCTGGGCCTCTGGACTGGCCCAAACATGGCTGAGGTCTAACCCCCTTGCATCCTCCCCTCCTCCTGGTTTTCTGACCTCCTTCCCTTCACAACAGCTACTGTGCATGAGAAGCAGAAGAAACAAACAAGATTTGCACAGCAGCACCGGGAGCCTGCCCATTGGCAGCTTACAGAAAGTCAAGAGACTAGAAACGAATGGGCCATGAGGCTCCCTGGTCTCCACTGAGACCTCACAACTCTGCCCTAACACCTGGCTTCAAAAGCTAGTCTGGAAAGCTAGCACTAAGCTCTACCCCTGAAAACAGAATTGTAGGACTGTCATCACAGACTGATTCTTCTCCACTTTGGAGTCTGCTGAGAAGGTCCTAATCACAGCCTGATAACACCAGAGAAAGAGCAAACACAAAGGCACAGACCCAAGCAGAGGCCCCACCTGGGTCTCATCCTCAGCAGGTGCTCTGGCTGTGCTCTCCAGGTAGACGGGTTCCTCTTGGTCCTGAGACACATGGCCATTGGCCTGTGGGAAGAGAAAGGTGCCATCACATCCACAGAGATGTCCCAGGGATTCACACAGTGTGGGCCTCTTCCCAGCTCACACCATATCCAAACATATTCCCATCTCCCCCAGGAATCTGGCATCTTGAACAACAAACAGCATTACAAAAGCCTGCTCCTTACTACTGACTTTGCTGGGCAGAGAAACAACACAAACATTTCAACTCTAAAACAAGAAGGTCACCAGTTCTGCTCATCACCAGGCTGGCAATCAGTGGCCACTCACTGTCAATTTGGTCTCAGCTTGAACAATCTGAGTGAGAGGAAGACCACCGGTCTACTCCACTGCAGGACTGCTCTCTAACTACCATTCAGTTTCTCCTGGACACTTATCCCAAACCACCCTTCTGGTAACTCCCACCCACCATCTCTGGTTCTGCCCCTGGCATCAGTGCCCACAATTTTCTTACACATTGTTCATATCAAGTCTTCCTGCCTCCATGCTACATCTCCCTGGCATCCTCCTCTGACACAGATGAGACAGTTTTTAGACCCTCACCACTATGTTCCCTCTCCTCCATCCAGTCACTGTTCTTTTATTCTAGAAATAGGCTCCAACCAGCAGCACACACTAAGAATGATCTTGAAACCTGGTCAAAATTATTTTAATGTACCTAAGAATCTATTCACCTAAAACTATAAAGATTGATGTCTATGCTTAAGGAATTTAGAATTCTAACTTCTCCAAAGGTTTTTGTCAAACAGTAGTTAAGACTGTGCGCCTCCTGGTCTCATCACCACTTAGGCCACAAACCCCATAACTAGGTCCTCTTCACCTCCTCCCCTTTCCAGGTAAAGGGCCTCACGTGAGCCAGGAGCAAAGGTGTGTCTGAGCTCATGGCCTTTCCTCTAGACTCTTGGAACACCGATAAAGGGACAGCCCAGGAAACCAATCACCCACAGCCCCAACCATTCATCCCAGATTAGGATGTGTAACACAGCTGGTGAAGGAAATACAAATAACTACAATGGAAATGAAAAGTGGAAATCACCCAAAATGCCAAGTGGTGAGAAAGGCACACATGAAGCACACAGGTGTGGGGAGGCATCCAAAACTGTCTTCATCCATGCCTCTCATTTCCCCTTAGCTCTATGTAAATGTGGCACCCATAGGTCACCTGGTGTCACCTTGGAGTTATCACCAAGTGTCTCCGAGCTTAGCCTGTTCCTGAATGGATGCTTCTGTGGGTCCTTTTTTTCCTGGGAAGAGAAACTGGATCTCATACCGCAAAGAAACCGTGCCCTGTCTTTTCAGTCTACCCACAGGCTAAATCAAAATCTCTAACTTGAATCTGTCTACCGCTTTGCTGACTCCACCCCCTTCTTCCCTAGCAACCACTGCTAGGACACCAGGGATATGTGGGAGCAGGTGCTCTGGGCAGATATGCATCCTAGGTGCAAGGAGCCTGCACAAGGCTTGACTTCCCCGTGTCTGTTCTCCTGGCTTAACGAATGCAGAGCTCACCAGGACAGAGCGTCCAAGCTGACACAAGGGCCCTCTAAAAGTACCAGAGAAGCACCCCATGCAATCTGGCACATGCGTGTGACCTGGAGGTGCAGTCTGGAATTTCTGGTTAATGATAGCAAGTTCAGAACCTATGGCTTTCACTGAAAAACTCACCTGAAGGTACCTTAGAGAAAAACAGTTTCCTCGAGTTACCCCTGGGCTCCCCATAAACAGAGAGAAGTGTTCTACCAAGCAAAGGGAGGCAGTCAGAGCAGGAGGTAGAACCTGTCGGCTGACAAGCCCCAGCGTAGGGCAGAGTTAAACCCCAGCTGGGAGGGCACACACTATAGCTGCCGAGGAGCAGGTGCAGTGCACTGTCACCCCGGCCTTTATGCCTCAGTGCCCGCCACAGCTGATTCAGGGGCCCAGTCTTGGCAAACAGGAGGCAGCGGCCATGTCCCGCACGGGAGCTGACAACACCAATGCTCTGCCAGCTAGAAGGAGCTCACAGCTCTTAAGACATGCTGTCACGCTGGCCAGTCCTCCCAATGTCCTGGCAGGAGCAGAAGTACTCTGGGATTACTAACCCCATTTCACTGCTGAAGGCTTAAAGTCTGCCCGAGGTGACTGAAGAGTCAATGACAGAATGGATATGGAAAGGAGATCCTCTAGGTCCTAAGGCCCCAGCTACTGCCTAAGCCATGTAAACAAAAGGGTCACCGAGGCACTGAAGTGTATCTGTGGGATGCCATCACTCCTGATGCACCGGTTAAGGCTCCTGGCCTCACTCTAATCCAGCAGCAGGTTTGCACATCAACTTCCCTATCACAGGGCCTGAGGGCACCCACAATCCTGCACTCTCCATGGCCGGTTCACAGTTCAGCCCATGTGCTGCTCTTCACCTACCATGGCTGAGCCCCCTGGGACCAGGACAAGGCCCTTACCATTCAACAGCATGCCAACCACAACCTCACCCAAACAGTGACTGGCAAGAGAAGCAGTGACCCTGTCTTGGTCAATGTCCCCCCTACTTCCCTCTCCATGTGCCCTGTGATGGTTACCAAGGCACTGAATTCCCTACCCACTAAGGAAGACCGTAACGAAGGTGAGCAGTCTGAAAGGAACCAAATTTGGAGAGTTAACAGTGAGTTTTCTCAAAATATTTCTGGAATGATAAGTTTTTAAAAAATGACTAGCTGGGATATGTAGGTCTTAAATACAAAACCCACAAAAATACCTGGAATCACGCATTATCATCTCCGAAAAAAAAACAAAATAGGAGCCTGAAGTACAGAAAACATTCCTGCCTCAGTAGGCACAAGGGCCTCATGTAATCAAGATGCTTAACCCTGCACCCTGCTTTCACACTGTAGGCACGAGAGCAAAACGAACCCCCAGAGCAGCAGAGATGGGCAGAGTCAACAAACTGGTACGTACCTGCTGGGTTTCCTGAGCCTGGGCTGGGGTAACAGAGGTGGCCTGTGCAGGCACAGAGGGGAGGCTCGGCGAGGTAGGAGGTACAGTGCTGGCGTGAGGCTGGGTCAGGAAGGCCTGCTGCTCCAGGAAGCCCGGGGACAAGGCGGGGGCACGAGTCCTGCCCTCCTGAGAGACTACGGGTTGCTGGCCAAGCACCAACAACACGAGCTCCTCTTTCTCCCGGCACATTTCAGTAGAGATGTCATGAAGGCTGAGATAGTCCCTCAGGTCCTTCACCTTCATCTTCATGAGCTCCTCCCGCTGAAAGGCTGTGGCTCGGAATCGCTGGCAGAGGAGGCAGAGGCGGGGCCCGTTCCCCACTTGGTTCGAACAGGTCATGCAGAAATTTTTCTTGCAGTCCAGGCAGGTCTGCTGCTTAGACCAAGAGGCCAAGGAAACCATGTTAGACTGAGAAGAGGACACAGAGGGAGGGGCTGCTGTGCCTAGGGAGACCTGCCCCAATCACTGCTGCCTCCTGTATGTCAGGGTACAAGCTCCCTTGATTTCAGGTTAAACTCCACTCCGAGGTGACAGATCCTGTCGTATGCATCTGTGTATCCACGTCCAGGATCCCACATTTATTATTCCAGTTGAGCCTTACTTTATAAGGATAAGAGATAACAGATAGAGAAACAGAGACTAGTAATTACGATTACCAACTTTAGAATGGAAAACGCCCACATTTTCATTTAGTCTTCCTCCTCCGTTTATTATGGTGTCACCTTGGATGTGGAACTTAGCCTCTCTGGCTGCGTCTTCATCTGTAAAATGGGAGTGATAACAGCACCTACACCTCAGGATTGCCTTACAGTTAAGAGACAATGCGTTTCGTGTATGTGACACATGATTCTTCAGAATTACCTCTTATAATTATTATTGCTAGGCAACACAAGCTAACGTTGAGAGCCAAGATTCAAATCCTGAACTGATTCTATTTTATCTTTGAGAAAAGACAACAACTGTGTAAATATGATGGTGGTTATTACTAATATTAATTAAATTTACCGAGAAACTAAGTGCTAGAGCTTGTCATTCAATTCTCAAAGGAACCCCGCAAAGTATTACTATATCACTGTATCATGTATTGAAGTCCATCATCATTAATAATTAGTAACGTACAGACGCCTGGGTGGCTCAGTGGTTTGGCGCCTGCCTTTGGCCCAGGGCATGATCCTGGAGTCCCAGAATCAAGTCCCGCATCGAGCTCCCCTCAGGAAGCCTGCTTCTCCCTCTGCCTGTGTCTCTGCCTCTCTGTGTGTCTCTCATGAATAAATAAATATTTAAAAATAATAATAATAATAATTAGCAACATACCTCCCTGTTTCACAGAGCAAGCAAGGCCTAGAGAGATTAAGCATCTCACTCAAGGGCAGGCAGGGAACAGCAGAGCCGGGGCTCACCTTCAAGGTCTGTCTGTGAAATGCCCACAGTCATGACCTTTCCACCAAGCCAAGCTGCCTAACTCAGCCCCGTCCAAGCCGACAGCAGGACCTAGTCCCGGCCCTTGCTCTCCATCTCTAAAGCGCTACCCAGTGCCTCATCCACAGCTTCCCCACCCTGGGAAGGCCCGCTCAGAGTACTGGGAATCAAGTGGCACATAAGACCATATCCAAGACAAATATTCAGACAGCTAAGGGGGACCCTCTGGACATGATCAGGGAGCTCTCATCTGTACAAGGACAGTGCCTTAGCCACTCGACAAGAGCACCCAGTAGGCAGATTGCATGGCCTGGCAGCAGCCACTCCCACAACGGCAGACAACACACCACACGAAACCTTGCTCAACACACAGGAAGCAAATCCTCAGCCTCTCACCCCACAGGCTGAGCCAGCACAGTGACATCTGACTGAGCTCTTCCAGCCAAGAGCAGGCCACACTTCTGCAGTAAAGGGAATTCCCGGGCACACTGGGATGGTCCTGGGAGCACACTCACTAGTCCTTTAAAGAGATTAAGAACTTTTCATCCTCTGGTGACTTGACCATAAACCTAAATATTTCTGCTCCCTCTTTTCTAAATATAGAAAGCTGAGTTCAAACTAACAATAATGCCCTGGAGACTGAGATCCACATAGTGGAAATCCGAGACTCTCATGGGGGGCCAAAGAGGCCTGCACAGCTGAGGTAGTGGCACCTACTTTTGTCCCAGTGTCACGCGCATCGTGCAGGGAAATGGGTAGAATGTTCACTACCCAGTTTTGACTATAAATATTGAAAGGCATTTCGAAAGGACACCTATGGAGCTCCCTCATTCTCTACAGTTACAACCACACAATAAAATGTTCAGGGGAAAAAAATTAATTAATTAATTAATTAATTAATAAAATAAAATAAAATGTGCAGGGGCCGACTTAAAAGGACACGTGGCTCCACTAGAGTCATAATGGTTCTGGGACCTGTAGCCACTCGGGTGGAAAATGTATGTTTTGAGGTCTTAGGGGTTCATTTATACCCAGAGCTTTTCTTCTGGGAAAGGAAATACATTTAGGATGACTGATAGTGCGATGAGGGGGCTTTGGTGTCATACGCTGCAGGTCCTGATGTGGAACATTACTTAAGTCCATGCAGTCTGACAAGACCTAGCTGACACAATTAAAATGCCCTGAGTTGCTCAATCAGCCAAATCTAAACAACTTTCTATTCTTTCTTCAAACGTGTACTTATTGGAGGCAAGATCAGAATGCAAAGGCAGCAGCCCAGCTTCTCCGTATCTGGCTAGCCAGGGACTCTGAAGTCAACCGGCATCTGAAACACGCCCTCAGGAGTAAGACTGCGCTCCAGGCTAAAATCCCGGCTTGTGGAGACAGGCCGGAGCACAGGAGAAAACGGCTGTCAACACATGTGGGCATAATGAGCAAAGGAAACACGTATGTATAAGCGCTAGCAAACCACGCAAACCAACTGAGTAACCAGGTAGCATGAAAGATGAATTTGTGCAGCCAACATGCCTATGAACATGCCAAGAGCACATGCACACATCCAGCATCAAAACGGTACCTCTGGCAGTCAGTGCTCTTCAGGGATGCCGGTGGGCTGCTTTCCTTTGCTCAACTGCCCTAGCCTCAATCCTACCCCCCATCCACAAAAATCCCCTGGCCCTTGCAGGCAGGCCAGCCCTCCTCCTCACCAGCCTTCCCACAGCCCACTGGGAGGAAAAGGGCAGCCTGAGGAGCCACACAGTCAGGATTCATTCCTGGCCGGCCCCCTTCCTAGCTAAGGGAACACTGTGCAAAACAAATCACCTCCCAGGGCCTCCAATTCCTCACCTATAAAGTCAGATGGTCAATCCATCACTAAGGACCACTGAAAGTATTATGTGACATAAGGTATTTAAAACCTTAGCATAAGGTGGGCAATCACCAAAAAAGGTAACACAGTCACCTTTTAATCCCTTCCCCCTTCTGCCTCATCTCTGAGCTTTTGCCAGGACTACTCCCCCTCTCTTTCCACTCTCAGATTTCAAAATCCCATCCAAGTTTCTTTTTTCTTTTTTTTTCTTTTTTTTTTTAAGATTTATTTGTTTATTCATTAGACAGAGAGAGGCAGAGACACAGGCAGAGAGAAGCAGGCTCTTCAAAGGGAGTCCGATGCGGGACTCGATCTCCCGACCCGGGGTCATGCCCCGAGCTGAAGGCTGATGCTCAACCACTGAGCCACCCAGGCGTCCCCCCATCCATCCATGTTTCTAAGCACAACCTCCACCTCCTCCTCCTCCTCTTTTGCCTCCTCCAATTGGTCCAACTAAAGAAGCTGGGCACCAACTCTCCTCCAAAATTGTCAGGCTGCTGCTGAACTGCATGAGGATATTACCAATACAGATGGGGTATTCAGCTTGCAGCAAAATCACAGCCTGCCATTCCTCTCCAAGACTAAAAACTCTAGGAAAGTAGCAGGTACATCCTACTTCTGTTCTCTCTACAGAGTCCTTAATGTTATCTGTGCTTTGTACTCAATGAGCACAATGTAAACAATGAAGAAAAGAACAGTAGGATCCACGTAATCATTTCCAATCAATTATAGAAAACACATGTTAAAAGCTTATAGTTGTTATTTGCCAAACCCTAAAGATAAAAATGCTGATCTAGTTAAGCACAAAATTACAAATGAAAAATTCTCATAGGGGAAATCATCCTTAATATTCACAAAATTCATTGTGAATTACACAAAATCAATACATATTTTTGTGGCAAGAAAATATCGTGGCAAAAGCCATCTTTTACCATTCAAATTGGAACTTCTCTTCCTCCCACAACCCCAGAAGCTCTTTTTGCTATAGAAGCTTTCTCTACATCTCTTTTATCTCTTTCATACTTTGTTCAAAATCTTTCTCGTGCTTCCTTGTTGTCTAGTGACTATAAGCTCCTTACTACAGCAGTCCTGGCCTCTACCACCTGATCCCACCTTGTTCCATCCTAATTCCCCATGTATCATGTACTTGGCCAAATAGGCCACTCACAGTTCCCAAATACACCTCACACTTGCCCCATAACTGGTGCCTTCACTTCAGCCATGGCTTTGCAGATCAATAAACCTTCCTTCATCCAGCTAGAATTATCATCTAGTGTCTCAAATTACCAGCAATGTCTGATTCCCTAGCACTTAACTTACACAGCTGCTCTTAGTTCTTAGTAAATGTGGGCCTCCTTAGCCAGCTGGGGAACTCCCCAAGGGAAAGACCGATTCAGCTTCATCTCCGCAAAGCTGTAACCTCTAGCTGCTGGCACACTGCCGGTGCCTCAGAACTGGGCCCTCAATGAAAACCTTCAGCATGGAATTATCAACCACAAAGTAATAAAAACAGAAACTCTCCAGCTTACTTCTTCTTGCAAATTATTCTCAACTGCTCATTCCTTCCTTCCTTCATTGATTGATCGGTTGATTTAAAGTGGGGGGAAGCACAGAAGAGGGAGAGAGAATCTCAAGCATGCTCCACACTCAGTGCAGAGCCCAACGTATGGCTTGATCCCATGACCCTAAGATCACAACTGGAGCCAAAACCAAAAGTTAGACACCTAACCAACTGAGCCACCCAGGAGCTCCCCTCATTCATTTATAAAACTGTATTGCCTACTATGTGTCAGTCATTGTTCTACTAGACACTGGGGAGAAAGTTGTGAACAAAACCAACAAAATCCCTGTTCTATGTACCATATGAAAAGACAGGCCATCCACAAACATGTACATCAGGTGGCAATAGGCACTCTACAGGAAAACAGAGCATCTTCCCATGTTCACCTACTCATCATTCTCTTCTGTGGGGGCAGTTTCCTTGCTCATTCATTCTCTCTTCTAGCTAAGGTATGCCAAGAACTCGCTAGATCCTTGGTTCTCTTAACATGCTTTTCAACATGTTTGGCATGCCGGTCCTGAGCCTGATCACCATCACTGTCCACTTTGCTCCTTCTCTATTCCCACTCCACGGAGTGTAACTGATGTTTAAAATAAAGGTTCAGGGATCACTGGGTGGCTCAGCAGTTTGGCACCTGCCTTCGTCCTGGAGTGTGATCCTGGAGACCCAGGATCCAGTTCCACATCAGGCTCCCTGCATGGAGCCTGCTTCTCCCTCTGCCTGTGTCTCTGCCTCTCTCTGTGTGTCTCTCATGAATAAATAAATAAATCTTAAAAAAAAAAATGATAAGCCAAACTCAGTGCCTAGCATGTGACAAGTAGCCTATGGGCCTCATTCCATCTCACCTCAGATCCCAAAGCCACCCCACCACCGTCTCCATCCATGAGAAGACTGAGGCAGGTGGCACTGAGCATCTTTCTAGTCCCTACTTCAGCCTCACTATGGACTCAACCTTCCAGTCTAAGTACAAAAGGAGCAATCCTGCAGCCCGCCAAACCATAGCTCCTTGCCACCTGCAGTGGCCTCTCTGGTTGTGTTCTCATGGTCACCGAGGCAGCCAAGTAAATCAACAAAACTCTGCTACATGCGTACCTTCACTGCACTACAGCAAAGTGCAGGCAGCATGCAACCTGCAAGGCAAAAAGGGTTGATCCTCCTTCATTTTGTGGGTATGAAAGGGTGGGTGGTTGGTCAGCAGTGCAGACTGTAGGAATTCTGACCTGCCTCGTGTATTCTGGGAGACAGCTTGAGAGTTCAGAGAGTTGGGGCAGCCTGGGTGGCTCAGCGGTTTAAGCGCCTGCCTTCTGCCCAGGGCGTGATCCTGGAGTCCCAGGATTGAGTCCCACATCAGGCTCCCTGCATGGAGCCTGCTCCTCCCTCTGCCTGTGTCTCTGCCTCTCTCTCTCTCTGTGTGTCTATCATGAATAAATAAATAAAATCATTAAAAAAAAAAAAAAAACATGTAGGGTCCACTTAACCGTGGATTCTTAAAAAAAAAAAAAAAAGAAAAGAGAGAGAGTTCAAAGAGCTGGACTTGAATCCTGGCTCTGCCAATTAATAACCATGTGATCAAAAAATAATAATAATAACCATGTGATCTTGGGGGCACTACCTACTAAGCCAGAAAGGAAGGAGTATTTCCATCTGTCTTATGCCATTTATCAGGAACTTGACAAGTACAGTTTCCTTCTTAACAGTTACACTCTAAACTTCAGTTTCTCCTATATAAAATGGGAGTTTAGGGACTCTAAAATCACTACCATAGAGTTATCATGAGGCTTAAATTAAACCAAAAAATCTAAATTGCTCACAACAGTCCCTGGCATATAGCAAATGGCTTAAAAAGTAGAGTAGCTTTTTCCTCTCAGTTTTCCTATCATCACCATTTTAACCTCACATCCAGGACTACAAACCTCTCGGTTCTGCAGAAGAATGTAGAATGCGGGAACTCCCAGGACTCACCCTTAGCCCGCGTCATGCTTGACCTTGGAGAAAGTGCTGCCTCTGGGCACTGGCACAAGGATGGCCCACAGCCATGTGCCATCACCTAGCCAGGGACATCCGCCACTGCTTGCTAATCTGGAAAATGTGGCCACCAAGTATTTCACATGAAATTGCTACAGTAAAGGAGCCCCAGTCTTTGTCCTGTCAGGGTCCTGATGTACCTGAGATGTCCTTGACACTGCGTGTGATACAAAGTCAGGTGTTCGTGATGACCCCTAATGAAGGGACTGACACCAGTGCTTGCTGTGTGCTGACCATCATGCTACCATCAACCTGGTAGCCTATCTCATTTTATTCTCATGACCCTGGGAGATGCACACAACTGCTATACCCCCATTTTAAAGATAGGGGAAAGAATCTCCAGAAAGGTTAGATCATACGGCTATAAAGCAGCAAAGCTGATGTCTGAATTCAGGCCAGTCAGCTCCAAGTGGACGACACTGAGATGCTTTGCTTAAGGCTAACTTTCCTTTCCCGCTTTAGTGAAAGGATCAGGTGTGGGTTACCAGCCCTGCCTGCATAGGTAATGGCAAGCTGGCAGATAATATGGAGGGGTCAGCGGGCTGGCCCAAGGGCCCCAGGCTATAGCGGCCGAGCAGGCCAAGAAGGCCAAGAAGGCCAAGAAGTCAACACTCACCTTCCTGGCCATGTTTGCGAAGTGGGCCCCACAAGCCTTGCAGCTTGGTTCCGAGCCTGTTGGGGAAGGGAAGGAGCTATACCCAGGGTTGGAATAGGCCTGCGTCCTGGCTCCCTGGGGCGGTGGGGCCTCCTCAGGCTGTCCATCCAAGCAGAACCAGTTGCAGCAGGTTGCCCACATGATAAAATCTGGTGCAATGGAGGAAGGGGAAAAGGTCAGAGTTAAGACATACATCTACCCCAATCCCCCATCCCAAAGGTACAAGTGAGCAGGGACACTCATTCCACATCTGCTGCCAGAGCCAAGGTGAGGACATGTTTTCAGGAGCCACAGGTATCTTGCCACCTCCTGCTTCACCAGAGTTGCCACTGAATACAGGAGGAGAATACAGACACCTGACCTGCCAGGACAACATGGCTACCAAATTGGCATACTACCTTTGAAAGATTGCTGATCCCTATTTTGGTTTAGTCTGAGATCTAACTGCAGATTTTAAAAAACTGCCTTAGCAATTATAAGTGGCCTGAAGCCCACTTTATTTAGGCATATGAACTTGCTCCTAGAGCTCAGAGAGATGGAACTTTATCATACATGTATGTGCATGCAAATATACACATATGATCCCATATTCACACTGACCATGGAGAGGAGGCATGATTCTTTCCTTTACACAGATGAGGCAACCCAGGCTCAGAGAAGTCAGGGTCACACAGCTAATAGATAACTGAGATTCCAAAAACCCAGGTCCTCTGACCCTAACCCTAACATTCTTTTCCTTGACGGTACTGCCCTTCTTGATTTCCCCTCTGCTGGTCAGCAGCACGGAATTACTCTAATGCTTGTACTTCCAATTCTATCTAAACCCCTCTCTCTCAGCACCTCTAACAGTTCGTTTGCACAGACATCCTTACCCTTTGTTTGCTACCACTACACCATAAATTCCTTGAGGGCAGGGATGACTTCCTCCTATGTATACAGCACCCTTGCAGTGTCCTGCACACAGAAGATGCTCAACTAAGGCTTGTTGCCTTGCTGACTAGGTGCTAGATGCTGTCTGTGGATTTATTAAGAAGTTTGGGATATTATTCCCATTTTACATACCAAATACAGGTACCAGGGACAAAGGGGTAGATGATTTTTTAAGATCACAGAAGGAAATCCAATCCCTCAAATGTCTGAATAATCTCAAGTTGCAAAAGGGTCCACTGAAATGCCAAGCACTGCTGTGATATGAATGTGCTTTTCTCAGTAGACCAGTCAATCTGGACATTCTGAGCCCGAACTCTCTGCTTATAGAGATAATAAATGAAACATTTAGTGTTACTACTCAATCAGCAGTTCACACAAAAGAACAGTACCTTCTGCTCTGCCTCCTGACTCATGGAAAGTGCCTTTGTTAAATCATAGTTCAAAGATGTGCTAAGCTGGAAAGCACTGAGAACAAGAAGCCGGCTCGTTCAACCTTAGTCATCTCACAGAGGAAAAGACAGAGGCCCAGCAGGGGGAACTAACGTCTTGGCCCACACAGCTGTACCCCTAGGTCTCCAGACAACTCTATGGCCTTTTTAGCTTCCACTTCCCGATACTCCTGATCCAGAATTCACTCACTTTTGCAAGTAGGTCCAATTCACACCTGTGGCCTCTGCTTGCCTGTGGCCCCGGCGACGACAGGGACTTTGACAGTCAGTGCCCAGGCGACAGGTGGCTCAACAAAGACTACTGCATGAGTCACGCAATATTTAAATTTTAACTCACCACATTCTTCCATTTCCTACACATCAACAACATGTCTCTCTGACTCACTATGACTTGTCCAAAGCCTCTGAGGTCCCAGGAGACAGCCTTAATTGCAATGAAGAGATCACATGGAATAACAAAGTAAAGAGCAGTTCAATAGAAGTTCTTTGCTGGCAAGATAATAGTGGTAGCAGCAAGAGTGGCACCCCTTGGAAAGAGGGATTTTGCAATTCTCTAAATAACCTGTTGACAAAAGCATCTGAGACAGTGTATAATAAAACCAGGAAATACAGGATCTGGCATCAGAGGACCGGGCTCAATCCCTGCTTTACTGCACCCACCTTTAAGGAGTTAGACCCTTCTGTTCTTCCTGTTTCTCACCGAGACCTGCTCCAGGCCATGAGGCACTAACAAACACCAGTCGTTGCTACGAGCATTGTAACAATACTTGTAATAATACTTCAACGACAGTTTCTCTGGCAAGGCTCAGATAAAAAGTAAACCTAGAGGTTTCCCCACAATCACCATCTGGCTTTCTGGAACTGTCCCAAAAAGAGACAAGGGAGATTTCTGACAAAATCAACAGAATGGGTCAAGTAACTGAAGGAGGTGGGGGCAAAGCAAGAGGCAGAGGGGCCCGGGGATGAGGCCGTGGGTGATCTGCTGACCTCTGTCAGAATCTCAATTCACCCATGTACACAACCTTTACTGAAGCCAATGCCTAGCTGTTGCCAGCAATAGGTAAGGCAGAGAACCGGCCCTTGAGGAGTTTGTGGTCTAGTAGAGGGGCAAGAAATATAAAACCCAAACCAGAAATTTCAGGGTGATCAGTGCCTTCACAGGTTTGTGCAGTCCCCGGGTGGGCGGGCAGGGAGCTATGGAGAT
Organism: Canis lupus familiaris; assembly: GCF_011100685.1. NCBI lineage: Eukaryota > Metazoa > Chordata > Mammalia > Carnivora > Canidae > Canis > Canis lupus. Next base: position 38,289,712 of record NC_049230.1, on the reverse strand, counting down.
AGAGACAATGAGCTCTTCGGGGGTGGGGAGGGGTAACCAGAGAAGACTTCCCCAATGAGGTGCCACACCTATCCTGCTGCTGGTGTGACTGGGCATTCGTCAGAAAGCCCAAAGTAAAAGAAATTTTGAAGAAAAGGCAAACCACATGCAACATGGCCCTAAATAAAGTACCAAATGTTTGGCTGGGTCCAGAGTAAGGGTGGGGTGGCTAGGGTACGGCAGGTAAAAAAGCAGCCATGGAGAACCAGGGTAAGGAACCTGGACTTCATCCTACAGGCAATGGGAAGCAGTGAGGGGTCCAAGTAATCAGAGGTTCTGTGACCTTATTTGCATTTTATAGCGGGCACTCTGGCAGTAAGTAGTGTGGGAACAGATCTGTGAGGGGCAGGCGGCAAGCCGTCAGCTGCTGGAGGAGAGGCAAGACACGAGGAGAAAGGGACAGATGGATCTCTGACAGAACTCGTGGGATGCGTGGGTGAACTGAAGCAGTGGAAGAAGGGAGAGAGGAAACAGTTGTGGACGAACCCCAGGGTCTCTGAATTATGCAAGAAGACACAGAGGGGAATCATTAACTGGAATCAGGGACAAAGCCCTGAGGATGAGGTATGCGTCTATGTGTGAAATAAGGGGGCAATTAAGATGATGGGTTGAGTTTTGTACCCAGGGGACTTGCTGGTGGATACACAGAATACAAAAGGACAGACCTGGTTGAGGAAAAAGTCTGGGCCTCCTTGGACCACCAGGAGCACCAAAACCCAGAAAATGGCAGACTGACAGGATAGTGGGGGGGGGGGGGGGTCACAGAGGATGGCGTAGGAGAAACCCCAGGGGCACCCGACCTGAAGGGCTAGAGGAGGAAAAACAGATGACAGTGGAAGGAAGACTGTTTGGGGGTGAGCAGTCTGGAAGAGGATTTTACGTTTCAAGAAGAAATGGTCAATGCTATCGAATGACCTGGAGAGAATACAGGGATACAAAATGCCCAATGGACCTAGTTTTAGGAAAATGTGAGTGTGCTCTTCACCTGAGAGGTAAGGAAGTGAGAAGCTGACAGCCAGAGGTCAGAAAGCCATTGAGAGTGAGGATGTGCCAGACCCTCAGGATAAACTATTCTCTGAAACTTTGACCATGAAGGGAAGACACAAAGCCAGGGCTGTAGAAGATCCAGGTCACTAAGGAAGAGAGAGGCAGACGAATTCACAGACTGCAGGAACCTCCCAAAGATGAAAAGGCTTCAGAAGAAGGGAAGCTGGCAACAAGTGGTGGGGGTAAGGGCCAGGAGCAGAAAGAAAGGTGACCCACTGACCAGCTTTGGGGGCAGGAGAAAGATCACCTCTTTCACTAGACACTGGAATGGAAGGGAGACAGAGGTTACCAAAGGTAATAAGCTTACAGCATCCGCAAAGGTAAATGAATGAAGTAAAAAGGCCAGGAGAAGGGGATGTAGTTAACCACAAGAAGAAAACAAACTTTTCCTCCACACAAGGAACCTGTACATGGCAATTTTTCCTGAGAGCGGAGGACTTTGCCACAGGATGGGTAAGCCTGCATTGGAAGGTGCAACTGGGAAAGAACCAGAAGGTAGGCCAGCTGTATGTGGTTTAAATTCCTGTGCTTCCCCAAGCGTGCAGGGAACACCAGTGGCAGGCCAGGCACTGGGATCAGAAGTGCTACCAACCTGGTCCTGGCCCCCAGGGACCTCTGGACCCAGTGAGGTGTTGCCGACCAGCTCAGGTCCGCCATCCTGACAGGAGGGCTAAGAAGGCTCTTCCTCAATGGAGAACCAAGATAACCTATCTCCCTCAGCACTATTTTCTCTCAACTTTACTTCTAATCTAACCTGCCTTCTGTGATGAGCTGTCAGCCTATGCAAGTCTTTGGCTAGACTCTGAAGGAAAAGGCTCTGGGGGGAAGACTTAAAATTTACGTCTGGGTTATTCTCTAGGCATCCCCCCACACACACAGGTGAAGGATGGAGTCTCAGCCTGAGCAGATGTATACTCGGGGAAGGGACTAGCACGGAAAGGGATGGGTAGAAAGTCTCCATTGCTAAAATTCCCACAGACTTGCTCAGCCCAACAGGACAGGTACCAATGTCAGGAAACTAGACTTTCACTCTCTTTGACCCATAGTTAAAGAGCACTTCCTAAAGGGGTCAGTTAAAAGGACTCTCTTGCCAAACTGGAAAACGTTAAGCCTAAAAACAACTATGGTCAGGGCTATTTCAGGGAATGAAAGGAAAGAGTGGGTAATTTTAACACTGTCATACAAACCAAACACTTTTCTCTTGGCAGTACTCTCATCCTTCGGCCCCAAACTGATACACACACTTGGCATCCGATTATGTTACTAAAAGGGCTGGAAGTAGAACCAACTAGGGGGTGTATGATGAGTTTTACCTATGGTGACACTGTGAGAAACTTCCATCCCTGATCTGCAAGCCTCCTGATCTTGAAGGAAAATGATGAAATCTCCTATGAGGGCTTGAAAATCCCTCCCCCAATTCCCCTCACCCTCTTCAGAAAAGATGCACACTTGGTGATTTCATCCTCAAATAGTCTCTGACTGCTGTCACCTACAGAGCTTGTTTGAAACCTGCCAGCCTCTCCTCTTTCACTCTGCCTAAGAATGAGGCGAGATGTAGTGCTGAGGGGAAACAAGAAAACTTGCTCTTCCCCATGGAGGAGCCCTGCAGTAAGGGCCAGGGCAGCTAGTCGGCACGTGGGAGTTTGTCAGCTTGACAAGTATATGGGATTTCTTGGGAGATTAAGCTCTGCTGAACAGGAAAATTACAGTTTTAATAACAGGGTAAGATAAATGACCTATCCCAGGTAGGCTGAGTACAGTCATAGTTAGAGGCAAGAAGGGAGATAATGTGATTTCTCCCCATTAAGTCCTAGAATTCTAAGTAATTCTAAAACAGTCACTTCTCCACTTGTTCACCTGCCCAAGGCAAATAATTTTAAGCAGATCAGTGGTTGTCATGGGCTTTCTCAAGGAGGAGAGAAGGATCAGAATGGACCCATGGAGTAGAAGGGTCAGAATGTCAGTGCCCTAGTAAAGTAAGTGCTAGTGTGCAATGCAATATCAAACCACCTTGCTAACCACCAAAATCGAAGGCAGTAAAGTCAAGTCCCCAAGGTTCTCATCCAATCTGTTCTGATTTTAATTAACTGCTCTGTGTGCCAAGGTACTTCTGCAACAAAGGGCTTTACACAGACGCAAGATCTTGGAATTAATGTACTTATGGTGAAACTACTGTGTAAGACTTCACAAAAATTCTTTTTAAAAAACCTAATTATGATGCCCACAACCCTCAAAGAAGACCCTTTCTGACATGGCAAATCAGAAAGCAGCTACGTGGCAAGCCTGCCTGCTGTCACTACCATATTCCCAGAATTGTTCAAAGCAGCTGGGCTGTAAGTGCACTAGGAAAAGTATTCCACATTGTGGATCATTAATACAGAATGGGCTTTGCTTTACCTTGTATATTATCCTTAAAAAGCAATTAAAGTATAATTGCAATGACTTTGAAAGGAAACACTATGAAAGCCTATCATAGCCTATCGATATGGCTTAGCTATGCCTCTTTGAAATAAATGATAAGTAATTACATGTTTTGAGAAGTAAAGAAGAAAGCAGTCATTCTCCACTGGAAGAATGCTCCTTATCTGCCGGTCACTGAGCTATGGGGACTATCTAGTGCTTTATCATGTGGCCCTCACAATTCTGGCAAGGCAGATTAGATTCGTTCATCCCATTTTCAGGTGACAAAACCAAGGTTCTGAGAAGTTAAATAACTTGTTAAAGGTTAAATAACTTGTTAAAGGTCATAGCTAGAGGGTAGGAAAGCCAGGATGTGAACTTAAGTCGCTTACACCAGGAAGCCAGTGCTTTGCAGGCTACAAGTATTCCTGATTCTGCAATCAATCTAATAATAATAAAATCAGTATGAGGGGAATGGGCTGCAGAGTATACAAGAGTTTTTTGCTTTCCATCTCTATGGAAGCTTTCCCATCAGCACACAGGCATGCTCCAGGATCTCTCAGATTTAAAAACTCACCCTTGGGACGCCTGAGTGGCTCAGCAGTTGGGCGCCTGCCTTTGGTTCAGGTCTGATCCCGGGATGCGGGATCGAGTCCCACATCAGACTCCCTGAGAGGAGCCTGCTTCTCCCTTGCCTATGTCTCTGCCTTTCTCTCTCAGTCTGTGTCTATCATGAATAAATAAATAAATCTTTAAAAATCCCCCTTGTCATGAGGGAAATACAGAGTGCAACCAAATGTGTTACCACCAATCACCCACTGGAATGGCTAAAATGGGAAAATTGGATACTAGCCAGTGTTGGAAAGGATTTAAAGCAATTGGAAGTCTAATATTCCTGGCAGAAGTGTTAACAGGTACGACACACACACACACACACACACACACACACACACACAGTGTGAACTGGTACAACACACAGTGTAAACTAGTAACACACACACCCCACTGCTTGGCGATTCCACTTCCAGGTATATTCCTAACAGAAATACATTCACCAAAAGGAGTACACAAGAAGGTTCATAGCAGTACTATTGTTAACAGCCCAAAGCTGGAAACCAATCCAAATGTCCATCAACAGCAGAATGGATAAACAAATTACAGTACTTTCATACAGCAATGAGAATATACAAACTAGTGCTACATACAACAATACAGATCAATGATGAGTTAAGGAAGACAGATACAAATGAATACATCCTAAACAGTTCCATCTATACAAAATTCAAAAAGCAGGCAAACTAATTTGTGGTGTTAGAAATAGGGTAACGGTTATCCTTGGGGTAGGAAAGTAAATGGGAGGGGACACAGGGGGCTTCTGATGTTTGGTTTCTCAGTCTGAGTGCTGGTTATATACACAGATGTTTACTTTGTGAAAAATTTAAACCATACACTTAAAATTGGTGTACTTCTCTACTTATAGTTCTTTTCTTTTTTTTAAGATTTTATTTTATTCCTGAGCGACACAGAAAGAGAGGTAGAGACAAGCAGAGGGAGAAGCAGGCTCCATGCAGGAAGCCCAATGTGGGACTCAATCCCAGAACTCCGGGTTCACACCCTGAGCCAAAGGCAGACGCTCAACCACTGAGCCACCCAGGTGCCCCTCTCTACTTATATTTCAATCAAAAGTTTTTTAAAGCATCTAGTAGATGATTTGTAAAAACCAGTGACAAAATACTCTGACCCCTAATCCCCTACTCCTTAGTAAAGGTCCTTTTCTCTGCTCTCCTCTACATTGAAATTTCTCCAAATAATGGACTCCACTTCCTCAATCTCAAATTCACTCTTTAACCCTCTCCAGTCTTGCTTGAACCATTTCACCTAATAATCTCTTCTTTGCAATGTCACCAAGGAATCCCAGATCCAAGTGACACTTATCTTCCTCTTACTCAACATCCCAGCGGTACCAGACACGAGTGACCCTTTCTTCCTTTTTTTCTTTTTTTTAAAGATTTCAAAGATTTGATCTATTTATTTGACAGAGAGAGAGAGAGAGCACAAGTAGGCCAAGTGGCAGGCAGAGGGAGAAGCAGACTCCCTGCTGAGCAGAAAGCCCGAAATGGGCTTGATCCCAGAACTCTGAGATCATGACCCAAGCTGAAGGCAGACACTCAACTGACTGAGCCACCCACGTGCCCTGCTTCCTTCCTCCTTGAAAGGACAACAGCTCTGCACCCTTGGTTTGCCTTCTGCCTCAAAGCCTCCTTGCTGATTCTTCCCCCTCCCTCTGTTCTTCAATGGTAGGAGCTCCCAGGCTGTCTCTGGCACCCTTTCTGTCCATATTATCTCCCAAGGAGAGCCTGTCAGGTGGCTGTGGATACTATTTTTAAGCTGAAGATTCATAAATTCCTCTCCTCATCCTACCTGGCCCCCAGCAGTGATCTCAGTCGCCGTCTCTGATCTATTATGTACATTTCCCTCCTTAGACCCTTTTGCTGTATGCTCCTGGAAAAGTCCTGCCTGGACTCCTCTTGCCAGGATACCACATACTTGGCTCTCTCTCTTGCCATTCACCCCTCAATTTAAATGTCATTTTCTAATGTCATGCATAAGAGTTGGCACTAACAGGTATCACTGGCTTACTTGTTAACTGCCTTTCCTAACTAGAATTAACAAAATACATGAGGGCAGGGATTTTGTGTTTTACTGTAATTCCAAAGTCTAAAATGGTGTCTTGGATGAAAGAACTGCTCCTAACTAGTTTCCCAGCTTCCATTTTGCCTCTCCAGTTCTTTCTTCCCAACACACACACACACACACACACACACACACAGTTCGTAAATAGTGTCCCACTGTATTCTATTTTATTATTTTTTTTAAGATTTATTTATTTTGGGGGGGGGATCTCAAACAGACTAGACTCCCCACTGAGCACGGAGCCCAAAGCCGGGCTCAAACTCATGACCTCAACCCCAAGATCATGACCTGAGCCAAAACCAAGAGTTGAATGTTTAACATACTGTGCCACCCAGGCACTCCACCCCCATTGCAGTTTAGAAGGAAAACTCAACTCCTGGCATGGTTAAAAGGCCTATCCCACCAGTCCCAGTCCACTTGCCTGATTTATGCCATGCTCCTCATTATTCAGGTGGGACTCCCATGCCACCCACATAAGAGGAATCCCCCTCAGTCACAGGCTCCCTCCTTGTCCTTTCCACTACCCTCCTGGGGACTGCCATAATCTGTCATTATAAATGTTTGTTTACAGCCTGTCTCTACCTGCAGACTGGAACCTCCAAGGGCAGGGACCTCATCTGTCTTTGCTTTTTAATCCACATCTAGCACAGTGCCACCTTGCAGCAGGCACCCAAATTGGTGGAATGAACAAACGGAGGTCAGAGGAACATTCAAGTATTTTATCAATACAGCCAATGAGGCAAGTACTAGTTATCTCCCCTTAGGGCCCAAAGCATTTTGTCAACATTTACAGTGACATAAAGGGACTATGAAAAAAGTCCTTTATAAAAAACAAAGGTTGGGTAACTTTGGAGGGGTCACTTCAGCTTTTTGAGTCTGTTTCCTCAACTGTATAAAAGGGATAATCCCTCCCTGTTGGGAGGCAAGTGTAGAGATGAAAAATAATATTCATAACCTGTAGTAAGTAATCGATAAATAACACATTAAAAGAAATTATCATTAAACTATAAAATGGTGACAGCCTAAGTCTTCAGTAGTGACTACTGGCTGGAAAGCCCAACATGCCTCTCATTCTTTCTCTCTCTGGTCACCCCAAGCTTGAATTTCCTACCACCTAAGGGACGGGGCTGTATGGGGGGGTCTGGCACAGCTGATCATATCACCCACACAATCAAGAATCAATCCTTATCTTGAAAACTCACCCGAAATTTAAAATCATCTCTCAACTTGGAAGGCTGCTTACTTTTTAAAAAATAAGTTGTTGTTGTTTTTTTTTTAAATAAGTTTGAAAGGAAACTTAAAATCCCTCAAAATGCTTTAATTTAAAACAGAATCTCGGGATCCCTGGGTGGCGCAGCGGTTTAGCGCCTGCCTTTGGCCTGGGGCGCGATCTTGGAGACCCGGGATCGAATCCCACGTCAGGCTCCCGGTGCATGGAGCCTGCTTCTCCCTCTGCCTATGTCTCTGCCTCTCTCTCTCTCTCTCTCTGTGTGACTATCATAAATAAATAAAAATTTTTTAAAAAATAAAAAATAAAAAAATAAAATAAAACAGAATCTCTGAGTTGCAATTAGAATTTTCTAGTAAACCTGCCTACAGTGCTCACCCTGCCTGGGGAAGATTTAAACTGCTGGTGACAACACAATGAACGTGAAATAGGGCAACTGTTGCTCTGCGAGGAAGCAAGCCAGAGTATACCAGTGCACACTGGTCTCGTGCTGCACCTGCAACAGTGAAGCATGTTCTTTGTGATGTTGAAGTCATTTCTGAGACATTTATTTTAGAATAAAGAATTCTGAACAGCTAAGTCACAGAGAAGACAGGAATATTGTGGAACCCTAGAATCCAAGACCTGATTGAATCAGATCAGCAGCCCCACTGGACATAAACAAGGGATCTTTCACAAAGGCTGGATCACAGCAGAGGAAAACATTTCCAAAGGCTTTAAATCCTAATAGACATTTTACAGCTTCCGAAGCAGTTCTTAGGACATGGGTAGTGGATAATGTGTATTTCCTAGATAAGAATTTCCTATGGGGCACCTGGGTGGCTCAGTCAGTTAAGTGTCTGCTTTCAGTTCTGCTCATGATCTCAGGGTCCTGGGATCGATTCCCAGGTTTGGCTCCCTGCTTAGCAGGGTGTGTGCTTCTACCTCTCCCCTCTGCTCCTGGTCTCTCTCAGATGCTCTCTCAAATTAATAAATAGAATCTTTAAAAAAAATAATAAAAATAAAGAAAATTTGTCTAGGGCAGCCCGGGTGGCTCAGCAGTTTAGCACCGCCTTCAGCCCGGGGCGTGATCCTGCATGGAGCCTGCTTCTCCCTCTACCTGTGTCTCTGCCTCTCTCTCTCTCTCTCTCTCTCTCTGTCTCAAATGAATGAATAAATTAAAAATCTTAAAAAAAAAAAAAAAAGAGGTCTAAAAACAATTCCCAACAATGTTTTACTTTGGTTTTAGACTCAGACAGGATCTTAAATCCTGGCTCTAACACTAAGTAACTGAATGAGCCTGAGAAAGTGGCCTCTCTGAGCATCAGTGGAACAGGAATAAACTAACCTAAACCTCATAGGCTGGACACACAGTAGGTGGCTCAGTAGAAAGAGGGAGCATAGGAGCAGCCCCAGTGGTGCAGCGGTTTAGCGCATTGAGTGCCGCCTGCGGCCCGGGGCATGATCCTGGAGACCCGGGATCGAGTCCCACGTCAGGTTCCCTGCATGGAGCCTGCTTCTCCCTCTGCCTGTGTCTCTGCCTCTCTCTCTCTCTCTCATGAATAAATAAATAAAATATTTTTAAAAAATAAAATAAAATAAAATAAATAAAAAATAAAAAGAGGGAGCATACCTTAACGAGCTTTCTAACATTATATAAAGAGAAGATGGTACTGGAAATTCAGCAAATGGTAGGCATTATAATAAGGCATGGGGCTAATGATTTAAATGTTTGCCTCTCTCCAAACCGGCTCCCAGAGCCTCCATTCACACTGAGATGTCAGACTTCAAAGATACTAGGACTCCAGTTCCCAAGGTAGACTTTAATATAAAGGATCAAAGCTTTAGGTGAGAGAATTCCCTGTGCTGTTATTTCAAAGGTAGAAATGGCGGAAATAGAATGTATTCAGACTCAGGGGTTCAGAAGTCCCGTCTCACATGATCCTAGAAAATATTATTTTTTAAGGAAAAGTAAAAAAAAATAATAATAAATAAAAAAATAAAAAAAACTATAAAACACCTAAAACATGCCAAGTGAGTGGTTTTGTCTGCATCTATTGTCTATTTTAATACAATAATCCTGGAAACATCAGAATTAAAATGTTCCTTTTGTAAACCCAGAGGCTGGGCCCTCAGGGTTGGCTAACTGGATTGGGGTCACACAGCTATAGGAGAATTACCTTGTGGTCCTGTGGAAAGAGAGGGATGCTTTCACCATCCCCAACTCTCTCCCCAGAGCACTAGTAACTCAGGGCCTGTGTGCTTTGTGCTCAAGAGAAAAAGCAAAATGAGCTGCCTGCAGGAGAGACCATGGAAATCTACCCTTTCAATGCTTGGGAACCTTGTAAAAGGTATAGCAGACAAAAAGTCATCCCTGGGCAGCCCCAGTGGCACAGCGGTTTAGTGCCGCCTGCAGCCCAGGGCATGATCCTGGAGACCCTGGATCAAGTCCCACGTCAGGCTCTCTGCATGGTGCCTGCTTCTCCCTCTGCCTGTGTCTCTGCCTCTCTCTCTCTCTCTGTGTCTCTATGAATTAATAAATAAAAAATCTTTAAAAAAAAAATAAACTTTAAAAAAAAAAAAAAAAGTCATCCCTGATGGGATGCCTGAGTGGCTCAGCGGTTGAGCGCCTGCCTTTGGCTCAGGGCATGATCCCAGATTCCTGGGTTTGAGTCCCATATCAGGCTCTTTGCATGGAGCTTGCTTCTGTCTCTGCCTCTCTGTTTGTGTCTTATGAATAAATAAATCTTAAAAAAAAAAAAAGTTATCCCTGGGAATCCAGAATTTTAACTTAGACATCCAGTAAATCATCTGCATTTCCAATCTACTACAACTTCAGGGTACCCATGCTGCGAATAGATCCCCAACTTTCTAAAGATAAGTATTAATCCCCATATTGAAGAGGTTTCAGGGGACGCCTGGGTGGCTCAGCGGTTCGCTGGCTGCCTTCCGCTCAGGTCGTGATCCCGGGATCCGGGATGGAGTCCCATTATCAGGCTCCTACAAAGAGCCTGCTTCTCCCTCCCCTCTGCTTATGTCTCTGCCTCTCTCTCTCTTTCTGGGTCTCTCATGAATAAATAAATAAATCTTTATTTATTTATTTATTTATTTATTTATTTATTTATTTATTTATTTATTTATGATAGTCACAGAGAGAGAGAGAGAGAGGCAGAGACATAGGCAGAGGGAGAAGCAGGCTCCATGCACCGGGAGCCTGATGTGGGATTCGATCCTGGGTCTCCAGGATCGCGCCCTGGGCCAAAGGCAGGCGCCAAACTGCTGCGCCACCCAGGGATCCCAATAAATCTTTAAAAAAAGAAAAAAAGAAGAAGAGGGACGCGTGGGTGGCTCAGCAGTTTGGTGCCTGCCTTCGGCCCAGGACGTGATCCTGGAGACCGGGGATCGAGTCCCCCCCCCATCAGGCTCCCTGCATGAAGCCTGCTTCTCTCTCTGCCTCTCTCTCTGTATCTCTCATTAATAAATAAATAAAATCTTAAAAGAAATAAAAATGAAAATAAAAAAAAAGAAAAGGTTTTGGCTTCTATTCTTGTCTACCTCTTTTCCAGTGAGGAGGAGTTCTTGACTTAATTGTCTCAACTACCTAATGCTCTCCTTTTAAGAAGTGTTTTCACTGGTACCCATTAAATAATGATGAAAGCAAATCATCAGTGCTCAGGGCTTCACCCTCCTGGCTCTTAGCTCCATCTCCACTGTTGCTCTTTCCGCCCCTCAAATCCCAAACTTATTCTGATTTTCAGGTACCTCTTGCAACCTATTCCCTTGGTCTTGACCTCCTTGTGCAGCACTTATTTCCTCAGGAAAACCTCCTCTGACCCTGTCTGTACTCTTCCAGCATCTCGTACACCTCCAGGTAACTTTAACTCATTCATCTGTCTGGTTAGTGCTACTTTCAGCCAAGCCCTCTTCCAGGTACCATGACTCTGAGAAAACAAACCAGGCAAGGGCCCCGCACCACATCGTTGATTTCATTCTGAGGGAGTAAGTAAGCTAGCAGCACTGGATTTAATCAATGGGCTAACAAAGTGTATAACGCAGGTGTCTCCCATGGTAAGGGAATGAAACAGGAGTGTACAGCTTCATTTCTAGACTTAGTGCCAGATAAATGCAATCACCAGGCATTTGTTGAAGTCTTACTAGTGGTAACAGCAACAGAGGGGAAAAAAAAAAAAGGACAAATTCACACTTCAAAACTCCACAATCAGGATTCCAGGAAGATGAGCAAATTTAAGAGTTTTTTTAATATTTTATTTATTTATTCATGAGAGAAATAGAGACAAAGAGAGAGAGAGAGGCAGAGACACAGGCAGAGGGAGAAGCAGGCTGCATGCTGAGAGCCCGACATGGGACTCGATCCTGGGTATCCAGGACCACACCCTGGGCTGCAGGCGGCGCCAAACCACTGTGCCACTGGGGCTGCCCCAAATTTAAGAGTTTTAAACCCAAATAACCATAGCAGTATCTTGAGGAAAAAAATGGATAAGAACATGCCTACCTCACACTTGGTGAAGGTAAGCTTTTAAGTGTCTGCTAAGATGACTTGAAAAGCAAGAATGGTTAGCAGACTGAATTTCTAAAAGTAACAGAAAAATGTTAAAATTATCAGTTACAACAGCATTAGAAAGCCAGAAAGGGACAGCCTCGAAGATGAACAAGATCTGGCCATGTCCATCTCCCCCCTACAAGGAAAGGCAAAAAGAAGTTATCAGTTACTTCCCAGTGGCTTTGGTTCAGAATAAATACATTTTGCAAAGAATACAAATTAAAATGAAAACAATACATGGAGAAGTAAAATAAGAGAAAAGAAATGCTAGAAATCAAAGAGGCTTGGGCAGCCCGGGTGGCTCAGCGTTTAGTGCCACCTTCAGTCCAGGGCATGATCCTGGAGACCCGGGATCAAGTCCCACGTCGGGCTCCCTGCACGGAGCCTGCTTCTCCCTCTGCCTGTGTCTCTGCCTCTTTCTCTCTCTCTCTCTCTCTCTGTGTCTCTCATGAATAAATAAAATCTTAACAAAAAAAAAAAAAAATTGAAGAGGCTCTACCAAATATACCCAGGTCTAAGCAGAGCTTTGCCTGTGGCTGCCGAGAAGCACAGCCCATCCATGGAGAAGGAGAAGCTCAAGACAAGAAGAAACCACAGCAGAAGGTATTGGAGCATAAAGTGTTAAAACGACAATAAGAAGAAGGAGAAAGGAGAGAGGTTTCACTTTCTGCTAGTAATAAATGAGCTCTTTTCCTGAAGTGATAACTGTTGTAAACAAGTGAAAAACATACACAATAATCACAAGTTATAAATGTTCTTGAAAACTCCCTGGTTTCAACTAGTCTGTGACAAATATCTGCAGAGGGACCTCAGCATCTGCTATGAAGTTCAGGGAAAAGTAATTCTAACCAATGGACTTGTGCCAAAATCTCACCCTCGGGGTCTGACCAATTAAATGGCTGCTTCTTAGTGTGGCGTTCAGGAGAGATGACAGATTGAACACTGCAGCAGAGAAACCTACACATTTAATTTCAGCCCAGGCATTCTGCCCCAAAGGGCGAGTCAATCAGGAGAGAAAGCAGTTCAGAGTACAGTCTTCAAACAAGCTGAAAACAGAATAAACGGACCTGCAGTTTAATTACCACAGGATCCTTCTTCCATCAAAACTGATGACAAAGCTCATCAAGAATAAAAAGCCTGTGCTCTTAGTGCAGAAAACAGGATTTACCAGGTAGGCTTTTCTGGACCCAAGCAGTTGCTTTCTCCAGCTACTATCACAGTGATAGACTACTGGGTAACCAGTGTTAGCGAGGGGCGCCTGGCTGCCTCAGTGTGTGCGGTTCTAGATCTCTGGGTTGTAGGTTCGAGCCCCACACTGGATGTGAGGATTACTTAAAAACAAAATCCCTGAAAAATAAACACACACACAAAACAATGGTTAACAAAGCCAGGGATTCAAATAGTGGGTTTCTGGTACAGCTAATGCCCCAGGGAAAGGCAGCGCTCCAGGACATGAGTTCTGTCTAGGGTCAAAATTATGCAGCTTGCCTTTCAGAAGTGGACTGCACAAAAGTTACTGCAGCCAAATGTACGCAGTGTGGACTCAAAGAGGACTCTAGACTCTGGTGTCATCTAATCCCTTAAAACCTTATTTTCCTCAAAAATAAAAGAACCTGCTACATTTAAAGGATAATAGAAAGGATTAAAATAATGCATGTCAAGCATTTCTCCAGAGCCTAGCACCTAACAGGCACTCAGTAAAAGCTGGCTACAAATAATTCAAGGAAAACCTTCTTCAAGGTTCTTTAAAGTGACAAAATTTATCTGCTCTATCCCGTCTACTTATGTAAAGACCTGCTGATACCTTTACATCAGGCTCAATATAGTTTTTTTTAAATGATTTATTTATTTGAGAGAGAGAGTGTACACATGGGAGCATGCACTCGAGCTGGAAGAGTGGCAGAGGGAGAAGCAGACTCCCTGCTGAGCAGGGAATCTACCATGGGACCTGATCCCAGGATCCTGGGATCATGACCTGAGCTGATCTCAGTCGCTTAAGCGACTGAGTCACCCAGGAGCCCTTCAATGTAATTTTCTAATGAACCTACAAGAACTGAAGAAAGGACTCCAGGCTCCTCCCACCAGCTCTTAATTTAATAATCCCAGGAGAATTTGTGTGTGTGTGTGTGGGGGGGGGGGGGGGTTCTGAGGTGGTTTGGCCTCCGTGCAGCCTAGGCTGTTACTTTTATTCCCAATTCTACGGCAATGCCCGTAAATTTGTTACTTTTCCCACAGTGAAGCCAGTTTAGACTTTCTCCCTTAGATCCTCAACCCTCTTGTCCGCCAGATTCAGAGATCTGAACACATACACCTCTGGCCCCTCCTGGTGCTCCATAACTGCCTTGCTGCACTGAAGTCAAGTGGGATTTTGTGATGAATTCAAAATAAATCTAGACCAACCACCCCGTTCTTCCCACAGACCTTTGGCTTGGTTTGAAGTCTGATCTCAATCTGAAAATTATGCTGACTTTCTGAAATGTTTACTGTTTCTGCCAGGATTTGATATTCCCCACTATCTATCCCAAGAAGAAGAAATGGAGATTTTTGGTTCACCTCATACCACAAAGAAAACCTTCAAATTCTCATCATATTCTCTCTTTGGGATGAACACCTGTGCTTGACCTGGTCTTTGGGTTTTATTCTTTGCTAAGTATATCCCACAATAAAGTGCAGACTGGCTCATATTCACCACTCCTTGACAGGTTCAAGATAAGAAACATGTGCCTATATCAAAATGTCATAGTGCTGATACTGTAATGCTGTTCTCATCGATGCTAAAATGTGCTACTTTACCCATTTGCTCCTGGAATTACAAAGCGGAAGGATAGGGGATCCCTGGGTGGCGCAGTGGTTTGGCGCCTGCCTTTGGCCCAGGGCGCGATCCTGGAGACCCGGGATCGAATCCCACGTCGGGCTCCCTGCATGGAGCCTGCTTCTCCCTCTGCCTGTGTCTCTGCCTCTCTCTCTCTCTCTCTGTGACTATCGTGAATAAATAAATAAAATCTTAAAAAAAAAAAAAAAACAAAAAAAAAAAAAAAAAAACAAAAAAAAACAAAGCGGAAGGATAGTCTGCAATGTGGCAAGGATATGAAATGCACAAAAAACATTACCCAGACTTTCACCAGCTCCATATTCATTAGTTTATAGTTGGACACCATCAGAATGGACCTGTTCTGGAATAGCTCAAGTGGTTATGATAATCTACATGGATCTCAAGATTATTTCACACCAGTTTTTCAATCCAGCCTGGTGATGAACACAATTAAAGCAGATTTCAGCAATGGGAAGCAATGAGGAATGAGAAGAGAGATTCTAAGGGTTCTAAGACTGTTTACTGGCTGAGTGACACCACCACCAACAAAAACCAAACTGTTATTTAATCTCTTCTCCAGAAACTTGCCTAGAAGGGTAAAACAGTTCAACAGTTAGCATTAGAGATCTAGCCTCCAAGCTCAAGGAAATTTTCAACTCAAAGACTAACACAGCCCCAGGGTAATTTGCAAACTACCACACTCAGGAAATACTCAAAAGGTGTGTTAGAAATCCTGGAATCGGGCATCCCCAGTGGCCCAGTGGTTTAGTGCTGCCTTCAGCCCGGGGTGTGATCCTGGAGACCCAGGATCAAGTCCCACATCGGGCTCCCTGTATGGAGCCTGCTTCTCCCTCTGACTGTGTCTCTGCCTCTCTCTCTCTCTCTCTCTCTCTCTCTGTTTCTGTCAAGAATAAATAAATAAAATCTAAAAATAAATAAATAAATAATAAATAAATAATAAATAAATAAATAAATAAATAAATCCTGGAATCCAACAAAAGAAACCTGTAATTTAAAAGGCTGGTGAATTACAAACTAAGATTTCCTATTGTTATTAAGAAATAAATAGCCAAGCACAGCTTGGATCCCTCTTCTACCAAAAGTAACAGAGCAGCAGGCAATTCAAGGGTTTTGCTCTATAAAGTACATGGATGCAATCCGGTCCAAGTGAGGAAAAACCATCCTGCTCCAGGAAGAACAGCCAGATCCCTAAAAGGAAGATGTACACCTGTATAAAGGAAAGGAACAGTAAAGGCCTAGTTGTCTTAGCTCCTTTTCAAACCAGAAACAGAGACATCTTCCATCAAGCTCAAATACTGTCTTAACTTTTTAACCACACCACGTTTCAAAACAGACACACAAAGTTACAGTAAAGACAAGCACATCCTGTTTGCACTTGTCTTCCTGTACTGGGCAGGCTGATCTATTTACACTGCTGCTGCCTAGCCACAAAATAGGTAATCTTTCATACCTGCCAACAACCGGTTCACTGAGCACTATTTCACAGACAATAAAATACATTATTCTACGAGACAGGTAAAAAAGATTCACCTAAAGAGCACCAAAAACCAATCATGAGCTTCTAAGCCACTTTGTCTCTCTTATGGTCCTACTGACGTCTGACCTATGTAATAAAAACTTTACACAAATACGTACTGAGATAAGAAAATTAAGCCTGAAACAGAACTTGAAATATGGGGGCTGGGGAAAAGAGCAAGGAAGATTGCAAATGCTTTTATTATTAAACATGGGCCCCTTTGCAAAAGTAGAAGGAACTGATTTCTAGCAGCCAGAATTCCTCACTGAGCAGATCCCAGGAAGGGAACCACCCAAAGTGATCACAAGAGTTAGAAAAGGGCCCTTCTGGTGAACACTGCCCCCTTATCCAACCAGCTACCAACCAGAGTCCACCTGTCAGCAAAAGCTTTCCAGTTTTAGGGTTTTCACTCCACTTGAAGTGAAATTTCCATGACTTTCAAAGAGCTTGTGTAGTTTCCCCGCCACAAGCTATGTTCAGTGTAGGGAGTAAATGCTGGGCAGAGAATATCCCAGTTTTTATGGACACATCAGTTAGCCCCCTTGGGTCTGTTTTCTCATCTGGAAAATAGGAAGGTAGAATGACACAAATCTCTAATGCTTCTTCCAGCTGTTGAAAAAAATTCCAGGATTCAACACTAAGACTTAGAGGAAGCTTCTGTGGCTTCCAGCTTTATTTCTTTGGTCAAATAAGATGCCTCTGGGGTGCCACAATCCACAGTGTGAATATATGCCTTAATCTACCTCTCAAGTACCCAAGGATTCTGTTCCCTTTCCCTTGAAATGTGGATCAGAAAGTTTTCCACTGAAGGCAAAATAACAAACCTTAAGGACTGTTCTCTTTACACATGGTCTTTTTATTAAGATCTTAATGTAATCACCACTCGGTTCTCATGCTGGTCATAAGATTCCTGGACAGAATAAAGCCACAAAAGGATGGAGAAAATCTGACCAGCAGCTTGTGGCCTTCCCACACAGTGACTGCTAATGCTGAAAGAATGAGGCAAAATTTGGGTAAGAAAAGGGAGTGGTGAAAACAAGTTGGGTGAGTCAGTGCAAGGGAAAACCCAGCAAGTTGAACAGAAAAGAAAAAGAAATGAGAAAAGAAGAAGAGGAGCAAAGAAGCAGGGGAATCCAAATCAATGAGCAGACACTTACATTTTAAATTCTGCTTATCCATTCATCTAGTTATCCAATGGACACCGGATGCCTACTATGTGCAGAGAGAACTGAACCAGACACTAGAGGAGATACAAAGGTCAATCAGATAAATCTGCTCAACGAGGTTACAGTCTAGTAGGAGACATAAAGGCATGTACATAAACCACTGAAATACACAGTAGAAAGTGTATTGCCATAAAGAAGCCATAAAAGAGAATTTTCTACTATGAGACCCAGAGGAAGAAGTGATTACTCCCAGTGAGGGATCAGACAAGGTGGCTTCATAGGAGGAATGACATTCCAAGCCAAAAACACAACAGAAACAAGGATACCCGTGTAGGAAATGAAGGACATACAGGTACAGTGAGTAACTGGATTTGATCTGAGATAGAAGGCGGGCATGAAGGGAGGCATAGCAATAACAATAGCTAGCAATCCATAGAGCCATGGCTAAATTGGTAACTGGATTAGAGCCAGACAAGTATTCTGAAGTCAGATTTAGAATTTGAGTTTAAATCCAATGGAGAAGGAAAGGGGGAAGGAAGGAGGGTGACAGGAGCTTGGAGGAATCTCATAACCCATAAAATTAAGATAAAAGTTAATGCAGGGATCCCTGGGTGGCTCAGCGGTTTAGCGCCTGCCTTTGGCCCAGGGCACGATCCTGGAGTCCCGGGATCGAGTCCCACGTCGGGCTCCCGGCATGGAGTCTGCTTCTCCCTCCTCCTGTGTCTCTGCCTCTCTCTCTCTCTCTCTCTCTCTCTCTCTCATAAATAAATAAATAAATCTTTAAAAAAATAAAAAATAAAAAAAATAAAGTTAATGCAAAATCAATGTGTGCAGATATTTAAAGTCTCTCCAAAGAGATGCAATGTCTTCCAAACTAAAAGCAAGAAGACAGGGGGATAAAACGGCTTGGGTGATGGTATGAACATATTTAAACAAAGGACATGATTGGGGCTCCTGGTTGGCTCAGTCGGTAGAGCACACAGCTCTTGATCTTGAGGTTGTGAGTTTGGAGCCCCATGTTGAAATTACTTTAAAATTTCAGAAATTACTTTTTTAAAAAAAAGCGTGATCACCACATCAAAGTGTGATCTACAAACTTAGAAAAATCTAGAAAAAAATAGAAAGGAGCAATTTTGACTCCAGAATCACCCAAGGCAGAGAAATACTGCAGAGAAATACTACAACCGCATCATCTTCTCTGCGGTAGGACAAGGTTCTTTCATGAAGCTTAAGTGGGAACTGCATGTAGTAGCAGTTGGGGGAATAGGCTCTTAGAATCCGGAGGAGTTGGTTCCAATCTCAGTTATCCCCTTACCAGCTAGGACAGAGCCTTGGTCTTCTCATTTGTAAACTGGGGATAATTGGCCCACTGGGAGAATTAAATGTCCTACTGTATGCAAAAGCACTTAGTACAGTAACGAGCATATAGTAGGCAACCGATAATCTTAGTTTTTTTCTAACTTCCCCCCCACAAACTACTCTATGATTCTATGCTACCAAGCAAGCTTGATACTAAATTTCATTTCTCAGATCTCTTGAAATAGAAAAGCAATACCCTAGCAAAATCCAGAATCCTGTCAATAGGAAAGGACTCCTTCACTCTGGAGTAAAAAACTCACTCCATACTGAGCTCAAGTCTGAATACAGGGCTGTCCCCAAAAGACTGATCATTTCCAGGTAACAAAACAAATTTTGTGACCTGAGAACCAGAACTAAAACACACTGACCAAAACCCTGTGGGGTCTTCCTGAGAAAATAGAGGACATCCACCAGGCTAGCCCTACCTACTGCCACCCTCAATCTACAAGCCAGTTTATAACAGTATCACTTTATTATGCTTCTTCACCTTCCACCTCTCCATACCCTTCAATCATGCACATGGCAAAAGCACTTTATCTGCCTCCCTGATCTTCTGGAGGTCAAAGATCCCATCTTATCATCTTTGCATTCTTTCCTACATATCCTGATATACCTTGCATCAAACAGAACCACAACATTTATTATAAAAATGAATTTCAAATACAACTTTCTTTAACAACAATCCATTGCAATTCACCAGTCCTACACCTTGAGGCAGGATTTATGGAACTCTTTTGATTTACTGAACTTTCATTCTATGGTTTTCTTCTCCTCTAACTCCCCAACCTCTCCACACCTGAGCTACCAAGTATTACAGAAACGTCAGAAGACTTTATTTACTGGATGCTCAACAAATTCATCCAACTGGGACCTAGCCACCACCGGGCTCAGAAGTCTTTTATTCATCTCTAGTTGATGTCTGCACAGCGGCTTTCCAAAGGGCAGTATCATGCAGGGGTTAGGATTTGGGGCCTGGAGTTAGACAGAACTCACAGTCTTTCTGTGCAACCTCGGTCAATGTGCTGGACTTCCCAGATCTTCACTTGAGCTTCTGTAGAGTGGAGATCCTAAATGAGGTAATTAACACAAGCCCTTAACAACACTAAGTGCTTAAAAGTAGGAACTAGGGAATCCCTGGGTGGCTCAGCGGTTTGGCGCCTGCCTTGGGCCCAGGGTATGATCCTGGAGCCCCGGGATCAAGCCCCACGTTGGGCTGCCTGCATGGAGCCTGCTTCT
The DNA here is from genome assembly GCF_011100685.1 of Canis lupus familiaris. Lineage (NCBI taxonomy): Eukaryota > Metazoa > Chordata > Mammalia > Carnivora > Canidae > Canis > Canis lupus. The sequence goes on along the minus strand of NC_049230.1, from coordinate 38,269,654 downwards.
TCCTCTGCCTGTGTCTCTGCCCCTCTCTCTGTGTCTTTCATGAATAAATAAAATCTTAAAAAAAAAAAAAGTAAGAACTAAGTTATTATTCTGCTTTGTCTAAGCCCTGCCCCTCTCCTCCACTTCACTCCTTTGTCAAGTAATCAGAAACCTCCTCACCTACTTTACCAAAGTAGTCAACTGGGTTCCAACTGTTTCTTTTGAGGCAGGAGTGGTACCATGGGAATACTGGAATCAGGAGTCCAGCTGATGCCCTACATGAGATATGGGACCACAAAATAACCGGTTCACCTTTACCTCTAATTCCTCAACTGCAAAATGGGTATTTTCATATGAGAGAATTAAATGGGAAAATATGAAAGAGCATCAAGCAGATGGGAAGGGGGCGATTAAGTGAGGTCATGATGCTTTCAAGCAAAACAGACCTGGTCTCACATTCCAGTTCTACCACTTAACTAACTGTATGAATTTGGGCAAGTTTCTTGTGTGTGTGTAAAACGGGGAAGCAGTGCTGCCTCAGGGTTTTGAACAGGTTTTTTTTTAAGATTTTATTTATTTATTTATTCATGACAGACACAGAGAGCGAGAGCGAAAGACACAGGCAGAGGGAGAAGCAGGCTCCATGTAGGGAGCCTAACATGGGACTCGATCCCGGGGCTGAAGGCGGCGCTAAACCACTGGGCCACCGGGGCTGCCCTTTTGAACAGGTTTAAAACAATGTACAGACTACTTAGCATGTTAGTTTCCTCTCCTCCTTTCTGGCGTTTCTTTTCTTTCCATCCCAAATACTCCCCTCTATTCACTTGACCAGTGTAGAGTACCATCTCTATCATTTAAAAAAAAAATTAGCACATCTCCAATATATCTATATGTAATAGCAAATTAGGCAAGTGCCACTGTACAAATATACTGTGTTCAATCTAAAATACAACAAAGCCAGAAGCTAAAAATAAAAATAAAATACAGCACTAAAAAATTTCAGAGTAAGATAAAAATATGGAAAAATATAGTTCTGATATTTCCTTCCCATACCCCAAAGTAACATCTTCCAGACCCTTAGAATCTGGTATTTCATTTTGGTTCTTTTAAAATCAAGGGACACCTGGGTGGCTCAGTCAAGTGTCTGACTCTTGATTTCAGCTCAGGTCATGATTTCAGAGTCGTAGGATTAAGCCCATTTTGGAGGTCACTACACTATTAGGCAACCGGTTTAGAAACAAAGATAAATAGAATAGGCTCAGGAGGGCTCCTAGCACGGCACCTGACATAGAGTAGGTGCTCAGCAGACAGTCTGCTGTCACCATTTTTACAAATCAGCCTCCACACACGTGCTTTTCTGTGCAGGTCTGTGAAAGTGAGCCCTAAGCCTCGTTTCCCCTTCTCTTTGGTTCCCTACTTCCCCCACAAAGCAGCAGTACCCTGCTTCCCCTGCAGGTCACACGCTTTGCTTGTTCACTCTATCTACTCCACTTCACTGAAAGTCCTTTCTCCAAGGTCACCAAAGATCTGATGGCTGAATGCAGGGTTTTTTCCTAAATGCTCCACCTTCCTGACTTCCCTGCAGCCCCAGACACCAGCGACCTACCCATGTTCTTCCCGCAGGCTCACTCTTCCCCTTGCATTTCCACTGAAAACTGCAGTAACTCAACTGTCCTTTGATTTCAAAGACCAACATTTCTCCCTGTCCTTCCCTGGCTCCTCCTTTGCTCTCTATTCCACTAGGGCTCTGTACTTACCACTCCTTCCTTCTCCAGTGAATTCTACTGGTTCTTTTAAAATCAAGGGGCACCTGGGTGGCTCAGTCAAGTGTCTGACTCTTGATTTCAGCTCAGGTCATGATTTCAGAGTCGTAGGATTAAGCCCTTCATTGGGCTCCACGCTGGACATGGAGCCCACTTAGGATTCTTGCTCTCCCTCTGCCCCTCTTCCTGCTCACGCGTGCACCCCCGCTTTCTCAAAAAATGAAAAGAAACCTACCCACAAATATCCCATTCTCACCATATACATTGCCATACCCTGCCCTATGTGCCATTATCTTTCTCAAGAACTAGAGCAAACACCTCCTGACTGATCCCCTCTTTGCCACTCTCTTTTCTCGATACAGTAGTCAGGATAACCTTCCAGCGCTTGTTACTCTCCTGCAGTGGCTTCCCATCATGCTTTTTCATTAAAGCTTAGACTCCCCATATAGCCCACAAAGGCCACCATCTTCCTCTCCGGCTTTACCTCATACTGTCCCCTACCCCCATTCATCTCACTCTAATCCCTTGGCAGTCCCCCTTTCAGTTCCTCAAAAGTAAAAAGACTATTTGTTGCTCCAAGGTCTGCACACTTTTAGTTCCTTTCCAGCCTGAACATTCTCCACAGCTCTTTTCACCAAGCTGGCTCCTTATCAGCCAGACTTCTGCTCGCCTGCCCTATAACACAGTTGTCTGGCACACAGTGGGAGCTCAGTATTTGTTGAATAGATTCCACAGTCTTTAGTCAGAGAACTCCAAATCTAAATATATCTGGAATCAATCCCACCCTTCAGTTGCAGCACCTCGTTTCTAAATGCTTGCTAGATACCCATACCTCGAATTTCGCACAGTGAGTACACTCAAAACCAAACCCTTCATCTCTTCCCAAACCAGCTCCTTCCATCTTCTAAAATTACTACGCCAAGCAGTTTGAGCCATACCTCCACTTCAGAACCATAAATTTCCCATTCATTTGCACCACCTGTCCACAATTCTAACCACCTTTTAAAACTGAATTCAAGTCACTTCATTCGTTCATGCATTCAATCAACCACTTATTCATTCAACAAATACTGAGTGCCTTTTATGAGGCAGGTACGGTGTTAGATACCAGAAAGCAAAGCAGACATATTTTTGTCTACTGTGTATCAAATAATCACACAAATGTTATGTATTATAAAAATTATAAACTGAAAAATGCTATGAGGGGAAAAAGTGCTAGAAACTAGAAGAAAAAATGTGAGGCATCAAAAAATATTCTTTAATGATGTGCTGATTGAAGGAGACAAACTTAACCCAAGCCGACTAGAGGGGAGAACATGCCAGGCAGAGGGTTCAGCCAGGCCTGAAAGCAAGAGGAGACCAGCATGCCTATTTTTATATTACACATATCAGGATTAGTCTTGTTCCCTTCCCCAACCCCATCCTCATTTTACTGTCACCTGAGAGAAAGGACATAGTGTCTCAAATGTGCCAACAGCCCCCAGGAGATAATGATTAACATGGATTCATGCTTGTAAAAAGCTCCCAGGTGACTCTGATATGCAGCCAAGTTTGAAAATCATATGCCTAAACTATCCACTCAATAAACATGTATCAATTAGTATCTCATTAAAAACCCCTAAAGTTGGTGTGGATAAACTACTGGTCACAATAAATTACTGGTTACAACAATCTCAACCATACTCTATGGCCTTTTGCCACTTCCAGAAGTAGAATCTGTGTCCCTTCCCCTTGGACATGGGCTACATTTGTGATTTACTTTAACCAAATGAATGAGGCAAGTGATGATGTAGGACTCCCAGGCCTGGGCCTTAAGAGACACTACAGCTGCCATTATGGCTACCTGGGAAGCCAACCACCACGTAAAAGGAGCCCAATGTTGTTGATTAATGAATGATAAAAGACCAAGAGAGTCAAGCCTCATGGAGAACCAAGATGGCTCAGCCAACAGCACAGAGACTCATGTATGTGAGTGAAGAAGCCATGTTGGAGCCCCCAGTCCAATGAAATCACATGGAGTAAAGTGATATGTCTTTCTTCCCTGGATTATAACTCACAGAATCATGAGCAATAAAATGGTTGTCATTTAAAGCCACTAAAAGTTTTAGGGTGATTTGCTACACAGTAGTAGATAACTGAAATAGTCAGAAATTCAACTCATTTTTAGCCATCATTCAATTGTTTTCCAGCTTTGATGATCAAGAAACTTCGCCATATTCATTACAATTACTCCTCCTTCAATTTAAGCTCATTTCCTCGTAAATCTTTGAAGTACAGGAAGAACAATTAATCAAAATCCCCCTGGCAAAAACTATTCTTACACTAGAAGATGGTAATCAAGCCATCCCTTAGCTTTTCCTTCTGTAGGCTAAAATCATTCCTGGTTTTTTTTAACTTATAATGATAGGACTTATTTTTAAACTTTTTAATCATTTTTATCCTCTCAAGTATTGGGGATGTGGGAGTGGGGGGAAAATGACAAAAATTGGATGCCACTTGTCAGTATCTAACAGAGATTATTTTCTAGCCCTTATGGTTCATTCATCTTTCCACAATCCAATTCCACGCTGTCCCAAATATGGCATGTAAGCACCACAAAAGTTTATTACCCTACAAATGTAATTATTTACTGAAATTACTATGAAACCTTTTGGATTCTTAACACTCAGCTGACTATCTTGTGCTAACTCATCCACCTGGTTTGACACTCCAATATTGAAATAGGTTTTTGTTAAATTCTAGACATTTGAAGCACAATAGAAAAACGTGAGGTTGGAATGGGCACACCATTAATTTCCATCAAGTTTTCTAACCACAGTCAAGGCCTTTCTGTACTAGGTACCTCCTCCTACCCCCATGGTAAAGTGACCTTGTAAAAGGCAAGATCTTTAGCACTTGCCTATTGAGCAAAGGCACCTTCTCTGTAGGACCCAATAGGGTATATTTAACTACAAAGAGACAAACCAGTTGCTCAATGCAATGTAAAAACATATTGTCTCTCTGAAGCCTTACCTGAGTGTATGCTTCAATGTCAAAAGGAACTTTATAATCACCAATAAAATAGAAATAAATCCTACCCAAAACACAGTATTGTAGGTGTTAAAATGACCCAAGTAGGGCAGCCCTCAGCGGTTTAGCGCTGCCTTCAGCCCAGGGTGTGATCCTGGAGACCAGGGATCGAGTTCCATGTCAGGCTCCCTGCATGGAGCCTGCTTCTCCCTCTGCGTGTGTCTCTGCCTCTCTCTCTCTCTCTCTCTCTCTGTCTCTCATGAATAAATAAAATCTTTAAAAAAAATGACCCAAGTGAAATAATTTTGTGAAGTATTATAAAAATATTAGGTGACATTGTAGAACTAAGTTTCAGCAAGCCCAATAAGTCTTCAAATCAATTCTGAATGGTTACCTGATGGTTTCAGGTAACATATATGAAATAGCACCATGGACTCAAGTTCATCAAATAGGAAATAAAAACATGCCAACAAACAAGAGAACTTATGAATTTTCTAATACTGCCAAAACTAATAAAGATGTTTGGACTACTGGTTTGACCCTGGAGATGCACTTCAGCCGCTGTCTGATGGTGTCAGGCTCTAAGCCAGGGAACAGGTTCAGTGAAGGAACAGTCTGTTAGATAAAACAGACAGTGCTGTGGAAGTCCAAATAAGGAGGAAAAACTCTACTTGAGGAAAGCAGGGAAAGTTTCACATATGGACTAGTAAGTCTCCTGTGGAATGAGTACTTTGCAAGTCAGAGTGGGGGAGGCCACTAGGAAGAGACAGAGTCGTAGAACAATATGCTATAACCAGGGACTGGGAAAATGAGAGAAGTCTGGTGAGGATGGAGAGAAGAGAAATGATTGGGGAAAGGAGAGAGATGAAACAGGTAACAGTAACAGGTAGGACAAGGTCACATTGTGAAGGGCTTTAACCTATCAAGCTAAGTAGGAAACAGGAAACCAGTGGCACTCTGAAAACCGGAGAATGAGAAGACTGATTTGGGCCTTTAGAAAGAGAACTTGAGCAACAATGTGGAGGAGACAGAAGCAGAGAAAGACTTACGGTGCAGTGGCCAAAAACTCAGTCAAGATTTGATTGGGGGCTTGGCCTGACTGGCTCAGTCAGTAGAGCATGCAAATCTTAATCTCAAAATCGTGAGTTCAAGCCCCACTTTTGGGGTAAAGGTTACTTTATTTTTTTTTATTGTATTTATTTATTCATGATAGACACAGAGAGAGAGAGAGAGAGAGGCAGAGACACAGGCAGAGGGAGAAGCAAGCTCCATGCAAGGAGCCCCACGCGGGACTCGATCCCGGGTCTCCAGGACCAGGCCCTCGGCCCTCGGCTGAAGGTGGCGCTAAACCACTGAGCCACTGGGGCTGCCCAAGGTTACTTTAAAATATGAAAATCAGTCTTTTAAAAAAATTTGATAAGGGTTTCAACCACAAGTTACAATCAAATTCCTGAAGGCAAAACGGGTAAAATGTAACATCTTTAATCTTTAACATCTGGGGGAATGGCTACCTGTAATTGTTGAAGAATGTAGGACCTTCCTCAAAGTATTCACACACTAAATTCTAAGCCACTGTTTGTTTAACTGGCTGGTTAAACAAAATGTCTAGTTTACTTCTAGTAAATTAAGGCAATACAATGGAAATGAAAAAAACTGGCTGGTTAAACAAAATGTCTAGTTTACCTCTAGTAAATTAAGGCAATACAATGGAAATGAAAAAAAGCCACATATCAATCAACAGTATTCTAATAATATCATCAAAAGCACTTAGCAACCATGGATTTAGCATTTGTAGGTGATGTGATGCATAAACAGAATGGACAGGAAGATCTCGTGGATATAATTAACAGAGTTCAAACCTATAGCGATAGGTAGATAGCTGACTGATACTTAGTAGGGGAGATAACATATGCCATTTAAAATGCCTTTTGAGGGATCCCTGGGTGGCGCAGCGGTTTGGCGCCTGCCTTTGGCCCAGGGCGCGATCCTGGAGACCTGGGATCGAATCCCACGTCGGGCTCCCGGTGCATGGAGCCTGCTTCTCCCTCTGCCTGTGTCTCTGCCTCTCTCTCTCTGTGTGACTATCATAAATAAATAAAAGAAAATTTAAAAAAATAAAAAAAATAAAAAAAATAAAATGCCTTTTGGGCAGCTCCGGTGGCCCAACTGTTTAGCGCTGAAGTTAGCGCTGTCTTCAGCCCAGGGTATGATCCTGGAGACCCGGGATCGAGTCCCATGTCAGGTTTCCTGCATGGAGCCTGCTTCTCCCTCTGCCTCTCTCTCTCTCTCTCTTTCTCTGTGTGTGTGTGTGTGTGTGTGTGTGTGTGTCTGTCATGAGTAAATAAATAAAATCTTTAAAAAAATAAATAAAATAAAATAAAATAAAATAAAATAAAATAAAATAAAATAAAATAAAATAAAATAAAATAAAATGCCTTTTGACCACTCTTGTAGGTTTGCCAAGTTGGATAAAGTGTATTTAGGTGGAGATAAGGATCTAAAGCTTGGGAGAGACAGCTCGGCTGCTAAGACATACTGAGGACAGCTGAATTTATGGGCCTATTTGAGATCCTTAGGGTAAGGGAGGGTGGGCAGGGGAAGAGTGGAAAGATGCCCAATGCCAAGCATTGAAGCATCTCAACATGTATGGGATAGCCAAAAAGAGAATGCAAAGAAATAACAGAAGGACACTCTGGAAATTCTGAGACAAGGTAACCTCAAAGTCAAATGAAGATCACTGGGGGGAAAAAAAAAAGAACAGCCCAATAGTGCCACATGTCAGGCCAAGATTAAGTAAGGTAGAGGCCGAAGCCACAACACTGGGTTTGGTAACCCAGAGTTTACTCGTGATCTTTAGGAAAACATGAGTAAGGTAATATGGGTAGAAGCCAAAATAACAAAGGGTTGATAAGAGGATCAGAGTTGAAGAAGTACAGTATAGGTTCTTCCTCATTCTACCCTGAGAACCAACTATGTGCCAAGCAACATGGCATCTATCATTCTAACAAAACAGGCGCTGATTCTCCACATACTCTATGATCAGAGTAAATACACTGTTCTCCTGAGTACTCATCCAGTCTTGGTGAATAAGAAGGGACCTCATGGAAGAAGTGACTTCTAGGCTGAAGCCAGATGGCTAGGTGAAGTGGAACAGGGTGTTTTAGAGACAGGTAGCTCGTATAATGGCTTAGGGTGAAAGAGAACCTGAGCCATTTGAGGGGAACTATAAGAAGCAGAAGCAAATTCTGAGAGAGGCAAATACCTAGCAGCGAGACTTAAGTGTTAAAAACTTTAGATGTAAAGAGCAGGAGGAGATGGAGCAGCAGTCTGAACCAGGGATGAGGGGAGGTTCTTCACAGCAATTCGGAGAGAAATACAGAAACTCACTGGTAAGACAGTGTTCCCTACAATTCAGTATTCCCAATGATCAGACAGGTAGTAATATATATTCGCTTCTCTCTCTCTCCTTAATAATGGTTTAGTTTGACTAAACTGCTTCACCCCAGACACAGAAAAAGGACAGAAAATACAAGAGCAAAAGACAGATAAAGTTGTAAACCTGACATGTTTGTCTTCTCTAAGGTTTCTATGACAGGTGGTCTACTTAAGTCTAAAACCACATCCAGGGACGCTTGGGTGGCTCAGCAGTTGGGTGTCTGCCTTTGGCTCAGGGTGTGATCCTGGAGCCCCGGGATCAAGTCCCACATCGGGCTCCCTGCAAGGAGCCTGCTTCTCCTTCTGTCTCTGCCTCTCTCTTTCTGTGTCTCTCATGAATCAATGAATAAAATCTTTAAAAAAATAAAATAAAAATAAAACCACATCTGGGTGCCAAATGAAATGAAACTTTTCACCCCGAAGGCCCCCTCCAAAGGGCTGAGGGACTGACTTTAGGATACCCACATTGCTAAGGCGTTACCTAACTTCTGAAAAGAAAGGATTTTCCCAGGTCCTCCTGTAGCTCAGTCTAGCTAATGCAACTAAGAGAAAACAGTCTGGGGTTACCTGATTTTGCCTGTTTCAAAACATTACCACAGCAGAGAGCAAGGTGCCTCCAGTTCTTGCCGCTGAGGTCCTTGGAGCCATTTCAGATGAGCTCATCTCAGGACCCAACAGCAGCAGCTTTCAGGCAGTGAATGGTGCCGCCTGGGGACGTATCTTTGGTAAGCAAGATTGCAACAGAGCAGGCAGTTTACCGAGGGCAGTGCTGACTCATGCGAGGCAAAACTCCTATTTCCCAAACAACCCAGCCTCAGCCAACCACTGCAACCCAGAAAAGCAGAGGCGCCCCACTGATTTTTTTTTAATCGAGTGCTGATAACTGGGGGCACATATATCATTCCCTTTCTGCTGGTCGCTCAGCTGCCCCTGGAGCCATTACCTGGAAGGCTCCACTGGTCACTTTCTGAAATTTCATTTGAGAACAGCCTGGGGGGCTCAGGACAGCAAGATTACTGAAGGTGGCAGCAGGTTCACAGCCCTGAATATTTGCCCCCAGAGGCTGATAAAGAAGTCACTTTGCATTTACAAATTAGAACATCTGGGTCAGAGGAAATGGGGAACTTGCCCAGTCATTGCTAGCTGGTCAAATCATCAGAGTGAATTTTTGTCAGCTTTAACCAGGCTTACCGTTCTTTTTTTCTCCAGCAGACCATCTCTAACCTCTCTATTTCCTTAGACAATGCAGAATCTCTAATTAAGAAAGAAGTAGCAAAAAAAAAAAAAGAAAAAGAAAAGAAAAGAAAAAAGAAAAAAGAAAGAAGTAGCTAGGGATGCCTGGGTGGCTCAGCAGTTGGGCACCTGCCTTCGGCCCAGGGCATGATCCTGGGGTCCTGGGATCCAGTCCCACATCAGGCCCCCTGCATGGAGCCTGCTTCTCCCTCTGCCTATGTCTCTCTGCCTCTCTCTCTCTCTCTCTCTCATGAATAAATAAGTAAGTAAGAAAGTCAGTAACTGAAGGCTTTAATGAGCTGCCACACACAGCTAAAGCTACATTACCCACATCACACCTACCGGATGCTCAAGGAATCCAAGAGTCTGCGAAAACCGTATTAACACTTGCTTTTATTTTTTTTTTAATTTTTATTTATTTATGATAGTCAGAGAGAGAGAGAGAGAGAGGCAGAGACATAGGCAGAGGGAGAAGCAGACTCCATGCACCGGGAGACTGACGTGGGATTCGATCTCGGGTCTCCAGGATCGCGCCCTGGGCCAAAGGCAGGCGCTAAACCGCTGCGCCACCCAGGGATCCCAACACTTGCTTTTAAAAGAAAAATCCCTAAATCTCTGTCAATTCTTATTTATTGGACAGCTTATTAAAAAATCAATTCTAGAATGACTGGCTCATCAACCACTATTAATTATTATTGAATTTGCCCTGACCAGCTAGAATGGACTTTGGTGCTATATAAAGAATACAAAAGATGAAGTCCTTGCTTTCTGTGGTGTTTTTTTTTTTTTCTCCTTTTGACAAGAAAGAAATTAAAGTTCATATCAGAGCCTTCTGTTCTCTGCTCAAAACTTCCCACAACCATCAGCTCTTCTACAGCATGGGCGTTCCTAGCCCTGTCTGTCCTTCAAGGCAGGTCCATATGGAATGAACTCTGGATTTAGGGGCCAACCCCACTTGTCACTTAATAAATAATTACGTGCAGGCCGTCAGAATTTGGGTTTAAAAACTATGCTCTTTAATTCTATTCCTTTCAAGGGGCTAATTTAAAAAAAAAATTATTTATCCAACTGGCTTAATATCCCTTAATCACATTATTCCAGGAGGATAGCCACACTAAGTTTTATAAGGTTTTATAAAATGTCCCCTCTTTTCCTCCCTTTCAGTGTTTTCCTTTTCAGGAAATGGCAGTGTTTAAAAAAGTTTTCCTACAGTATGTGTTAATTAGTTCTTTTCAAATGATAAAAGCATCTTTACAGCAGTTGGCAACCATTATCTCATGGACCACACTTTAAAAAATATTTCTGTAGTTGATGATAAGTCACAAACATTCTAATATGGCGCAACCCTCAATGCATACGGTATGGACAAATAGGAAACATCTTTTGAAAAACACATTATTGTTAGAAGCTTCTGGTGCATTCTATGTATTAGTAAACTTTAAATAAGGAAGAGAAAATTCATATGGTACTGTGCCCAGGTAGTAAATACGAATTACACAAAGAGCAACACAAGGACCAGAGCATCAGATTTTCCTGATCCTGCTAAAATAAACACCATTTAGCGGGTGAGGAGATTGTCGTTTCCCTGTTTGGGATTGTATACAGTTCCCATCTGTTTCCCCAAAATATAGCCATACCCCAATCCAGTTCCTTCTTTTAGGATGGAAAGGTTGAGGATTACACTGGTTTAGGGCTTTAAAAAGAGGCTAGGGCAGCCCCGGTGGCTCAGCGGTTTAGTACCGCCTTCAGCCCGGGGTGTGATCCTGGAGTCTCACGTCGGGCTCCCTGCATGGAGCCTGCTTCTCCCCCTGCCTGTGTCTCTGCTTCTCTGTGTGTGTGTGTGTGTGTCTCATGAATAAATAAATAAAATCTTTAAAAAAAAAGAGGCTAAATCTGGGCAGCCTGGGTGGCTCAGCAGTTTAGCGCTGCCTTCAGCCCAGGGTGTGATCCTGGAGACCCAGGATCGAGTCCCACATCGGGCTCCCTGCATAGAGCCTGCTTCTCCCTCTGCCTGTGTTTCTGCCTCTCTCTCTCTCGGTTTCTCTTGTGAATGGATAAATAAAATCTTAAAAAAAAAAAAAAGAGGCTAAATCTGAACAAATGACTTCAGGCACTTGAAGTTTTATGGGGTTATATGAAAACAATGAGACAATATGAAAAATAAAAATAATTTGGCTTTGTGCTTAGTAAGTTCTCTCAATCCATTATCTTAAAACTCAGACAAGTGGGGTGCTGGGTGGCTCAGCGGTTGGGCACCTGCCTTCAGCCCAGGGCCTGATCCTGGAGACCAGGGATCGAGTCCCACAGGGAGCCTGCTTCTCCCTCTGCCTGTGTCTCTGCCTCTCTCTGTGTCTCATGAATAAATAAAATCTTAAAAAAAAAAAAAAAAAAACTCAGACAAGTTATTCACCATCTAAAGGTCCATTTTATGGGTGGTCACAAGAGATATTCAGTGTGTGTATTAAAATTTGCACACACTCATACTCACTGTTTTTCTTGAACAGGAATACATAATCCCATTTATAGGCCACATTTTTTTTTTCCTGCAGGAGATCTAACTTTATAAACAGCAAATAGGTGTCAAAAGAAAAATAAAAATGCTCACATCTCAGGATCCTTTAGTCTTCCAAATCCATGGAAAATTACCAAATACAAAAAGATACACACACCAGAAGGGAACTACAGTGGGGGCAGTAAATCAAGAAGGTATTTTTAGCTTTATTGAGTATTTGAAATTTTTTTTGTTTTGTTTTAGCAAGGACTACATAGTCAAATATTACTCGGTAATTTAAAATTGGGTTAGTTTTAAATTTTTTACTGTTCATGAACTAATCTTTTCCCTTTCTCATTCTTTCCTAACAGCTCCCTTTTACCTATTTTCCCCTCCCCAACATCCTAAATGATACTGCACATTTATTCTTTTTAGCAAAATTAAACTTATTTATACCCATATCCTTTTTCTTACTTAGAAGGGTAGAATTGATAAATCAAAGTTTCCAGGAAGGAACCAGTGGCTGGCTATCTCACCTTGTTGAGAATAGGGACATTACCAAATTCTAATCTTTGGAGTTCTAGGATCTTACAACTTAAAAAAAAAAAAAAAAAAAGAAAAAGAAATAGAGCACCTCCTCTTCAAAAAAGACAAATGAGCATCAACCAAACATCTAGCATCTAATAAATCACAGAAATTAAGCATGAAAAATGAAGTAAATTTTAGGATACTGGAGAATCCACTCTGGGGTACTTAACAATCAACAGGGGTGCTTATTGAAAATGATTATTTCCCATCCCAGTCCCTCAGACATTCTGGATTAATGCAAGTGGAGAGAGGCCTCAGAATCAGAATTTTCGGGCAGCCCCGGTGGCGCAGCGGTTTAGCGCCGCCTGCAGCCTGGGGTGTGATCCTGGAGACCCTGGATCTAGTCCCATGTCCGGCTCCCTGCATGGAGCCTGCTTCTCCCTCTGCCTGTGCCTCTGTCCCTTTGTCTGTCTCTATGAATAAATAAATAAAATCTTTAAAAAAAAAAAAAAAGAATCAGAATTTTCAATAAGAATCTCCCTCTCCCATGTGATTCTGATGCAGGTGGGCCTTGGATATTTTGAGAGCCCGGTCATACAGCTATGTTCCCTGAGCACTGTTCAAAAATGAAAAGTTTTGTTTTAAAGACCACCAAAATGAATAGTAGTCTCAACAGAGTAGGTCTTAGACATAAGTCCCCTTACCCACAAGAACTAAACTGTATTTATTTTGTCAATTGGACCGTTATTTTCTTCAAGCCTCCAGAGACAATTATCCTAACTACTCTTAAAGATTTCAGCTGTCACCCACAGTCGTTATACAGAGACATTTTCACACCTGGGATGCAGTAGAAAGGGCTTAATGGAATTTTTATGGCTGTGAAAATTAAAGTTCACTTGATTCAACAGAATAGTCAAATAAAACAAAGGATAAAACCTCCCCAAAGGCACAGGTTCAAAGTAGAGGCTTTTGAGTTCCTGATGAGGCAGTTTTGCCCAGAAATTCAAACCATGGGATGCTATATAGCTCATATGTCTTCAGAGTACCCAAATGCCAACTTATCACCGCAGCATCAGCCAACGCAGGCTCCCTGTAACATTTGGAAGCACAAACCTCCTGTATAAAATGGCCTCTCCTGGGAAACAAAGGCTGTCGCCATGGTGGGGATCATTCCATCCTGGGGCCAGAAGGACCAGGCTGTCCGTTTAATCTTTAACGAGCCACTTTCATGTTCAGATGCAGAACTGGCACAGGGTGAGGCTCAGCCTGCCTCACAGCACTTGGCCGCACAACACCCCCAGAGCTGCGTAAGGGCACGCGAAGTCAGTCTGTCTCCACTGGTACAGTTACCAGGATCTGTCCTGTAATATAATTGTGGGGACCTAATGATCTGCTGCAGTGTAAGAGTTCAGAAAGGTATCCAATATCAAGGGTGCGGCAACTGCCTACCTCAGGCACAGTGAAATACGAGATCCCTAAATGTTAGGGAATTGAAAAAGTAGCAAGCCTGCAGGAAAAGGAAGAGTACAAAGCTGACAGGACACAGGCTGAGGTCCTAATAACAAGATGGGGGGAAAGGAAGTCAGTGACACAACCAAACTGCTATCCTGGACAACTCACTCTGGAAACCTGGCAACAGAAATCTTGGAACCATTCGACAGTGTAACTTTCTATACAAAGCTATTTCTTCTTCATCTCCTCTCCCCCGCCCCCAGAGCTGCTAATACAGAATGGCAGGAAAAGGCCCTTGTCATCCAATTCCATCACCTGAACGATTCCTATAGCTTCATAACGAAGTGACTAGTAAGCACTGGTCCTACCCCCAGTAACCACCCTCCTGCCCATGCTCCTCTCAGAACAAAGATTCTATCATTCAACTCTGCAGATCTCCTGAATTCACAATTCTTTACTGTGTGCCTCTGGATTCTTCTCCTCCTCAAATACATCCACACATGCTCTCTTCTTTCTCTCTACTCCCTGCCACCTCCCATATTCATGCCCTGCCTCCAATAACAAAGTTCCTAACTTTTCCCATTGGTTTCCACTAAAAATGCCACAAGATTAAGTTACCTTCTCGCAGGTTCCCAAGACTAGGTGGCCTTTGTTGACATGTGTTTCATGTGCATGGGTAATTTCTAGCCAAGTAGATAAGGTTACCTGTTCACCTACAGTTAATCTTCAAACTGGCTTATGTAGGCTATGGAAATAAAAGGGTAAGACTACACAGCTTGAATGTCCCATGAAGGTAATCAAAATAATGGAAGACAGAGAGAAGGGGAGGGGGAGGGGATTTCAAAATAAAGACTGAACTGTGCATTTCAGTAGCACTTAAGAAAACACTTCATCTGACTAAGCACCTGATGAGCAGACGAATACCCAAAGGACTGTACATTTTCCAAAGATTATTTTGCTCACAGTTCCTGCTTTCTTCAAGGTTCATAAAATCAAACTTGCATTATTTATAATAAAATGGATAGGTAGATTCTAATATCCAGAATTCTACTGATTTCCTTGCAAACCAAGCTACAACCTTGTTTCAACTCAAGCCTATGTAACAGGGAATAAAATATATTCTGTTTAGATCTTTCAAAGTTATCTCTCATCCCTTTTATAAGGGAACACTACCACCAAAAAAAAAAAAAAAAAAATCACAGGGAAAATGCCCATAATACATGCCCATTGAAAACAAAAAAGCATTAGTAGAACAGCAGTCGGGAACCACACATAGAATACACATGCAGGCATCCCTGGGTGGCGCAGCGGTTTGGCACCTGCCTTTGGCCCAGGGCGCGATCCTGGAGACCCAGGCTCGAATCCCACGTTGGGCTCCCTGCATGGAGCCTGCTTCTTTCTCCCTCTGCCTGTGTCTCTGCCTCTCTCTCTATCATGAATAAATAAATAAAATCTTTAAAAAAATATATAGATGCATATGAACATAGAGTGAAAAAAAAAGATACAGGGGATCCTGGGGTGGCTCAGCGGTTTGGTGCCTGCCTTTGGCCCAGGGCGTGATCCTGGAGACCCGGGACGCCTGCTTCTCCCTCTGCCTGTGTCTCTGCCTGCCTCCTCTCTCTCTCTCTCTTAATCTCTGTCTTTCCTGAATGAATAAATAAAAAAATAAAATCTTAGAAAAAAGATACAAAACCTACAATTTAAGAGTCTAGAATCAATGGGGTGCCTAGGTGGCATAGTGGGTTAAACCGTCCGACTCTTGATTTTGGCTCAGGTCATGATCTCAGGGTTGTGAGATGGAGCCCTGAGTTGGGCACAGAAAGTCGGCTTGAGATTCTCTCCCTTTCCCTCCCTGTCTCCCACCAACTCTCCTGCAGCGCTTGTGCATGCCTGCGTGCTCTAAGCAGGAAGGAAGGAAGGAAGGAAGGAAGGAAGGAAGGAAGGAAGGAAGGAAGGAAGGAAGGAAGGAAGGAAGGAAGGAAGGAAGGAAGGAAGGCTTTTTTTAAAAGTCTAGAACCATTTAATAGTAGTTACTTCTGATAAGGACAAGGTTCACTTTCTGTGTTATATGTACACTTCTGTGCTATTTTAGTATTTTAACATTAGAGGCATAAGATAATTAATTTTACCAGAAATAGGGTACCTAAGATTACTTGACAAACAGTTTGAACAAGCTAACAGGGCCATTCTAAGCCAAATTTTCAGCATATTGAAAGCTATATTCATTGAGGCAATTTTTTTTTAAGATTTATTTATTCATGAGAGACACAGACATAGGCAGAGGGAGAAGCAGACTCCTAACAGGGAGCCCGATGTGGGACTCGATCCCTGGACTCTGGAATCAGGCCCTAAGCTGAAGGCAGACGCTCAACCCCTGAGCCACCCAGACATCCCCACTGAGGCAAATTTCTAAAGAATTAACCAGAACTTCATAATTTGGGGATAGCACTATTTGTTCACCATCATTGGTAGCACTGTGCTAGAAGTGATGCTGTGGTAGGTACTATGAGGTAAAAGGAGAGATTCTCAGGCTCACAGTTCTTACTTCCCCCAAAGTGAGTCTTGGTTGGTCTCCCTGTCTCAAGGAAACCACAGCCAAGGAATTAAAGAGCAAATCAACAGACCACTGAATGCTGTACAGAGACAGCCACACAGTGGGCTAACAACAAGATGGCTCAAAAATCTTTGCTCTTCGTCAGTCAGATCAGTCTTACCAAATTATCTGATGAACTTAAAAACCAGATATGCTATCTAGTAGAAAAGCTAAAATAAAAAATGTCGACAATACCAAATTCTGGCAAGGATGCAGAGAAATTGAATCTTCTACATTGCTGGTGGGACTATAAAATGGTAAAATGGTACAGCCACTCTGGAAAACCATTTGGCAGTTTCTTTAAAAAGCTAAACATATATTCCCCATCAGATTCAGCAACTGCATTCCTGGGCACTTAACCCAGGGAAATTAAAACATATGTCCAAAAAACACGTGCATGCAAATGTTCACAACAGTTTTTTTTTTTTTAATTTTTATTTATTTATGATAGTCACACACAGAGAGAGAGGCAGAGACACAGGCAGAGGGAGAAGCAGGCTCCATGCACCGAGAGCCCAACGTGGGATTCGATCCCGGGTCTCCAGGATCGTGCCCTGGGCCAAAGGCAGGCGCTAAACCGCTGCGCCACCCAGGGATCCCTGTTCACAACAGTTTTAAGCTGGAAACAACCAAAATGGCCTTCAGTAGATGAATAAAGAAACTGTGGCACATCCACACCATGGAATATGACTTAGCAATAAAAAGGAATGGGCTATTGCTACACACAACTTGGATGGAGGGCATTGTGCTGAGTGAAAAACGCCAATCTGAGAAGGTCATGAATTGTTATGATCCATTTCCCTAACATTTCAGAAATGACAAAATTAGAGAGTGAGAGAACAGATGGCTGGCTGCCAAAGATTTAGGGATGATGTGACAATTGCTCATTCCACTGTCCAATCACTACAGAGAACTCAGAAAAGCGAAAAGTTTGTAGAGCAGATCACATTTCTTATTATTTTGCAGTCCTTACTATGTGGGGGGTGGGGAAGGACACGGACTTTTTAGGTATGGATCAATTGCTGGCCCATTGACCTGAAACACATTTCAGGCACTACCTGTGCCCCACCCCTCCCCTCCCTGCATTTCCCCCAACCCTCCTCTCCTTTCGATCTGAGCTCCCCTGGAGCCACAAGAAATGAACCAAAAGGCAGAAGTAACCAGTGCAGAGTGAACTCTGCTGTAGTTCCAGCTCAGCATTCAGCCAAAACTGTCCTGCTTGAAATCAAAAGCATCAAAACACTGCAGCAATTAGACAAAGAAATTGTGAAAGATGTGGTTACACCAGGCATCTCACATGTGACAGGCTTCTTAACCACAACTAGCTTTTCTTACAAAAGTCTTAGGAGCCTCCAAAATGTGAGGCAGAGGTTAGCAGAAAAACTTTCAGTGACGCGCTTCCTCTGTGATTCTTCGGCCAGTCCTCACAGGGCCCTCCTAGTAAGGGAAGCAGGACACAGATCTCAAGCCCAGATAGCAAAGTTTTACTTTCTATACTGATCAGGGCTTCTTCCTGAAAGTGGCCTGTCACCATTTATGCCACTATCACTTACAACATGAGGCCAGAACATCTATACATCTTATGTATAAGAGAAGGCCTACTGACAAACAGGAAGACACTCCCTTGACAAGAAAAAAAAAAACCTGAAAAATGAACTGCCACCAATGAATTCTCTAAGCCAATGCTTTAGCTGTTTAGTTGAATGTGCTTAAGGGTGACTGGTTTATACATCAAATATCATTATAATATTAGAATTAGGAATAAACAATACAACAATCCTTCAGTGCTAACAGAACTAGAAAAATACCTAACAGGTATCACTAATATCATTTTTAAATCACATTCCACACAAGGAGGCCCATGTATAATAAAATTTCAGGGCAGCCTGGGTGGCTCAGCGGTTTAGCACCTGCTTTCAGCCCAGGGTGTGATCTTGGGGACCCAGGATCCAGTCCCTCATCGGGCTCCCTGCATGGAGCCTGCTTCTCCCTCTGCCCTCCTCCCAACCCCCGTGTCTCTCATGAATAAATTTTAAAAAATAAAATCTTTGAAAGAAAAAAAAAAATTCAAAGCCCACTACTATATGAAATGGAACCTAGTTCTGAGGACCTACTACTCTGAAAAGTAATCATCATAGATGAGACAGTGTAGTGTGAGGCCACTATACCCTAGTGGTTGAGAGCTTGGCCTTTACAGCCAGAAGGGTTCAAACACTGTGTGGCCTTAGGCCTATCACCTAACTTCTCCATGCAGTGTTTTCACATCTGTGGAACATAGATACTAGGACCTACAACTCCTAAAACTGTTGGGAGAATGAAATAAGTTCATATAGTAAAGTCCCTGCACATGGCCAGTACACAGTGACTGTTGGTAATTTTTTATACATGTAAAATATGGCACAAAGACAAGTATCACACAGCAAAAGAAATGTTAGTCTTACACAAAACCCTCTTCTACTTTTAGACACAAGTAAGCCTTCTCCTAACTCCCACCAAAGAATGCATACAATTCCATTCAGAAAAAAAGTATCATTTTACACAACGGAATGAGTAAAATAAATCCTGCTGAGCAAGCCTAATGTTTCCCAAGCTCTCATGGGCAACATATGATTTCAATAGGAGAAGGGGGCTGTTTTGTAAAGAAGACAGTTTTATAACATCTTACACCAAATGAAATGTTCAAAGTGAAAATTCAAGGCTTTCACACAGCAGGCACAGACTTTCAAAACATCTGTACCCCCATTCATGTTCCCCATCCTTCTTTCCTAATCAAGGTTGTAATAACCAAAGTTCTCTGTAGGCTGGTGGTACACAGGCTGACAACATGCCATCCTACTGAATAGTCACTAACGGGGAAAGCCAGGCCCAGGGAGTCAATATTCTCTTAACAGCCCCAACTCCCACCCCGCCCCAGTCAGAAAGGTGAAGTTTGTTCTAGAGACACTTAAAGTTTTGATTTAAAAAATCTAGACACACACACACACACAAAATCTAGACACAGTACCATACCTTTCTTTCTCCATTTCTAGGCTTCCCAACTATTCAGGGAACAACCACAGACATTTTGGAATCAGAAACATAAATTGTTTCCAAAAGTGTTCAACAATGCTTGTCCAAAGGCCCCAGTAGAGCTGGTAATTTAGACAGCTGTGCTAGGAGCCACAGAAGCCGCATTTTCTAACTAGTATTGCTTCCGAACAATTGAAACTTTCTCCAGTGCAAAGTCCAGACACAGAGAACAGTGTTCTTGTGAACATCCACAACAGTTTCATTTTTGTTTAACCACCAAAATAACAGCTCCAATAATCTATCAAGTTTGACATTTCATCCAACTAAGCAATTCGACTAGGATGCAAAGCACGCAGAGATACTTCCCCCTGTTCCATATCAACATTCATTTTGATATTATAGCAATACAAACAACTCTTGTTCCTAGACTACTTATAAAGGTTTCTAAAAAGCAAACTTCAGTGCCAAAAAAAACCTGTACACCCCCAAATTTTACTTTCTGTCTTCTACTTTTAAGCAGCTTTATTAACTATGAGTAAAGGCCAAGAAGTTGAAAACTCCTTTTTAGTATTTAGTCAAGAGGTAAATATCCCTCCTGATTCAGGCACCAAATTCAAGTTTTTTTTTGTTTTTTTGTTTTTTTGTTTTTTGTTTTTTTGTTTTTGTTTTACCAAATTCAAGTTTTATTGCCTTATTCTTAAGCATATTAAAAGTAAGCATCCTTCACCTAATTTCCAAGTAGTAAAAATTGTGGTCGTGGTCTAGCAAATCACCAGGCAATACTTCTCTCCCCAAGTAGGAATGGGAGTGCTCAGCTGGTTGCTTCATCTACAAGTAGCATAAGGAAGAAAATGATCTCCTCAGTACCACTCAGAACAATGCTATTCAAAGTGTCTTAAACTCCTGTGTGCCTTAAATCCCTCCACTGCAAAATAAAGGCAGCCCCCTAATTACAGAATTTCTCAACATCACCACCATCATGGTAGTCCTTGCCATCAGAATCCCAAATTTCAGTCCCAAACACTCTTGATTCTCTAGGTCTAGGCTAGGAATCAGAAAACTGGATTTTTTTTTTTGCAAGTGCTCAGGAGATTCTGGTCATGCTAAAATTTGAGATTAGCAATAGATGATGTTACCAATGCTTTTAGAAATAAAAAAAGGTCATCATTTGTGCATGATCCTCGATAAAGAAATTATCTTAGGTAAAGAATATTTTTAAATCAGTATATTAAAACTTATAGAAAGCATATCTTAATATGCTTTTATAATATTTGTAAAATGTAACAACAAATTTCAACTTTTTCCCCATTTTATTTATTTTTAAATGTTTATTTGAGAGAGAGCACTCAGCACATGCAGTGGAGGGAGGGGCAGAAGGAGACAGAGAATCTCAAGCAGACTCCCTGTTCTGCACAGAGCCCGGTGAGGTTCTCACAACCCTGAGAGCGTGACCTGAACCAAAATCAAGAGTTGGTCGGTCCCTCAGCTGATGGAACCACCCAGGGGCCCCTATTTATTTACTTATTTGGTAATGTCTACACCAAAAGTATGGCTCAAATACATGACCCAGAGATCAAGAGTTGCAAGCTCCACTAACAGAGCCAGTAAGGTGCCCCAACTTTTTCCCATTTTAAAAAATGATGTTGTAGGAGTAGTGCCTGGCTGGCTCAGTCAGTGGAGCACACAACTCTTGATTTCGAGGTTGTGAGTTTGAGCCCCACATTGGGCAAAGAGCCTTAAAAAAATTGTTTGGTTGGAAGGAACAAATGTAAATTACACGCAAATATTTACATTCTATGGCATCAAAAACTGCTTTCTTGACATGGTATTTAGAACTCTTGAATTTTGTACCAATCCCTCCTGAATAAAGCCAGTGGCTTATTTTTATGTTTGTTTGTGTTTCCACAAGTAACAGTCCAGGTATGGACAGCTTGCATCTCAAATAAAAGCCAACTGAGATATAATTGTCAATGTATTTTCCTTTTTTTTTTTTTTTTTTTTTAAATTTTTATTTATTCATGATAGGCACACAGTGAGAGAGAGAGAGGCAGAGACACAGGCAGAGGGAGAAGCAGGCTCCATGCACTGGGAGCCTGACGTGGGATTCGATCCCGGATCTCCAGGATCGCGCCCTGGGCCAAAGGCAGGCGCCAAACCGCTGCGCCACCCAGGGATCCCTGTATTTTCCTTTTTAATATTAGTTTTGGTAGTACAAAAGACATGTTGATCTGCTATATGAAAAATTTTATCAAATAAATAATATTTAGGAAATTGATGGAAGATCATCTGGAGGCAAAGTCGCAGAATTAAGTATAATTTTTATGTCTCCCATTAACAGGTTGGCTCACTGTCCCTACTCATCAAGCTGCAGGTCTGCAACTGTGTCAACAATCCAGAGTTAGGAACCACTGAAATAGGCCAGTGGGCATGGGCGTGGACGATTCAGAGTCACCTGGAGTGCTGGGTCTCACTATATGGTGAGGGGAGCAGGGAAGATGGAGTGGCCTATCAAGCTCTCTGGGAATATTCTAACGCTCCTCTCCCCATCTATTTTATAGCAAACACTAACAAAGATAAACTTCAGCTCATACTCTGAATGATCAAGCAAACTCTTCCATCAGTAAATGAAACGACCAAGAATGGTGCCTGAATCCAGTAGTGCCTGAAAGGTAGAAACAAAGGTAGACAAATGTGAGAGAAACTGAAAGACTAAGAATTTTCCACTGGACTGTGCAAGTCTGAGCACCTGCACTCATTCCTCCCCACCTCGGTCAGCCCCTAACTCACCCTCTTCACCTCTCTGAAAAATCCAAAATGTCCAAACAATGGCTGCTAATTTGCAAAAACAATTCCTCCCTCTTCCTAGAATCATCCTTGACTGCAGATTCCTCAAACCAGCTGAACTTCAGCTGACCCACTCCTGCTAAAGCAAGCCCTAGAAAACACTCTGCTCTCTTTCTCCAAACTAGAATGCTCCTTTTGTCCAGTATTTTCGAATAAAGGCTTATGCTCTGGTGAATCTTCCACACCATGTAAAATAATAATTTAGCATGGTCAAGAGGAAGTATAATTAATTCATTGTGGGCCCACTGATTCAAGACTTAGGGAAAGGTTGGAAGCAGAGAGAGGATGAGGTTCGGTTATTTCTCAGGCAGGTGTCTTAATCATTACTAAAATTAAAAAAAAAAAAGTAAGAATCACAGAAATGCTGGAGACAACACACTTCCCTATGTATTTTAGGATCTAATATATTGATTCCTGTGCCGTAAATCTATATGCATGAGATCTGGACAGAGATTGAAAGATTTCCAAAGCAAATGAAAAGAGTAAACCACAACGAGGACCAGGACGGGGTGGGAGAGGAGGATGCTACATTTACTTAAGAAAAGCTTTTTTTTTTTTTTTTTTGCAAGTCTTTTAACATAATCCAGCAGTTGCAAATAAACAATGGGTGCTGATTACTAACGAATTACATTTAACTACTCAGAGTCCAGCAGAGCCTCCAGTTAGCCAAACTTCCTGAAAGTTTCAGGATGACTAGGCACCATTTCTTTCTTTAAAGAGGATCAAGGCACTTAAAATGTCTTCAGCAATCAGACTGGCTCCTGGTAGTTCAAGTGGGGGTGGGTTCCCCTACTTTTAGAACTGGGCCCTGGTGGAAAAAACAGCTGTCCCAGGGCACCCTGACCACTCTACAACCCAGAAACAATGAAATCCACACAATTCCAGCAAAAGCATGAGTACATTAAACCAGGAGAGGAAGACCTAACCTGCAGCACCGGTAAAGGGCAGTTTTAAAAAGTCAAGTAGCACTTACTCAAAACAATTTTGTAGAAATGCAAAAGCAACATGGGGCATGACTGCTGAAAAAGGCTGCTGAGGGAGCGAGACAGTTTTGCTTATCTTTTTTTTTTTTTTTTTGCTTATCTTTTTATAGGAGAGGTCAATGAAGAAATTACCAGACCAAGGTCACTTTCCATTAAAAAAAAAAAAAAAGTTGGAAGCCTTAACAGGAGATAAAAACCAGCGTTAAGTCATGACTCCGTGAAATCGCAGCCTGGTGAGAATCTCTCCAAGAATCCTGTAGGAAATGAAGTGTGGATTAGCGTAATTAAATGTAAAGTCTCCTTGAGAGCAACTTCTGTTCTAAAGACTAGAGCCATTTCTGTGAAATGTATCACAGAGAAATTGTGAAGAGGATTTGCCAGGCATCACAGCTTTTCCACTCTCACATCAGGTCTGCAGACACTATGATCTAAAAAGAACAGGGCAGTGATTTGGGGAGGGAATTACATAATACACCTTATCAGAGAAAACCATTCCATTCTCCTGTCTTTGCAAAAGTTCATGGGCTCATGTAAGTGTAATATACTTCAGGGTTTCAAAAATTACACACATTGCCCTCCAAAGAGATGGAGGGAAAAATATAATCACAGGGTAAAGGCCAAACATGGTCTCTTCTGAATGCTTAAATAGCCAATTATGTGTCTTAATACATTAATTCTATGGAGAGAAAGAAGACTATTACAGGAAAGTTGAATAAGACATCTTAAAAAATGTACCCTGGGGCCTAAGTCCATTCAACTGACAGTAAAATCACCCCCTCGAAAAAAAGCAGTTTGATGCAACGTCTAGTATTTTAATTTCCCAGCTGCCAAGAGAAATATATAAGGAGCAGAAATTAAACTAATTATGTCAGCAGCACAGTGAACAAAACTTTAATTGTATTACACACTAGTTAGACATTTGCTGAACAATACAAAGGCCCTTAAGGGCAGAAACTTCTCTAGAATATAAATGATCCCCAATCAAATGACAAAAATTAGTCTGTTTAGGTAATAAACGGATTCGTGGTTTAGATATAAAATTTCAACCAACATCATAACTCAATATAAAAAATATCTAATATAAGAAACAAATCTCTAAAATGGCTTTGAATCACTCTCTGATTTACATATGCTGTATCATTAATAGGTCCTTTAAGCCAGCATTGTACTAATCAGCTTTTTTAAACATCCTGCCTACAAAGGGGCCTATTCATTTAGCTGGGAGACAGGTGTTAGCAACCAGCAACCTCTTTTAGCCTGGAGTTTCAGGGGCCTAGCCTGCGATTATTGTGGCATGATTGGCAAGTCGAAAGCAAGAGCACTTTGAAAGATGGGAAGGGAAGAGAGAGGGAAAGAGAGACAAAAGACACCAAAAGGGAGAAAGGAAGATGAGGGGGGAAAAAATGGATGTCAGCTACCACTTCACGGGGCCACCCTTAGAGCCTCCTGGCCTAAGGGGAGTGCCCCGGCTACCACCCAGATGGATGACAGATACACACGGACAGTAACTCTGGATATATGCCTGTGCTCCACTCATTCAAAAATGTTTTTGAATGTCCTAGGACTCACTCTTCTTTATCCCTATCATCCAGTTCCTAACGTCAGTCCTCACTCTCTCATAGACTCTTAAATAAGAGTTGTGGGAGTAGATACTCCTGGAAAGAGTTGAGAGAAAGCAAATTCAGAAAGACATCTTCAGCCTTTGGAATAAAGATCCTAGCAGAAAAGTAGAAGGGAACATTCATGCAGTTGCCTGCAACTGCATACATAAAGAATAATATGTTCTCTCTTTTAAGCCCTGTAACAATCCCAGCAGGTATTATTCTCATCTTGGGGATGAAGAAAATGAAGCTGATGGCAATTAAGGAAGGGGCCTGAAGTAGCATGGCCAGGAGGCAGAAGAGCTGGGATTCATAACCAGATGTGTCAATTTCCTAAATTGTTAGGCTTTCCCCAAGTTTAATTCCTTAACATATCGTAAGTGCCCTGATTCTGTTTTAACGCGGATGGTTCTGTACTTCAGCACTTTTTCTTCCTTCCGGGAACTCAGCAAAGGACCTGTGACTAAACTGTATTGACTATTAAGCCTCCATTATTTTCCATAAGCGCTTCAGCTACGAAGCAGTGAAACATCTGGCAAGTCGGCTTTATTTTTAAATTCTACACGCGGAGAATTCCCAGGCACCCCACCCCCACCAACACTGATCATAACTAGATTCACCTACCAATTCCGACCTCCAGTTGTTTCCACATTATCATTCATTTGTCCACTCAGGAAATAAAGGAAGCTACTTTCACCAACCCTCCCTCATGACTCCTGATAGATAATACAGCAGTGGGGTGGGGGAGCCTCTCTGTAAAGTAATTTACATAAAAGTTATAAAAGCTCTTTGTTATCTGTCATGACTAGGAAATGGGCTATTCTAGCAAATCAAACATCCTGGATAACATAATGATGGCTTTAAAGGGACAACCATTTATAAAGAATTTCAAAGCAATGCAACAGTGGCTCCCAAACCTGGATGCTGATCAGAATCACTTGGGGAGCTCTTTGGAAATAGAGGCCAGAGTGTTGTTTTTTTTTTTTTTAATGTAGATTCTTGGTCATCGCTTATCCACTCAATCAAATCTCCAGGAGGTGGGGCTGAGAAATCTGTACTTTTAAAGAACCCCTTAGTGACTCAGCTTCGAACTGCAGCTTTCAAGGAATGGCTGGCTGGCTGGCTTTTGGGAACTCCTTGCAATAAAACACACTAAAAAGGCTAAAAACTGCACTGAATACAATGAGACCTTCTTTTGCTGATTCATTAAGACTTTAGGATCTCCCAACAGCTCTCGTTCCTCATTCACTATTGGTCACTAGTCACAGTACTGGAGAAACCAGAAAGGAAAGGTTAAGATTTCACATTGGTACAAAGCTGGAAAAACCAGATTTGGTTTTTCTAACAGATTTTAAAAGCTGGTTTCCCCCAGAGGATACATAACTTTTATGCTTGCTTTAAAAACGAAAATGTTTAAAATCAGGCAATAGGATTCTGTTTAGCTACAATTCAGAACGTTAACAGGCCTAAATGCATCAAAAATGTGCAACATTCAACCTGCAGAAGCAAGGAAACTTCATGACCATCTTAATTAAGAGAAAGGAAGATAATGGGTTTAAACTAAGAATGGCATTATAGGATTAGATAAAACCACTGTCTTGACCATGCAACTGATAAATCCTGGAAACTGGGAGAACTGAGGCCTGTGATTCCTTCCTATCTGGGATAGCTTTCATGTGAAATGTAACAGAATAACCTATTAAAAGTCCTATTAAAGCTCTTAATATAAAACCATGATACAAGAAAATGACCAAGTCATTTCCCTATTGAAGGAAGAGGGTGGAGTTATGTTTGTATATAAAAAGATTGTCCTTGTGTGTCAACTAACTTCAGTTAAAAAAAAAAAAAAAGCTGACAAAAAAAGGTAATAAAAAATAAAGACAGTCCTTAAAAATGCTAAAATCTTTCTTACATAAACACAAATAACCAAGGGCACCTGGATGGCTCAGTGGTTGAGTGTCGGCCTACTGTTAGGCTAGGTCCTGAGATCAAGTCCTGTATTGGGCTCCCTGCAGGGAGCCTGCTTCTCCCTCTGCCTATGTCTCTCTGCCTTTCTCTCTATGTCTCTCACGAATAAATAAACTTTTTTTTAAGATTTTATTTATTTATTCGTGAGAGACACACACACACACACACACACAGAGAGAGAGAGAGGTAGAGACACAGGCAGAGGGAGAAGCAGGCTCCTGCAGGGAGCCCGATGTGGGACTCGACCGCAGGTCTCCAGGATCACACCCTGGGCTGAAGGCAGGCGCTAAACTGCTGAGCCACCGGGGCTGCCCAATAAATAAACTCTTAAAAAAAATAAAAAAAATAAAAAAATAACACACATGCAACCATAACCAATAACCAAACAAAAACAATAACTAGTAACCATTACCAAACCAGTAACCATTACCAAACAATAACAAGGAAGAAGCTAGTCCCTGAAGACTTCACCAATAGCTAGCGATTTAAACTCTGTATTCTCATTAAACTCTAAATTACTACTTAGCTCTGTATTGCAGGGGTGATGAGATTCCAAGGTGCAGAGACTAAAACTTTCATTCCCAAACAAAAACACTATGGCCAGTACAAATTTGATAGAAATGTCTCTAATCTACCATTAAAACAATAGCAGTATTAGAAAAACAATAGCAGTATTAAAGGTTCTATTATAAGAATAAAAAAAATCCGGGTGGGATTAGGCTCCCCAACACTCCTTAAGTTTCTGTAGGTGTTTTCAGAAAGTCCTAGGCACAATACTCTTACAGATGGGTGTGGCTATATTAAACTTCACAGTGGGGATCCCTGGGTGGCACAGCGGTTTGGCGCCTGCCTTTGGCCCAGGGCGCGATCCTGGAGACCCAGGATCGAATCCCACATCCGGCTCCCGGTGCATGGAGCCTGCTTCTCCCTCTGCCTGTGTCTCTGCCTCTCTCTCTCTCTGTGACTATCATAAATAAATAAAAATTAAAAAAATAAAAATAAACATCACAGTGAACATGTTAGGGAAGAAACTGTGCCCTTTTTTGTTATTTTTGCCTTCTTAAATGCTGGTAACTGAAAATGCTTTTTCCATGCTTTTTTTTTCTTAAGAGGCCTTAAAGATGTATTCCTATTAGATGGTGCTAAGCAGTTAGTTGTGTCAATCTACCTGGCCGTAAGAAAGATTAAAAACAAATTAATTCCTAGTCTGAAACAGCTTTTTCTCTGCATATTATTTTAGCAGTTGGTTAAATGAAGTCAATATAGAGGATTTAAAACACTTGATCCCAGAGGATCCCTGGGTGGCTGAGTGGTTTAGCGTCTGTTTTCGGCCCAGGGTGTGATCCTGGAGACCAGGGATCGAGTCCCACGTTGAGCTCCTGGTGCATGGAGCCTGCTTCTCCCTCTGCCTGTCTCTGCCTCTATGTGTCTCTCATAAATAAATAAAACCTTTAAAAAAAATAAAACACTTGATCCCAATATAAACAATCAGAATAACAGCTGTCTACCTGACAAATCTGGAAGTTTTTAGTGGGCTGATCCTCATAACTAGATCTAGACATTAAATGTGTGTCCTACATTACATGGAAACTTTAAGCACAACTGAGGTATTACATGGCCCTCCCTGCCACATGAATCTGCAGTTACACACCACTTCCAAACTGAAGAAAATGACCCCTCTAAACCGCCGGCTATGAACTGTACTCTCAAGTCCAGAATTATTAGGAAATATGCCATAACGTTTCAGAAATACTTGCCATCATGATTTTCCTTGAACATGAAAGAGAGCGAGCAATCAGGAAAAAAAAAAAAAAAAAGGATAAAGAAGTTGTCAAACCTGAAATCCCCTGAAGAGAAAGGAAGTAACACTACAGCTCCCAGCCCTGGGACTCTGGATTGAGAACTGGGCAAAGCACCGTGTTCCCTTGCCTATTCCCATTCCTAGAAAAATGGCTCGATAAGGGGACAGCTCTGGCCGGCCACGCTTCGGTCACCTGGCCCGTCCCTGGGAAAATCCCAAGGCTCCCCAGACGGCGCCAGCAACGAGAGTGATGGGAAGGCTTCCCCGTCCTCCAAACGACCCGCACACGGGATGAATAAGGGACGTGCCGCCTTCCTGGGGGCCACACGCACCTGTGGATGGCTGCTCGTTAGGTCGCCGCGGCCTTCCGCCACGGTGCGAAGGGGCAGTCGGGGGCAAAGCCCTACTGCCCGGCAACTCTTCCCTGCCGTAGGCGGACTGGGAGGAGCTTGAGACGCTCCCCCGTGGTTACACGAGCAGTTTTCTCCCACTAGAACGAATGACAGACCGACAAAAAGGAGAAACGACGCTGCCGTTCCTCTGTCCTGCCAGCGAGAACTCGAGCTCCGGGACGCCCTAGGCCTGGCCAAGGCCCGGGGCAGCCGAGGCCGAGAGGCCCCACCGCCCTTCTCCGCCTGGGCCCCCGGCGACCTCGCACATCCCCTCGAGCCCACGGAGGGCGAGGCCCCCACGAGGGAAGAGTGGGCGGAGGGCCGGGCCCACGCTCTCCAACTTCTCCCCGGGCCTCCAACTCCGGCCGCCTCCCGCGAGCGGCCCCGGGGCTCCTGCCGGCAGCAGGGGCGAGCGCGGCCCCCTACAGGCCTGACTCAGTTTCCTCGGCCGCAAGGACGCATCCGGCCCCGAGGCCAACTGAGCCGGCCGGTGTGCAGGGCGCCCGGGACCCTCGACGACCGCCGGCCCGGGGCCCCGCCCCTCAGCCGAAACGCCCGCCTCGAAGGACTTTCAATGGGACAGGTGCGAGCCGCCCCGGGTGCGGAGACGCCCAGCGACGCAGGGAGTCCCGGGCCGCGCCCCGCACGCAGGAGGCGCCTCCAGACGCGGCCCCGCGACCCCCGAGGCCCAGCGGCGACCCCGCCCAGGCCGGGCCCCGCGGCCCCCGCGGCCCCCGCGGCCCCCGCGCCGCCGCCGCCTCCTCACCTGCCGCGCCGCCCGCCCGCCCGGTCCGCACCTGGGAGGGGAGGGGCCGGATCCGGGCCGCGGACGCCTCAGGCAGGGGGGCTCCGGGCTCCGCCGCCGCCGCGTCTCGGGGGCTGAGGGGCACTGGGGGGCGGCCGCGACATCCTCCCGGGCGGCCCCAGGAAGTCGGCCCCCCCACCCCACCCCACCCCCCCCCAGCGGCCCAGCCCGGCCGCGCCCGCCCCCCGCCCCCCGCGGCCCCGCCCCCTCCCGCGGCCCCGCCCCCTCGGGAGCGCGCGGCCGCTGCCGCCGTGCCCGAGCCACCATAGAGAGGGGCGAGGCGCGCGCCGGGCTAGAGCGTGTCCCGCGCGCGCGCGCGCGCGCCCCCTGGCGGAGCTGAGGCCGCCGGAGGCCCGGCCGGCCGAGATGGGACCAGAGCCCTGCGGGGCGGCGACCCAGCCGTCGGTTGCCCTGTGTCAGGGCGTCCTCTCCTCCTCCTTGCCTTGGTCACCGGACTCTGCGCGAGAAGCTGGAGTCCAGGTCCGGGGCTCAGCCAGGTGGAGGTCCAGCTTGGTGACCTTGGGCCAGTCCCTTAACATCCCTGAACTCGTCTCGTCGCAAGAGTTTGCGAGTTGCCTCACTCCTATCTCCCGGTTCTGACAATGCGGTAAGCAGGTGATGGTTGCCCAGACCACGATGGAGGAGACCCAGGCCCACCAGGGTTCACTAGCTTATTCGAGGTCTCGTAGCTGGAAGGTATTAGAAGCCAGGTGTGTAAGACTTCAAAACCCATGCCTGTCCCACTCACTTGCTGGCACCGCCCTCGTCTAGCATTTCCAGGTCTGAACCCCCAGGGCTAGCTACGTTTACCTTAGGAGAGTGAGGAAAGTGCTCAAAGGAAGGCCTTGGTAGGAGAATGTGCTCAGGAGCCCACCCCGGGCAGTCATCAGCTGCGTACCTTTCAGCAGGTACTTAACGCCTCTGAACTCCAGCTTCCTCATCCCTGAAACAATTGGTATGGTTGTTAGGAGGCGGGGTGCTGTGAGGATGATATAAGCTAATGCACATAGAAGTGCTTAGTAACCTGTAAAGCACCAGGGTTGCATGGGGATCGTTAGCCAGCGTGGACAAAGAAAATACCTAGTTATGAAAATAATATACATCTTAATAATTCTTCAGAGCATGTCTATTAACACTTAGTTTTCTTCTGCTTTTAGGTTCCAATGAAACCTCCCACAGTTGTTCTTTGCAATTTGTATTTCAATATAAGGACTATCAGGCCGGGAAAAAAATGACATAAAAATACTACCATTTAGGGGCGCCTGAGTGGCTCTGACAGTTAAGCATCTGCCTTTGGCTCAGGTCATTATCTCAGGATCCTGGAATAGAGAGCCCTGCTTTGGGCTCCCTGCTCAGCAGAGTCTGCTTCTCCCTCTCCCTGTGCTCGTTCTCTCTCTTAAAAAGATACTATCATTTATATACCTGGACTGTCCCTCCACATTTTTTTTATGATAGACACAGTCGGAGAGAGAGAGGCAGAGACACAGGAAGAGGGAGAAGCAGGCTCCATGCCCGGAGCCCGACATGGGACTTGATTCCAGGTCTCCAGGGTTGACCTGGGCCGAAGGCAGGCGCCAAACTGCTCAGCCATCCAGGGATCCCCTCCACAAGTATTTCTAATCTTCACAACCCAGCAAACTGAGTACTATCATTCCCATGATTTTTTTTGTTTGTTTGTTTGTTTTTAATTTTCTTATTTATTTATGATAGTCACAGAGAGAGAGAAAGAGAGAGAGATAGGCAGAGGGAGAAGCAGGCTCCATGCACCGGGAGCCTGACGCGGGACTCGATCCCGGGTCTCCAGGATCATGCCCTGGACCAAAGGCAGGTGCCAAACCACTGCGCCACCCAGGGATCCCTCATTCCCATGTTATTAATGAAGATCTGAAGGTTAAGTAATTTACCCAAAGCCACACAGTTTGAAAAAGGCCAAGCTGAAATTTGACACCAGGTCTTTCCACCCCCAGTAACTCATGGAAAGACAGGCAGCCTAGAGGACTCCCGACCCTCATGTTTTTTCCTACCTGGCTATTTCGTAACTTTCCTTGATGGAATTTTGTCTTCTCTGCTTCTCTCCGAGGCTTTATTCCCCCCATGGAGGGAGGCATTGTCTTCTATTTTCCCCTCTGATTCCTTTCCTCTTGAGATGTCAGGACATTGTTCATCCTCTCATTTTTGAAATGGATTTGTGACCTGTGATTAAGGCACAGCGTTCTCCACCTGATCTCTCCTCCTTTCAGCGTTAATTATAGTCATAGAAAGTTAATAGGCCCAGAACAAGGATGGGGTGAGACCAGAGATGTTCTTGTAAGCTCAGTTTACAAGCTGAGTGCTCAGTCCCAAACAGAAGAACACTCAATGCACTAGCTGGACCCAATGACTAGAGTCTAGATTCATGACATCCTCTGGAGGTCATTTTTTCCCCCTGGGCCCTCTGTCCACATTACAGCTAAATCATGAGAATGCTGTTAAATAATGTGCCTATCACTGAAGCAAGAAGGTCTCAGAGCTGCATTTGCCCACATTTCTCCTTTCTCCACCTTTAACATTATCACCATCACTATTTTTCATCTTTAGCATGTCCTTCTGCAGAGGCACTCAATAATGTGCCCATTGTGCAAGTAATCTAAAATCCTTTTCGGCAAGCAATGGTATTTAGTAGTTATAAAACACTAATTTGTCTACCAAGTGACATATTTATAGGAGCTGTTTACTTTGACATATTTTTATTATTTCTACTCATTTACTAAGTACTTTCCAATACATATTTATGAAGCACATGCCTTTCCCCAAACAGTAGTGAAAAAATAAATCATATTATTTCTATTATTGGCAGCAGCATACCAAGTCCTAGGGCCCTGATTTTTGTTACTTCTGGCAAGGGCTGAAAGAATTAATGGTGCTTGAGCACCTACTATGTGCCAGACTCTCTGTGAAAGGTACTGTACACAAATTACCTGTTAAATTCCCCTGAGACATATAATTTTACCAAGAAGGAAAATATAATTCCCCTGCAACACAGATTCTACCAATGAGACAGAGACATTACCTTGTCCAAGTATAATGGACACGTAAGGCATTTTGAGCCTAAATCTTTTCCTTACCCAAAACTCCAAATCATCATTCCATTTCACCAGTCCCTCTTAACTCCTCTGGACCTAATAAGTTATGTAAAATATAAAGTATTCCTTTCTGAAAGAGGCTGTGTAGATTACCCCAGAATGGAACAGAGATAAGCAGACATAAGATGCTAATTCCAATTTTTCTACAGGAGGTAACTCTCTAAGGGAGTTATTCCCTAAGAAATCAGGGGTAGGGTATTTTTCAAAGATAAGAACCAGTACAAGAGTTCTGCTCCTTCCTAGAGATAGGACTGGCTACACAGTTTGCAGGGCCTGGTACAAAATATGGGACCCTTGTTCAAAAAGTATTAAGAATTTCAGGATGAGGGCCCCTGGGTGGCTGGGTTGGTTAAGCATCTACCTTTGGCTCGGGTAATGATCTCAGGGTCCTGAGATGGAGCGCATGTCCACATGTCCGCTTTGGGCTCAGCAGGGAGTCTGCTTCTCCCTTGGCCTCTGCTGGCCACTCCCCTTGCTAGTGCTCCCTGTCAAATAAATAAAATCTTAACAAAAAAAAAAAAAAAGAATTTCAATATGGCAACAGTAAAATATTAAAGTCAGCACAGGGCTCTGTGCAATTGCACTGACCACACTACCATGAAGCTGGCCTTACCTGGACAGAAGGAAGCTGTTGCTATTACCTCCCAAGCATCAGAAGCCCCACAATGATATGAGATTAAAACCCATTATAGGCCTGGAAAAGTATTTGGTGCTTACATATGACTATCCATCAGGCATTAGTTTATTTTTAAAGATTTATCTATTTGAAAGAGAGAGAAATCTCTCTAAAGGGAAAGGGGAAGGGCAGGGGGAGAGGGAGAATCCTCAAGCCTTCTCCTAGATTAGTTAGTATAGAACCTGAGGAGGGTTTGATCCCACAATCATGACTGAGATGAAATCAAGTCAGCCACTCCAGAGCACCTGGGTGGCTCAGTCAGTTAAGTGTCTGCCTTCAGCTCAGGTCAGGATCCCAGGGTCCTCCCTCTCTCTCTGCCCCTTCCCTCCCCACACTTGAGGCTCTCTCTTGCTCACTCGCTCTCACTTGAAAATAAGTAAATAATTTTTTTTTAATAAAAGGCACTTGAGGTACCTGTGTGGCTCAGTGGTTGGGCATCTGCCTTTGGCTTGGGTCATGATCCCAGTGGGATCGAGTCCCACATCAAGGTCCCCATGGGGAGCCTGCTTCTCCCTCTGCCTATGTCTCTGCCTCTCTCTGTATCTCCCATGAATAAATAAAATCTTAAAAATTAAAATAAAAGGCATGGGATCCCTGGGTGGCGCAGCGGTTTGGTGCCTGCCTTTGGCCCAGGGCGCAATCCTGGAGACCTGGGATCGAATCCCATGTCGGGCTCCCGGTGCATGGAGCCTGCTTCTCCCTCTGCCTGTGTCTCTGCCTCTCTGTGTGTGTGTGTGTGACTATCATAAATAAATAAAAATTTATTTAAAAAAATAAAATAGGGATCCCTGGGTGGCGCAGCGGTTTGGCGCCTGCTTTTGGCTCAGGGCGCGATCCTGGAGACCCGGGATCGAATCCCACGTCGGGCTCCCGGTGCATGGGGCCTGCTTCTCCCTCTGCCTGTGTCTCTGCCTTTCTCTCTCTCTCTCTCTGTGTGACTATCATAAATAAATTTAAAAATAAATAAATAAATAAAATAAAAAAATAAAATAATAAAATAAAAAAATAAAATAAGGGATCCCTGGGTGGCGCAGTGGTTTGGCGCCTGCCTTTGGCCCAGGGCATGATCCTGGAGAACTGGGATCGAATCCCACGTCGGGCTCCCGGTGCATGGAGCCTGCTTCTCCCTCTGCCTGTGTCTCTGCCTCTCTCTCTGTGTGACTATCATGAATAAATAAATAAAATCTTTAAAATAAAAAAAATAAAAATAAAAAAATAAAATAAAATAAAATAAAGTAAAATAAAATAAAAGGCACTTAACCAACTGAACCACCCAGGCACCCCATACAGCAGGCATTATTTTCCCCATTTCACAGTAGATGAAACTAAGACTTAAAGAGTCTAAGTGATTCATCCAGTGACACTCAGCAAGTAAGTGTCAGAGATAAGACTGAATTAGTTGAGATATAAAAAAATCTTGTTCCTTGACTTTGTATCCTTTTCCCCATAGGCCCATTGTCTTCTGGCAAAACCTAGGTTTCAATTAAGGCTGTTATACCCAGAAACTACAGGGGGCTGAGAAAAGCTAGGGTTCAAAGGCTATTCAAACTAGTGCAGCACATAAAGTACAGCTGTATAGCCCCAGAACACACATACCTTCCATCAACTGGGAGAGAGAGAATTGTGTGTATGGCCAGTGTAACAGCCAGTACCTGGCCTCCCTCTCCATGATAAACAGGAGACACAATGAGGTCTCCACCTTGATAAAAGGTAACGATAGGGAACCTACAGCACCTTAATGATAAAATACTAGAAACAGCACACTAAAGTCAGGAGCAAGACCAGGGTGATGGCTATGGGTGCTTCTATTTGACTTAATATCTGAAGTTAGGGCAGCCTAGGTGGCTCAGCGGTTTAGCTGAAGCCCAGGGCATGATCTTGGAGACCCTAGATCGAGTCCCGCGTTGGGCTCCCTGCATGGAGCCTGCTTATCCCTCTGCCTGTGTCTCTGCCTCTCTCTCTCTCTCTCTCTCTGTGTGTGTGTCTCTCATGAATAAATAAATAAAATCTTAAAAAAAAAATCTGAGGTTAGTCTAGCCAGTGCAATAAGACAAGAAAAAAATGAGAAAAACACCTTTTTGAGGATAATCTTTGATGAATAATATAACCAGCTCTAATTTAAGCTCCATGCATCACAGAGCCTTCTCCAATGCCCTTCCCCAACACACCTCATTGGACAATATTAACTCTACCCAGTACAATTCCATGCCAGAACACAGCAAAAACCTAGCGGGATCTGCACATTTCTAAATCCCTTATTTCCTCCTGGTTCACATCTCTGGGACACACAGACTATTGTTTTGACCATTTTTTTAAAAATATTTTATTTATTTATTTGAGAGGTGGGGAGGAAGGGTGGGAGAGAGCACAAGCAGGGGAAGGGGCAGGGGCAGGGGCAGGGGCAGGGGCAGAGGGAGAGGAAAACTCTCTGCTGAGCAGGGTACCTGATTCAGGGCTCGATCCCAGGACCCTGAGGATCATGACCTGAGCCAAAGGCAGACACTTAACCAACTGAGCCACCCAGGTGCCCCGACCATTGTTTTTTGTTTTTGTTTTTTTAAGATTTTATTTATTCATAGAGACAGAGAGAAAAGGGCAGGGACACAGGCAGAGGGAGAAGCTGGCTCCATACAGGAAGCCTGACGTGGGACTCGATCCCGGGTCTCCAGGATCACACCCCAGGCTGCAGGTGGTGCTACACCGCTGCGCCACTGGGGCTGCCTGCGACCATTGTTTTTTTTTTTTTAATTTTTTAAAAATTTTTATTTATTTATGATAGTCACAGAGAGAGAGAGAGAAAGGCAAAGACACAGGCAGAGGGAGAAGCAGGCTCCATGCACCGGGAGCCCGACGTGGGATTCGATCCCAGGTCTCCAGGATCGCGCCCTGGGCCAAAGGCAGGCGCCAAACCGCTGCGCCACCCAGGGATCCCGCGACCATTGTTTTTTATTCAGATTTTTTTTTTTAAGATTTTATTTATTTATTCATGGAGGCTCCATGCCGGGAGCCCAACATGGGACTCGATTCCGGATCTCCAGGATCACACCTTGGGCTGAAGGTGGCGCTAAACAGCTGGGCCAGCTGGGATGCCCTATTTATTTATTTATTTAAGTGATCTCTGCACCCAGTGTGGGGCTCCAACCCACGACACCAAGATCAAGAGTCATTTGCCTTTCCAACTTAGCCAGCCATGTACCCCTCCAGTTCACTTTCATACCAGTGAAATCTTTCTCCATGTGCATATCATTCTCTCATAAATTCCCCAGAGGAAATCAGAAAGAACTGATAAAGTAGATCTCTGATCCAGCTTTTTATGGTGAGCTAAGCTGTGAAAAGGTCAAGATATGTAGCCTTGGCTACTATCTGGGCAAAATATTTATTTATTTATTTATTTTATTTTTTATTTTTTTTAATTTTTATTAATTATTTATGAAGTCACAGAGAGAGAGAGAGAGGCAGAGACACAGGCAGAGGGAGAAGCAGGCTCCATGCACCGGGAGCCCGATGTGGGATTCGATCCCGGGTCTCCAGGATCGCGCCCTGGGCCAAAGGCAGGCGCCAAACCGCTGCGCCACCCAGGGATCCCTGGGCAAAATATTTAAAAAAAAAAAAAAAAAAAAAAGAATTTTAGGGCAGCCCGGGTGGCTCAGCAGTTTAGTGCGCCTTCAGCCCAGGGCCTGATCCTGGAGACCCAGGATCGAGTCCCACATCAGGCTCCCTGCATGGAGCCTGCTTCTCCCTCTACCTGTGTCTCTGCCTCTCTCTCTCTCTCTCTCATGAATAAATAAAAACTTAAAAAAAAAATAATAATTTTATCAAAACATTTACATATTCAGAGCTGAAGGCAGCATGAGGATGGAAAGAAGTAGGGTTTGGAATGAGACTTCGAGTTTGGATTCTGGTGCTGCCAATTAGCCTTATGTTCTCAGCCCTGCTGGGCTCCTATTGTCTGTAAAATGGAATGATTCCCCATGCCACAAGGCCATCCTAAGATCTAAATGAGATGTGTACAAAGGGCGGAAGCACAGGACAGCCTTAATAAACTTGCTTTCTGGACTATGTCACGCACTAGCAGTTGCCCTTGATGTCCAATTCCTCCACACAATCCCATCCTTTCTAGTAACACCCCCATCTCCTTCCAATGGCCATAGCACATGCTTAAGGAAAGCCTGTCCCCAGCCCCAGTTCCAGGGCTATTTTCTGGTTGATCTGAGCCAATCACAGACTAATTTCCCTTGCTGTGATTTAGATGTGGGTTCAGGAAGCAACACTTACCTCAGGAAGACATGAGGTAAGTCTGCTGTGGTTGGAAGTTGAGTTTTTAACTAAAAGGATGCAAAGATTACGTTCCTGCCAGTAGATATTGTCATGTCTGGATTCATGCTCAGAATGGCGACACCCAGGCTTTAATGAGGAGAATGAGCTTGAAGACAAAATCAGTACAAAAGGAGAGCAGACTAGAAAGGTAAAAGGGGCCTTACATCCCTTCACACTAAGCCCTGAATGAGCCAACCTTGGACTTCATGTAACTAGAGATAATGTCCTTATTGTTGAAGCCTCTTTAAGCCAGGTGTCCACAGCCTGCAGTGGATAGCAGCCTCAATGATACGTGGACCTTTTGCCTGAGAGTCTTTGGGAGTTCAAGTGCCTCACTTAAAGTCATCAAGTGCTAGCCTGCAGTGGGGACTCAACATTAATTTTGTCTAATATCAATAATAATACAAGAGTCCTCTGTATAAAGGTACATAAGAAGATACTTTGGGGCAGCCCCGGTGGCGCAGCGGTTTAGCGCCGCCTGCAGCCTGGGGTGTGATCCTGGAGACCCAGGATCGAGTCCCACATCGGGCTTCCTGCGTGGAGCCTGCTTCTCCCTCTGCCTGTGTCTCTGCCTCTCTCTTTGCTCTCTATGAATGAATAAATAAATAAATCTTAAAAAAAAAAAAAGAAGATACTTTGGGGGTTCAATGACTATCTAGATGAAGAGAAAATCTTTCCTGCATTCCTCCTCTGCCATCTTTAAAATGCATGAAAGCCCATGAAGCCATTCATATAGCTAACCATTATTGAGTTCCCGGACTATAGAAAGAACAAAAGAAAAATTGACATGGGAGCTCTTAAAATAGATCTTGAGCTTGGAGTACCTGGGTTGCTCAGTTGGTTAAACATCTGCTTTTGGCTCAGGTCATGATCCTGAGTTCCTCTGACTAAGCCCTGCATCAGGCTCTCTGCTAGGTGGGGAGTCTGCTTCTCCCTTTGCCCTTCTCCTCCTTGTGCTCTCCCTCTCTCTCAAATAAATAAACAAATAGACAAACAAGTAAATAAAATATTTAAGGAAATGGATCTTGAGCTCATGGGCATGGGCAGACAAGTGCACAAAGATGAGTGGTAGAGAAGGGTTAGTCTATATAGATCATACTTCATGCATTAAAAGGGAGGATGTAAAAAAAAGGGGGGGAGGATGTTAGGATGGATGTGCACTGGACATAGAAGCAGACACTAAAGCAAAGGAAGCAAGACACACCTGGACAGGAGAGTCAGCCTGGCCTGAGGCCTGTAAGGGGAACTGCTCAGTGCAGTGTGCCTGCAATGGTTTGCAGGGGCAGCAGGCAGCACGAGATAAAGCCCTGGTCTGACAGCAAAGTCCAGGGAGGGAGTAAGCTGTGAGGGACAAGGTCCTACAGGAATGTCACAGGTGGTCTGGAGCACAGTGAATGGGGCACCTTACCATGGCCAGCGAGGCCACCTAGGTGATGGCCATGGCATCCTGACTGGAGTCAGTGCCCAGTGGGAAGACAGCTGCACACATGGGAAACTACAGGCAACATGGAGACTCAGAGAGTCCTGGCTTAGGAATCAGGAGTCCTGGGACGCCTTGGTGGCTCAGAGATTGAGTGTCTGCCTTTGGCTCAGGGCAGGATCCTGGAGTCCCAGGATCAAGTACCGCATTAGGCTCCTTGCATGAAGGCTGCTTCTCCCCTCTGCCTATGTCTCTGCCTCTCTCTGTGTGTCTCTCATGAATAAATAAAATCTTAAAAAAAAAAAAAAAAAGGAATCAGGAGTCCTGAGTGCCACGGGACTGTCACTGCCCCTCTTTGGTCCTCAGTATCCCTCTCTGTTAAATGACAGGATAGGGTACACGACCTTTACAGGCCTCTCATATTCCAGGGTCCCAACTCACCACATACAGGAAACATGGTAGATCAGCCTGTGGAAGAGACGGCAGCCAGGCTCCACCTCACATGCCAACTCCCAACTAGCAGATCATGACTACCTGGAGTGCCATGCAGAGAAAAACTGCAAAACACTCCAAGTTCCACAAAGAATGAATGCTTGGATGATTGGTGAGGCCTCCATGGGCTCAAAATACCCAAATGGTAGGAGTGGCAGGGATTTGTCATGCCTAGCTTAATGTACTGCTTCCTACTATGGTTGCGGAAATACACCAACCATTCATGGTATGAGGTTACAGAAGATTAATTTCTCCTGGGATCCCCTCTGCAGGCAGCAGTGCCAAGGTTTCCCCAGTCTCAGGCTCCCCAACACAGGTAGTTACCCTGGAGCCGGTTTGCCACTCGTTCCCAACCCTCAATGCTTCCTGCTTCTCTCTCTGCTATGCTCATCATCTTAATGTTCTATCTTCCCCCTGTAACTCTGACCCCCCCTCTTCCTGCAGCCAAGACACAACTAATTAATCACGACAGGCTCTCTAACCAAAAAAGGCGACCTTCCTTTAAAAAAAAATGTGGTCAGTGAACAATTCTGCTCATTTTTCTACTTTGCCTTTTATTATTCCTCCCCTGGTGTCCTCCTTTCCCCTACCCCAGCCAGGGCTACAGCTCTCAGATGGATGGCCACAGTGCCACTAACAGACAGGGGGGTTATTTCATACACTAGGGCACCAGGCTGTGGTACAGCTGGCAGGAAGAGAAGGGTAATTATATTGCATCTCGGAGCCACTAGCAATGAATTTCTGCATAAAGGACTAGATTTGCCATGTATTATTTACGCCAGCATCAATTTTCCCAGCTGGCTCTATTTACTGTGCAAATTCTCCTCTGTCTGTTTATGGGCAAGGCCATGGTTCAGCACCTCTGGCTACTCTCTACTGTGGAGGGGCCCTACAGGGCATGTGCATAATAAACAAGTAGCTGGATTCACTGTGGCCACATTCTCCCTTCCTGTTAAATTATATCCCTGGGACTACAGCGAGTTCATGGTCTCACCTAGTCACAGTGATGCATGCAGGTGTGTGAAACCATATCAGCAAGAGGAAAAGAAGGAATAACCATTCTTTGGAACCTCACTGAGGGAAACTGAAAAACACCCTTCTGGGGGGGAAATTAGGTGGCTCTGGGGCTCCAGGAATTTCCTGTTCATATTTTTAAGAGCATAACATAGATAAAGAAGGGCTTTGAATTTATTTCCACCCAGTAACTCAAAGACAAAGCTGGGGAAAAGGGCGCCCCATCTTACAGGTGGAAAAAGGCAAAATAAAAAAGAGAAGGAAAAGCAGAAGCAAGCTGGAGGCCTCCCAGCTCAGTCACTGCATGAAGATGGAGCATGGAGATGATGGTGATACACCGGGTTCTGTCCGGTCACTAGCAGACCTCTTCAGAGTGAACTTGGGTCCCCACTGGAAACAGACAGGATAGAAACAAGGAAGAAAACTTGGCACCAGCATGAGTTTCTGTGTCCTTCCACCATAGCATCTTCTCTCACCGGTAGCTCTGTTTCCACAGAAAGAGCAGCTGAGGAAACAGAGCCGTCTCTGCCCAGCCCAGGAGCTTCAACCCTAGTCCCCAGTGCTGGGTGGCAGTGAACAGCAGCTGTCACTGTGTGCAGAGGTGGGGCGCTCGATGCCCTTCCCTTTCCCAATCAATAGCACAGTCATATCTGATCTCCCTGTGACGCTGGGCTCTGCTCTGGAGGCCCCCAGGTCCCAATGTCAACCATCTCCTGGAAACCTGTTGGCTGGAAGGAGACAGGAGGGAAGGGTTAAGTTTTTGAGTTAAGCTATCCAAGCAGAAAGCCTCTTTGGTTGCCAACTCTCAGCATCCAAGAATTCTGGGCATGCAGACACCCTCAAAGGCCCAGATTCCCAGCTTTCCCCTGTGGCAGGCTCACCAGACGGGGAGATTTGGTCAGACACGCCCTGCGCCAACTGCCTGATGCTCTTGCTCCTTCATCAATGTCCAGGAGAATCCGGGTGCTGGGTACAAAGCTCCAGGAGCGTCCAAGGGCAGGTTTGAGCTCCCCGCTGTCCCTGTCTCGGGTCATGTGGTTGGTCACCTGAAGCAGAATCAAAGATTTCCAGATTGATAATGCTAGTGTGAGGACATCTGTTCCTACTGCTTTTTCATTCTTTAAGTGGCAAGACTGAGGCCCAGCACAGAGAAATGACTTCTCCAAGGCTCTCAAAGTTATTGACAGCAGCTCTGGAACTAGCCCCCTGGGTCCTCACTTGTGTTTAACTTTTTCCACTAAATCACAATGTCTGGGATGCCTGGGTGGCTCAGTGGTTGAGCATCTGTCTGCCTTTGGCTCAGAGCATGATCCTGGGTCCTGGGATTGAGTCCCACATCGGGCTCCCTGCATGGAGCCTACTTCTCCTTCTGCCTGTGTCTCTGCCTCTCTCTCTGTGTCTCTCATGAGTAAATAAATAAAATCTTAAAAAAAAAAAATCACAATGTCTCAGGCTTGATTACAGCAGAAGGTAACAGGCATGTGTCTGGGAATAAGCAGGGCTGTATGCACTCTGCTGATGGGAAGCCAGTGGTGGGCCTGCGCCTCCTATCCCCAACCCAGCAGACAGGCCTTCTTTTTTTAAAATATTTTATTTATTTATTCATGAAAGATACACAGAGAGAGGCAGAGACACAGGCAGAGGGAGAAGCAGGTTCCTCTCAAGGAGTCCGGATGTGGGACTCGATCCTGGGACCAGGATCATGCCCTGAGCCCAAGGCAGACACTCAACCACTGAGCCACCCAGGCATCCCCAGACAGGCATTCTGAAGCCACATGCACCCCGTGCTTTGTGTCACGGAGCACATCTGTGTGTAGGGGAGTCGTGCGAG
Source organism: Canis lupus familiaris (assembly GCF_011100685.1). Lineage (NCBI taxonomy): Eukaryota > Metazoa > Chordata > Mammalia > Carnivora > Canidae > Canis > Canis lupus. The sequence continues at coordinate 38,226,896 of NC_049230.1, read as the reverse complement.
CTTTGAAAGGGAGGTCATAGTCTGGTCAGTCAGTTCTACTATGCCCAGGATAGTCATGGGCAGGCAACCTGAGCTTTACGGCACCCTTTTAATGAGATTCTCCCCACCAGCCCTCCAACCAGGGGCAGGGGCACAAGCAGATCACGTACATCCTAAAGTCAGGAGAGAGAAGCCCTAGAACTCAACTTAAGTACAAAAGAACACTGCTGGTGGGTGTAGAAATTAGTATGACCTTCCTGGAAATTCAGCGATATCATACCTACATATTTAAAAATGTGTGTATCCCCGGGATGCCTGGGATTGAGCCCCGTGTTGGACTCCTGGCTCAGCAAGGAGTCTGATTCTCCCTCTCCCTCTGCCCAAAGCCCACCCTAGCTCGTGCTCCCTCTCTTTCTGCTACTCTTTCTCTCTCAAATAAATAAAACCTTTTTAAAAAATAAAATAAGAAATAAAAATGTGTGTATCCCTAACTCAGTTATTATACTTTTAGATTACTGAAATCTTGAGGGAATAATATAAAGGAATAATATGAAATGTGCAATGAAGTTAGGGTATAAAGGTGTTCATTAGAGTTTTCCTTAAAGATTTATTTATTAGAGAGAGAGAGAGAATGTGAGCATGTGAGCAGTGGGGAAGGACAGAGGGAGAGGAGAATCTCGACCAAACTCCCTGCTGAGCACAGAGCCCGACATGGGGCTCAATCTCAGGACTCCCAGATCATGACCTGAGATTGAGTCCAATGTATAAAACCCAGGCACCCCAGAGTTTTACTTAAAATAGAGGAAAACCAGTATGACCTACCAAGCACCAAATGAGGAAATAGATCATTATGGGATACCAGGGTATTAGCAAACTACTCCCCACAGGCCAAATATGGCCCCAAAATTGTTTCTGAAAATCAAGTTTGGCTGGAACATAGCCACGCCCTCTGTTCAGGACTGTCTGTGGTTGCTCTCACGCAATCCAGGTGGAGCTGAGGAGCTGTGACGTCAATGTTATCGCCATAGAGCCTCGACTATTTACTGTCTGGCCCTTTGCAGACAAGTTTGCTGACCCCCAGTAACACAGGTATTAAAGATTTTTTTTTTTAATTTTTATTTATTTATGATAGCCACACAGAGAGAGAGAGAGAGGCAGAGACACAGGGAGAGGGAGAAGCAGGCTCCATGCACCGGGAGCCCGATGTGGGATTCGATCCCGGGTCTCCAGGATTGCGCCCTGGGCCAAAGAAAGGCAGGCGATAAACCGCTGCGCCACCCAGGGATCCCTAACACAGGTATTACATAAAATATGTAACTGCTAAAAATGGCATTCTTAAAGCATCTATTTAAAGACATGGGAAGTGGAATGAAATGAGTTATTTTTTTAAATAAGGTTACAGTTTAATTGGAAAGCTGGTTAAAAGTATATGTATATATATATGCAGAGAGTAAAGATCCTATGGAGAGGGCAGCCCAGGTGGCTCAGTGGTTTAGCGCCACCTTCTGCCAGAGGCGTGACCCTGGAGACCTGGGATCCAGTCCTGCATGGGGCTCCCTGCAGGGAGCCTGCTTCTCCCTCTGCCTGTGTCTCTGCCTCTCTCTCATGAATGGATAAATAAAATCTTAAAAAAAATAAAAATAAAAAGATGGGGATCCTTGGGTGGCTCAGCGGTTTAGCGTCTGCCTTTGGCCCAGGGCGGGATCCTGGAGTCCCGGGATCGAGTCCCATATCAGGCTCCCGGCATGGAGCCTGCTTCTGCCTCCTCCTGCGTCTCTGCCACTCTCTCTCTCTCTCTCTCTCTCTATGTCCATCATAAATAAATAAATATTAAAAAAATAAAAAAATTTTAAAAAGATCCTATGGAGATATATAAAAAATATTAATATGTTTTCTGTGGATGTGGAGATTTACTACACATTTGTCTCTTATATTTAACTATTTTTTACTCTATGAGAAACAGGCAGACTTTTAAAAAAGTACTCTGTAAGCAGAAAAAGTGATGTTGAAAGCAAAAACATCCCTTTCTGTGAAGCACCGGAAGAGGCAAAACTATACGGACAGACACTTGATCAGTGGTTGTCTGGGGCTCAGGGACCTCTCTGCGGTGACCGAAATATTCTAGATCTTGATTATGCCGGGGTAACGAGACCGGATACATTAGCATCTGTTAGCCAAACTTCGAACGAGGAGTTACTCTGTGTGAATTATACCTAGATAGATCTGTCTTAAAGTAAAAAAGAAAACCGAGGCTGTCCTTTACCCCTTGGCTCTTTATGTCTGACCCCAACACAGTCCAGTGCTCTAGATGGCCCAGGGAAGAAGGGCCACTTTGGGGGTTCAGACGTTGCCATTTAAGGGAAGCAAACAGCTGGAACTAGAAATCGAATCCATGTCCCCCCATCTCAGCACAGCCCAGGGAGCAGAGAGAAGACCAGCAAGCTGGCCTAGCCCACTTCCTCACCACCACCGCCATGCCAAGGTCCCGGGCCAGCGTCTTCAGCTCTCTAGCCAGCTGCATCATCAGCGCCAACCCTGGAGGAGGAGAAGCAGAGGGCCAGGGCAGCAGGGCACCTATGACCAGGCTGACCAGGGACTGGGTTCCAGAGCTGGGAGGTAAGATCATGTCCCAGATCCTGGACTTTGCCACACCTCTTACCTTCCCTCTGCTGACCTCCCAGAAGTGGGGAGACCACCGCAGTGACTGAGTCCACAATCACCACCTTCACAGTCCCTGAGGCACTGCTCACCTGGGGAGAAGCAGATGCCATGAACCAGATGGCCTCTAGGGGTCGTCCGTTACAGGACAAGCTTGCTCCTCTATCAGAAATGGGTAAGAAATAAGTTCCTCAGCCTCAAATATAGTTGTGCAAGCATCACGGAATTTCAGTTAAGGCTTTTCCCCCCATCTCCGTTTCTAGGTATAACATATTTTACTGAAGCCTTGGGTGGATAGAGGGGTGGTATTATTATTATTATTATTTTGATAGAGGGATTTTAAATCACAGGGCATCACAGATAGCCAAAAATAATAAAATTTGAGAAATCCCTGTTACAAGTTCTGTGGCCCCAGTCATGAATTTTCTTTCTTTCTTTTTCTTTCCTTCCTTCCTTCCTTCTCTTTCTTTTTTGAAGTTTTCTTTATTTATTTTTAAGTAATCTCTACACCCAACCTGGGACTTGAACTCACAACCTCCAGATTAAGTTGCATGCTCTACCTACTGAGCCAGCCAGACCTCCAGTCCTGAATTTTTTTTTAAAGATTTTTAAAAAGATTTTATTTATTTCAGAGAGAGAGAGAATGTGCAGGAGAAGGAGCAGAGGGAGAAGGATAAGCAGACTCCATGCTGAGCATAGAGCCCAAAGCAGGGCTTGATCCCAGGACCCTGAGATTACAACCTGAGCTGAAAACAAGAGTGGGATGTTCCACTGACTGACTAACCCAGGAGCTCCGAGATTTTTTTTTAACACGGGGCTTGACCTCACAACCCTGATATCAAGACCTGCCCTGAGATCAAGAGTGGGATGCTTAACTGACTGAGCCAACCAGGCACCCCCAGTCCTGAATTTTCTTAGCCATCATCTCCTTATGGCCAGCTCCCCATTGTTTTGCCAGGCTCCTCTTCTCCCTCTTCTGCTTACTTCCTGTGCTGAAGGTGTTAGCCTTCTCTTTACTTCAGTCTCCTTCTAGATCATGCCTCTAGGGCCTCATCTTCCACATCTAAAGCAGTTCCAAATACAGACTATATAGACAGCCATCTGTTAAAACCATAATCTTTTGTCTCCACACACGCATTAGCGTCGCCCTAGTTTCTTGGACCTAATCTCCCTTACTCCTTATGTCCAACTCATTTGCTGATTCTGTTTTTACAACTTTCTCACTTCACGCTAACCAAATCTTGAATATTCAGCATTATCTGGTCTATCTTTTGCATGTCTTCTTCCATCTTCCAGTTATTGACTCTCGGGCATCAGCTTGTCTAAGAGAGAGGATGGCAGAAAAGAGAGAAGCTAAAACTGAAATCAGCTTAGCTCTTCCTCACTCTGGGAGAGCAGGTTAAAATCTCTGGCTAAAATGCAGACAGGCAGCCAGCCTTTGCACTGCTGGTAACTGTGGATATCAGGTCATCTGATAGGCAGATAGACCCTAAAGCGGCCCCTTGATCTCCACCCTCCAGGTATTTGAGCCCTTGTATAATCCCCTCCCCCATAGGAGAGTGAGTCCTGTGGCTTGCTTCTGACTAATATGGTGTCAAATGTGCTGGAATGTCATTCTCTTGACTAGGCTATATAAGGCAAAGGCAATGGGACATCACTCCCAAGATTACACTATATTATATGAAACTGCATGGTGCATTTTGCTTTCATACTTTTTTTTTTAATTTAATTTATAAATAAATAAGAGAGGGACGCCTGGGTGGCTCAGTAGTTGAGTGTCTGCCTTTGGCTCAGGGTGGCTCCCAGATTCCCAGGATCGAGTTCCACATTGGGCTCCTTGCATGGAGCCTGCTTCTCTTCCCTCTGCCTGTGTCTCTGCCTCTCTTTCTGTGTCTCTCATAAATAAATAAAATCTTTAACAAAAAAATTAAACAAACAAACAAACAAGTAAGAAAGAGGGATTACTGGATGGCTCAGCGGTTGAACGTCTGCCTTTGGCTCAGGGTGTGAACCTGGAGTCCCTGGATTGAATCCCACATCGGGCTCCCTTGCATGGAGCCTGCTACTCCCTCTGCCTGTATCTCTGTCTCTGTGTGTCTCTCACGAATAAATAAATAAAATCTTAAAAAAAATTATATATATATGAGAGGGAGAGAGAGCAAGCGCATGAGCAGGGGAGGGGCAGAGGGAGAGGGAGAAGCAGACTCCCTCCTGAGCAGGGAGCCCAGCTCCAGGTTCTATCCCAGGATGCTGAGATCATGACCTGAGCCCAAGTCCAACGCTTAACTGACTGGGCCACCCAGGCGCCCTTTTCTCTCACTCTTGTGCTGTCTTGATGAAGCAAGTGGTCATGCTATGAACTGCCAATGGAAAGGGCCACATGGCAGAGGACAGTGGACAGCATGGATACACCTGCCTGCAAGACACTGAGCCCATTAGGAAATGAATCCTGATGACCATCTGAGTGAACTTATACTTGGATTCTTCTCCAGTTGAGCCTCCAGATAAGAACACAGTCCAGCTGCCATCTTGATTACAGACTACTGAGATCCTAAGCAGAGGCCCCAGCTAAGCCATGCCCAGATTCCTGATCCACAGAAACTGTGAGGTAGCAAATATGTTATTTTAAATCATTGCATTTGTGGTAACTTGTTATGCAATAATAGACTATATACTATCATAATGATCTTCCAATAAAAAAAATATAGTCATTTAATCTGGGAGTTGAGAGATTTGCATTATAAGCTTAGTTCTTATCCTAATTATGTAGTGACTTCAAGCAAATTACTGAACATCTCTGGCCCTCACTCTCCTCATCTCTAGAAATGAGAGGACTGGATTAGATCAAGACTACTTCAGGTCTCAAAACACATGGGTCATAACCAGCTACGGCTCCTATGGTAAGTATCTGTTCAACTATTACATGTTCTAAAGTTTATAAAAATCATTTATTTTATATACAATTTTGGATATGCCCATAGGGGTCAGAGAAAGTTTAACATGAATTGAACTATTCTAAGATGCCTTTCCAAATCTAATGACCTGTAAATCAGTGCACCAAATCCTATCTAAGCACCCAAATGTGTAGTGGTGTAGTGGTGTACCAACCCAAATGCCATTCTAACCCCCCTCTTCCTTGTTAACAGGATTCTGGATGTGTTCCGGTACTGGGCAGAAATCTGGCATCATATTGGCAGCCCAAGTGGCTCAGCAGTTTAGTGCCGCCTTCAGCCCAGGGCCTGATCCTGGAGACCCAGGATTGAGTCCCACATCAGGCTCCCTGAATGGAGCCTGCTTCTCCCTCTGCCTGTGTCTCTGCCTCTCTCTGTCTCTGTCTCTCATGAGTAAATAAATAAAATCTTAAAAAAAAAAAGAAAGAAAGAAAGAAATCTGGCATCATAGAAGATGGGCCTAAACCCTAGGCTAAGATACACCTAAAACTCTGTTTTGGCCAACTAGATGTAAGGTGAAGTCTACTAGTAGGTTTTGCAGAAAGATTTTTCTATCCCGATAAAAAGGTTAAGTACAGAAGAGGGGCCATCTAGTACTGCCCCAAATATGGGTGTTGATGTATGAAGACACAGTGCTTAGAGCTATAGCAGCCACTTTGCAATTATGAGGGGGAAGAGCCAGAGAATCAGACACATCAACCTAGAGCCCTGACACCATGGACCTGCCAACCTCCAGACTCACGTGAGATAATTAAATGTCCTCAAGGTTCAAGTACCTGTCAGACAGACTATTACTTGCAGCTGAAAGTAATCCTCACTGATCCAGTGGGGGGCAGAATGCAGAAATGAATGACGTGATCCTTGCACTCAAGCGCCTTAGTGTTTAGTGGGGAAGATGGGCAAGTAAACAAGAGGCACTCAGGAATGATTAAGCATTCAGGAATCCCATCCTGGAGGTGGCAAGCACAGCTGGAGTCACCAGATTGCACATCTGCATTTCCAAACAGTCAGCCGTAGGACACCTGCCCACATACAGATAGCCCCAGCAAGCTGGGTGAAGCAGGGAGGGGCAGGACAGCAGGCTCACCTGCTGGGACAGAGTGCCTCGGCAGTCCTGTAGCACGTCTAACATCTGGAAGATGTCAAATGCACGAACTACCTGGATCCTCTGGAGAGCTCCTGCCTAAAGAGGTAGGAAAGAGAAGGAGGGGCTTTGGGTAAGAGGGAGCAGGGGCTCAAGTAAGATAAAGAGGGATTTTATTTTTTTTGAAGATTTTATTTATTTATTTGACAGAGAGTAAGCGAGAGACAGAAAGAAAGAGATTGAGAAAGAGAACGAGCTGGGAGAGGGGCAGAGGAAAAGGGAGAAAGACTTTCTGCTGAGCAGGGAGCCCAACTCAGCGCTTGACCCCAGGACCCTGAGATCATGATCTGAGCCCAAGGCAAATGCTTAGCCAACTGAGCCACCCAAGTGCCCCCAAAGAGGGATTTTAAAGCTGAGCAAAATGAGACACCTAGATGTAAGGACTCCAGTACAAGATGGTAAATGGGTCTGTCTACTGGGCCAGTTGTTACAGTGGAGGCTGTCTGGGGGCTGAGCTGCAAAGCCAAGTCAGAGCTCTGTCTGATTAGGAATGTCTGCTATGGGCAAGAAAAATGGGAAGGAAACACAGATGCTGGGTGTTTGCCAGCTATGAATTAGGGTGTGCATGGAGCTAGGTCACCTTGGAAGATCAGTGTGGGTAGCATCCAAGCTGGGCTAATGTTATAACAGGGGACACTTAAAGAATTCAGGAAGTACTAAGAACAATAGGTTTCAAACTCAGAAGTGACTATCCAAACAGCTAAAATTCTTGCACTCTAAGGAATAATGGCATCTTTCTACATCAGAACCTCAAGGGAACTCAACCCTCCTGCCCCTTACCTGCACCTCCTCATCTGGGGTTCTGGCCTGAAGTAGCTGGAGGATGCGGGAGGCTGTCAATCCTCCATTGGAATCAATGTATACAACATTCTGCTGCAGGCCATAGGCCACATTTGCAGCCACACAAAGACATACCTGAAGGGACAAGGCATTGGGAGATAGTGAGCCCCCAAAGAGGGCCCAGAATGGGAGCTCCCCACCAAATCCTGTCCAGGACCCAGCAACTCGAATGGGCGAAGTTCATGCCCAACTCCTCACCACTTATCTTCTCTCTGAATCACAAGTACATTAGAAGAAGCCGCCCCCCACCACACACACACACACAGATCTGGTGCTACCCACCACCTCCTCCCTCTTCTCCCCTCCCCTTCCCTACCCCATGGCCACCTGCTGCTGGCCGCAAATGTACCTGGGTCTTGCCACTACCTGGGCCTCCTACAATTTCAGTCACTTCTCCAGTGTAGAGACCAGCATCAAGCAGTTTGTCCAGGCTGATGAAAGAAGAGGAAGAAAGAGAATCAACCCAGTGGACTGGTGGGGACAGAGGGGAGTAGGAACCAAGAAAAGTAAGACATTCCTTCCCAGCACTAGTTCTGAACATATCTAGGGAAAGAGGGCATGGCTCCAAGGTCCATCCATTCACTCTTGGCCTAAAGATCACTTTCCACAGAGGTCTCTGCCAACCCATCAAAGGGTCCTCTTTCTATTGCCTATCTTAATCCCCTACAGGTTTCCTTGATAGCATTTCCCATAATTCGTCACTTTTTCAACTTTATTTATTTTATTTATTTATTCATGAGACACACACACACACACACAGAGACCCCCAATGCCTTGTCTTAAAAAGAAAATTTAAAGGGGTCTGTGGGTGGCTCAATCAGTTAAGCATCTGACTCTTGATTTTGGCTCAGCTCATGATCTCAGGCTTGTGAGATCAAGCCTGGCATAGGGCTCTGTGCTGGGTATAGAGCCTCCTTAAGATTCTCCCTTCCTCTGCCCCTCTCCCCCTTCTCTAAACAAAAACAAAAAACACAACTGTTGGGTTGTATGGCAAGCACATGTTAATTTTATAAGAAATTACTAAACTATAAGAAACTACTAAACTGGGCAGCCAGGGTGGCTCAGCGGTTTAGCGCTGCCTTCAGCTCAGGGTGTGATTCTGGAGACCCAGGATCGAGTTCCGCACCAGGCTCCCTGCGTGGAGCCTGCTTCTCCCTCTGCCTGTGTTTCTGCCTTGCTCTCTCTCTCTCTCTGTGTGTGTCGCACATGAATAAATAAATAAAATCTTAAAAAAAAAGTAAAAAAAAAAAAGAATCCTTATAAAAAAAAGAATTCTTTATATATTTTAGATGCAAGTCCTTTGTTGAATATGTGGTTTGCAAATATTTTCCCCACTCTGTGGGGAAACCACTCTGTGCTTGTCTTTTTGTCCTCTTTTCAGAGCAAAAATTTTAAATCTGGATTCATTTTTAATCTTATAGTTTTATTAACAATTATTTTTTAATTGATCATGATTTTGTTTTGTTTTGTTTTGTTTAAAAGATTGTATTTATTTATTCATGAGAGACACACAGAGAGAGGCAGAGACACAGGCAGATGGAGAAGCAGGTTCCCTGTGGGAAGCCTGATATGGAACTTGATTCCAGGACCACAGGATCCCTACTGGAGCCCAATGTGGGGCTCGATCACCAGACCCATGATCCAGGATCACACCCTGAGCTGAAAGCATATGCTTAGCTGCTGAGCCACCCAAGCACCCCAATTGATCATGCTTTTGGTGTCAAGTCTAAGAACTCTCTGCCTAGCTCTAGTTCTCAGATTTTCCCCTCTGTTTTGTTCTAAAAGCTTGACAGTTTTAGGGTACTTGCCTGGCTCAGATGGAGGAGCATGTAACTCGATCTCAGGGTTGTGAGCTTGAGCCCCACGTTACGTAGAGGGATTACTTAAAAAATTTCAATTTGACATATTTGTGGATCTATTGTTAGGTTCTCTTTTTTTTTTTAATTTTTTTTTTTAATTTATTTATGATAGTCACACAGAGAGAGAGAGAGAGAGAGAGAGAGAGGCAGAGACACAGGCAGAGGGAGAAGCAGGCTCCATGCACCGGGAGCCCGACGTGGGACTCGATCCCAGGTCTCCAGGATCGTGCCCTGGGCCAAAGGCAGGCACCAAACCGCTGCGCCACCCAGGGATCCCTATTGTTAGGTTCTCTATGTGACTCCACTGACCTGTATCTCTCTTGCTTAGCCAATATCACACCTGTCTTGATTACTGCTTTATAAGTAAGCCTTCGTGTTTGGCAGACTGATTCCTCTAACTTTATCCTTTTTTTTTTTTAAGATTTTATTTATTTATTCATGAGAGACACACACATGGAGAGAGAAAGAGAGAGAGAGAGAGGCAGAGACACACGCAGAGGGAGAAGCAAGCTCTATGTAGGGAGCCTGATGTGGGACTCAATTCCGGGATTCCAGGATTGCGCCCTGCCTAAGGGAGGCATTAAACTGCTGAGCCACCCAGGGATCTCTCAACTTTATCCTTTTTAAAAAATATTTTAGTGATTCAAGGTCATTGGCTTTTCCATTTAAGTGTTAGAATAAGCCTTATTTTTACAAAAAAAAAAAAAGTCAGCTGAGACTGGTAGGAACTGCATTAAGATTATAGGGCAATTTGCGGAGAACTGACATCTTTACTATGCTGAGTCTCCCAATCCCTGAATTCAGTGTGTCTTTCCATTTATTTGGGTCATCTTTGATTTCTTTCCTCAGTAAGTTTTAGTTTTCAGCATACAGCTCCTATACCTGCTGTTAGATTTAGACCTAAGTATTTCATTTTCTTTGGAGCAACTGTAAATGGTATTACATTTTAATTTCCTATTCCACATGTTCGTTTTGAGTATATAGAAATGCAATTGATTTTTATGTGCTGATCTTGTATCCTGCGGCCTTACTGAATTCACTTAGTCCTGGGAGTTGGTGATTATTTTCTATGTGCTTGTTTTTGTCTCTCTTCTCCATTTGGCCCAGAGCACCTGGGGCAAGGACATTGGCACAGTGCTGGAAACACAGGAGACATACAATGAATGTTCCCAGAGAATTAAGTGATAGAACAGTACCACTTAATTCCTGTATCATTGATGCTCTGGCTGTGGAAGCCTTTGGATAAATTCAAGACGTAGCCAATTCCTAGTCCACATTCTGTCCTTGAACTACCATGAAATAAGTCACTAACCACACTCCACTTTCTGCCCAACCTGTGGGCTGAAGCTTCTCCTAAACCACAGCCCATACCAATGGCTCAGTGTTCTGACCTCACACATCCCTTTTCCAGGCCTGCAAGCACCCTCATGGGATCCTAAAATTATTCTCAAAGACCTTCCATGATACTTCTGTGTATGCCAAGGAGCACCTTAGAAAAAACCCCATCAATTTCAGTTCCAAGGACTCCATGATTATAAGCATAATCCCTGCCAGTCAAAACACTCTGGTCACCACTCCAGCCCTGTGGCTTCTCCCATTGAGATCAGACAGTCCTAGCTCCATGATAGCAGTGGTTCTCCTGGTGTGGTCCCCAGACCAAAAGCATCACTGGGAACTGGTGTGAAATGCAAACTTTAACCCCCCTTCCCCTGCACCCATTGCATCAGAAACTCTGGAGAATGTATCCGAGTTTCAATAAGGCTTCAAGGTGATCTGGATGCATGCTCACGTTTGAAAACCATGAGGCTATACTAATGATTCTCAGTCCTGCCTGCATATTAAAATCACCAGAGGGGGACACCTGGGTGACTCAGGGGTTGGGCACCTGCCTTTGGCTCAGGTCCTGACCCGGGATCGAGTCCCACATCGGGCTCCCTGTGAGGAGCCTCTGCCTCCCTCTGCCTATTTTTCTGCCACTCTCTCTCGTTCTGTGTCTGTCATGAATAAATAAATAAATAAATATTTTTTAAAATAATAATAAATAAATAAATCACTAGAGGATTTTTTTTTATATATATATACCAGAGGATTTTTGAAAGAGGCCTGTATTAGCGGTTCCCAAACATGTCTTCACAATGGAGCCATCTGCAAACTTCAAACACTACTGGTGCCTGTGTCCCATCCCCAGAGAATGATTTTTTTTTTTTTTTCCAGAGAATGATTTAATTGGTCTGCAGGAGGCATGACCTTTGGGGTGTTTAAGGATTCCCCCAGTGATTGGATTGTTTTTTTAAGATTTTATTTTATTTTTTTAAAAGATTTATTTATTTGAGAGAGAGAGAGCGAGAGCACGAGTGCACACAAGGGTGAGGCAGAGGGAAAGGGAGAAGCAGACTCCCCGCTGAGCAGGGAGCTTGACTCAGGGCTCAGCTGATGATTCTAATGATTCTGGTCTAACCAACTGGCATTGACTATCCAGACAAGAATCAACCTCATTCTTGGCTGTGAGGACCACGCTGCTTAAGGAATTCCCAACACACACACACACACACACACACAATCACACCAGCCGACTTCTCACCTGTGTTCCTGTTTCATGTCTCCTACCACCCAGAGGACCCTCCTACCAACCACCTCTAACTCGGCACATCACTGTCATCAAGGAGAGAGAGACCCCCGCCTGTCTCTTGCAGCAAAACCACACTGGGGTCTCACCACCTGTTTTGAATACAATTGGTTTCTGGGATTTATCCTCACCTTTCCCTTGGAATTGGCTTTTAGTCTTTTCTTTTTCTTTCTTTTTTTTTTTTTTTCTGGCCATTCATTCCAACATGGCCTAAAAATGTCATATTTCCTGAAGGTCTTACCCTAAAATGAGGGAGATACAGGGGCACATGGTGGCTCAGTTAAGTATCTGCCTTTGACTGAGGTCTTGATCTTGGGGTCCTGGGATTAAGCCCCTCACTGGGCTCTGTGCTCAGTGGGGAGTCTGCTTCTCCTTCTGCCTGCCCCCCTTGCTTGTGCTCTCTCACTCTCTCTGTTTCAAATAAATTAAATCTTTAAAAAAATAAAATAGGGATCCCTGGGTGGCGCAGCGGTTTAGCGCCTGCCTTTGGCCCAGGGCGCGATCCTGGAGACCCGGGATCGAATCCCACGTCGGGCTCCTGGTGCATGGAGCCTGCTTCTCCCTCTGCCTGTGTCTCTGCCTCTCTCTCTCTCTCTGTGACTACCATAAATAAATAAAATTTAAAAAAAAAAAAATAAATAAAATAAAATAAAATAAAATAAAATAAAATAAAATAAAATAAAATGAGGGAGATACAGAGATGAACAAGACATAGCTCTGGCCTTCAGGGAACCACCTATCTCCCACAGTCGATATAGCTTCTTGCAAGGTACACTTCATGCTCTATTGTCCTTGTAAAGATTCATGGTGCACATCAGACTCTGAGATGGCCTACAACCAAAAAACTAGTTTAATTTGGGTTAATGAAGCATTTCCCAAATGTTTGACTACATAATTCCCCATCTCTCTTTTAAAAGTTACATCCGCTAAGTGTCCACAGAACACTGTGAGCAGGGCTAGAAACCTAGTGTCTCATCCGATTCTTCACACCTATATCCTGCCAGGTGGCAAGGCCTGTCTGCACCTCTTTTCTCTTTTTTTCTTGCACCTCTTTTCAACACATTTTCTGCTGTCACCTGCCCTGGACTGGACTCACACACCCCACCATTGCCAGCTCTCTCTCAGCCTGTCTCTGCAAGTCTCTCTAGTCCGGTCCACCCTGCACACCTCTGCCCCATGTCGACAGCTCTCTTTTGCATTAAAGCCTCCCCAGGGCGGGGATGGGGGGGGGGAACATGGCAGGTGAGTCAGAGTCAGGAGTGTGATGGATATGACCTCAAGTACCTGGTTGGCCACCAGCTGACTGAACTGAAGCAAGCCACTTAACCTGAGCCCATTTCCTCATCTTTCCAATGGTTGAGTTTTGTTGTTTTTTTAAGATTTTATTTATTTGTTTATTTATTTATTTATTTATTTATTTATTTATTTATTTGAGAGAGAGCATGAGCAAGTGAAGGGAGGCAGAGGCAGAGGGAGAAGCAGACGCCCTACTGAACAGGTAGCCTGATGTGGGGCTCAATCCCAGGACCTGGAGATCATACCTGAGCAGAAGGCAGACGCTCAACCACTGACTGAGCCACTCAGGTATCACCCCCCACCCCCACCCCAATAGTTGAGTTTAATTGTTGTGCTCATTGGCAGTTGTGGAGAACAAATGAAATCATGAGCTATGAAGTATAAGCATGGTGCTGGGTCCTCGGTGGGCACTCAGAGAAGGCCCATCTGTTCTTCAATGCCTAAGTCCTGCCTCCTCCACAGAGCTTCGTGGAACCACTCTGATCTCCCTTGCAAAGACCCACTGCAGCAGCAGTCCAGTCCATTTACCACTTGACTGCTCCCTAAACCTTTCCTCTGCCTATGTTGGTTTCACAAGCTCTCTAAGCCTGAGGGCCAGGTCTGCTTCTGGCCAGTCCCTCCTTCTGTTGCCTCCACACATGTTTATGCATCTCTCCTGCTTACCTGCTCTTCTGTCTACCCACCAGACCCCACATTCATAAGCGCAGGAGCCATGCCACACTCGTACACCAGTCCTCTGCACATATCTGGCCCCTAGTGGGCACACAGTGCTTGATGGATAACAGACTCGGACCCCCATCTGGAAGACCAAGGGCCATGCTGTATGAACCATGCCAAGAGAATGTGTTAGGAAAACAGCAAGGGCCAAACCGATCCAGAGGCCTTGCTGGCGGCAGAGTTCCTCATCAACTTCTGCACAAACAAGCCAGGAAAGAGGTCAGACTCCCCTGGCCAGAAACTGGCTGTTGTCTTCCAACTCTTTCCCTCTGCAAACGACACAGCAGGATGTAACTACTCGTTCTCTGCAGAAGCTCTCTTGATCCCTCTTGCTACAGAGTATGGGGAACACACTTGGTTCTGATCAAGTATCCCAGGGCGCCTCCCACCACTCCTTGCCCCTCATTCTCTTGGGTTAAACTCAAGTTTGGTTAATAATCACAACACACAGGGTCACTGAAGAGATTTCATAACTTGACGTCAGCGGCTGGCACCCAGGAGGCTCTCAGCGAGTGTCAGTCCTGCCCTGTTCTCTTGCCCTAAACTTAAGTGGGAAGCAGGTCAGAGGAGTGGTTCCATCTGATCTGCTGAATAATAATGAAATAACTGACGTCTTGTGTTATAGAATAGGGGTTCTCCACCAGAAGCAATTTTGCCCCTTTTGGGGTCATTTGGTAACATCTGGAGACATTTTTGATTGTCACAACATGGGGAGACCGGAGGTGAACAGAGGCCAGAGATGCTGCCAAAAATCCTATAATGCACAGGACAGATTCCCTCCCCCACCAAATAATTACAGATTCCCAAGTGTTAGAAGTGTGAAGTGGAGAAACCCTGTTCTAGGGTAAGAGAACTCAGAGGTCCTGACCATCTGTCCATGTTGCCTTCATCGCTGCTTGAAAAACCCTGCTCTCTAGATTCAAATGTAAAAGGCCTCCCTGGAGGCACTCCTGCCCTCCAGCCTCTGGCCGTCTTCCCCGAGTACACATACAAACCTTCCGATGCCAGTGGACAGGATGGCAGTGGAAGTCTTTAGTTCCTCGTACAGATCAGCGCCATTGGAGGGGAAGGCTGAGAACTGAGCCAGCAGCACCCTTCTCAGGGCAACCAGGGCCTGTGGAAGGGGCAGGAGCAACTCAGGGTGCCGCCAGGGACACTGGTTCAACCCAAAGCAGCCCAGAGTACGGGGCAGGCGGAGGAGGGGGCATCCCAGGGTCTCACCGGCTCCACCACCCTACTTATCAACCTCTGGGAACCCTTGGCTCCGTTGGCTCAGGGCTGAGCACGTAGAGACAGCCAGGGCTGGAGAGTGGAGCTCAGCAGCTCACCTTGTAAGACAAGCCACATGTCTGGGCTACGGCCTCCAGGTCTGCAGAAGCCAGGTCCACCACTGAAAACAAAACACACGTGGTTGGTTGACGCGCAGGAAGGGAGGCTCGGGGCCTCCCACGCTGGGCTTCGCCTCTTCACGCAGCGGGCGGGGTGGGGGCGCGCGGGCTCGGGCGGGCGGGCGGGAGGCCTAGGCAGAAGCACAGAGCCCCAGGGCCTGGCGCGGCCGGCACCCAGCCCTGGGCAGGGGGGCGCTGGGCTGGCCGCACCCCGCCTGCCTCCCGGCCTGGGCGGGGCGGGGCAGGACGCGCACCGAGGGGCCCGGCTGGGTGGCGCGCACGCCGTCACCTGTCCTGACCCCGCGGCTCCTCAGCTGCAGGACAGTGTCCTGGGTGAGGCCCGGGCACAGCCCGGCCCTGAGCACGCCCATGCCGCCCGGGGGCTCGGCGGGGCCGGGCTCGGGGCTCTCGGGCCACCCTCTGCAGGGTGGGCGCGGCGCTGGCACGGAGGGGGCGGCCTCCGGGGTCCTCGCCCGGGTCCCGCCGCGCCCGCCGCGCTTCCGCCTTCCAGGCGCCAGGGCCTGGCCTGCAGCGTCACCTGCTGGCCGCGCGGCGACAGGGCGATGGGGGCGGAGCCCCACGCGGGCCAGAGCCACCCGGCCCCGCCCCCGGCATGGCCCCGCCCCCTCACTGGCCCCGCCCCTTCACTGGCCCCGCCCCCGCGCCCGCGTCCACCTCCACCCGACTCCCCCCACGCGCGCTTCTGTCCCAAGCGCTGCGCGTCCGCCTTCTACCCGACCGACCTTCCCTGCCCGAGACGCCTCCCTGTTAGTGACGAGGACAGCCAAGAGGAATCGAAGATACCGGGTAATTACAGATTGGGTGGCAGGTGCTAGGAAGCAGCAGAGCGCAGAGAGGGCATCTGCGTTTCTATTTTTGAAGAAAAAAAAAAACCAACACATTATTTTTTGGATGAATAAGACAACAAAAACCCTGGTGATTTGGAACATAAAAAAAAAATATGATGTGGCATTTTAAAATGTCCTTTGCTTTGCCTCGTCCTCTGGAAGTCCTAAAGCAACTTGACTGGGTTACCTCCTCACCCTCCTTGAGGCGGGGGCTGTTTTTATCCACATGTCACAGAGGCGGAAACTGAGGCTTGGCCCGTCAAGGCGCTTGCCAAAGGTTAGACAACCTGCAGGTGCAGAGCCAGTGTTAGAGGAGACAAATCCACACGCGTGAAAAGCCAGTGTGGTGTAGACAGCCGCTCATCCTACTCCCGAAGTTGCGTGTAGGTTTTCTGATGGTAAGGTGGTTTCCTGGAGAACAGAAAGATGCCTGGGCCCTATTTGTATTCCTCTGCAGCACCCACCATTGTCACTCAACACATGAAGACACTTTCGGGTGAAGATGCAACACATTTAAGAGTTCTAGCAGTAAAACCTGGCTGTATGTGGGCTGTGAACCCCATGAGCCATCTGGACTCTCCCTGTGCATAGGGACATAGTGGGGGGTTGCTGCCTAGGATTTCCAGATATAGAGTCTCAGCATTCTAGAGACAAAGTCCCCCACTCCCAGAGACCCATGTCAGTCCCGTTTGTCTCCCAGGGCCCCTGCCACCTCCCACTGCACCCAGGAGTCTTCTCTCACCACCCTGCTCCTCCTTCCCAGAGCAGCTCCAAAGGGAACAGATGGTTAGCATTTTCAGATCTTCAGAGAGGGGCAGGGCTGCAGTAATCACAGAGCATTAGAACCAGAACGGGTCCACAGGGTGACGTAGTCTGTCCCTTGTAGCCCACTCCTGACATTGGCCCTGGGCAGCAGCAGCTTCAGCTCAAGGGGGAGGCTGGCCCCTAATTGTTACATTCAGTGATGATTATGAAGTCAGCTCATTGCATCCCCATCCCACGCTAACTAAGGGCGGGTCCGCTGCTCCCAGTTTCTTTCTGCTTCCTGTCAGCTGTGTAGTGAGGCTGTGGTCCCAAACAAACGAGATGGCATCAGAGACGCTATGTAAAGTGGGAGATGGGGAGGAGGCCATGCTGAAGAAGGAAACCCTCAACGTTCTGAATGCACTCAATCAAATGTCGAAGCCCTTTCCAAACCCCAAGTCTATGAACAGGACCGTCACTACCAAAGGACTCCCACTTACTGCAAGGGGCAGTTTGGTTAACTTCTTGCAGGAAGATGCCATCAATCTACCGTAAGACCCAAGTCTGGTCCTTTTTCCCCTTCCTAAGGCCAGAGGAGAGGGGCGGGGAGAGGAGCTTAAAGAAGCAATGATGCTTCCTCCACCTGTCACAACCCATCCCTGGACTCCTTGGGAAGAGCATGTGCGGAAGTCACACTATTCCCTCTCCCCCCCGCCCTTTTTTTTTAAGATTTATTTTTTTTTAATTCATGAGAGACACACAGAGAGAGACAGAGACATAGGCAGAGGGAGAAGCAGGCTCCCTGTGGGGAGCCTGATGCGGGACTCAATCCTAGGATCCCAGGATCATGACCTGAGCCAAAGGCAAACGCTCAACCACTGAGCCACCCAGGTGCCCCTGCACTATGGATTCCTGATCCCAAATCAGTTCTTGGAGGCTTGGAGGCCTCCTACTCCAGATGGCCTTCTGGGATTAGTCAGAGCTTTGTGGACGGTACTTCTCCTGCTTTGTCTAGCTATGGTCCTCACCACTCCCACACACCCCCATACAGACAACCCACTCCATTCCCTGATGGTGCCTCTTCCTTATTCCTCCCTTTTGGTGCATTTGCCTGCCTGATTGTGTCCCCCCTATAGTCTGCCTACTTTCAGCATGAAGTTTACTGTTCCTCCTCAGTGATTCTGGGTTCTCTTTAGCTCATTCAACAAAACTCTGAGCATCTGCCAGGTGTCTGGCCTAATGTCAAGTTCTGGGGATGCAGAGCTGAAAAACACACCACCTGCTTTCAAGGCGCTCTCAGCCTGGGGCATGTGTGTTGGGGGATGTTAGGAAGAAGCAAGAATAATACAGCATGGTCTGTGCTGGCAGGACACCTTGAGGAGCCAGAGGGGGCTGTCACTGTTTTTGAAATTCTTAATAATTTTGAGGAAGAGGCCCCACAAACTATGTAGCTACTCTTGATTACTTGAAGGGGATGTGGCATCCAGTCAGAGGACCTGTAAGTAAGCAGGGATAGATAAAATAACATGCTTGTAGGAAATGTCATGGTGTGGTAGGAAAGTCTTGGGCTACGAGCCCAAATTCAAATCCAAGTTCTACCACTTAGGTATATGACTATAGACAAGTTAATTACGATCAAGCATCTTCAGTCCCTCATTTGAAAAATGGGGGGGCTAACACCCATCCAGGGGGCTGTCATGAAGATCATAAAGATTTTTGTCCAGCATATAGCTCAATGCTTAGCTGCTTTCTGCCTCCACTTCAATCAACACTACTGTTTTATGGGTGTGTTTATAAAGATTATTTATTTATTTATTTATTTTAGAGGGAACACATGTGAGTGGGGGGAGGGGACAGAGGGAGAGAGAGAGAGAATCTCAAGTGGGTTCCTGGGGAGCCCAACATGTGGCTTGATCCCACGACTATAAATCATGACCTGGGCCAAAATCAGGAGTCAGACATTTAACCAACTGAGCCACCCCGGTGCCCTAGCACTGCTGTTTTGAATAAGTGAATATAAAATAGAGGTTCGGGATCCTTGGGTGGCTCAGTGGTTTAGTGCCTGCCTTCCGCCCAGGGCGTGATCCTGGAGTCCCGGAATCAAGTCCCACATCGGGCTCCCTGCACGGAGCCTGCTTCTCCCTCTGCCTGTGTCTCTGCCTCTCTCTCTTTCTCTGTGTCTCTCATGAATAAATAAATAAAATCTTTAAAAAAATAAAATAAAATAGAGGTTCGGGATCCCTGGGTGGCGCAGCGGTTTAGCGCCTGCCTTTGGCCCAGGGCGCGATCCTGGAGACCCAGGATCAAATCCCACATCAGGCTCCCGGTGCATGGAGCCTGCTTCTCCCTCTGCCTGTGTCTCTGCCTCTCTCTCTCTCTCACTGTGTGCCTATCATGAATGAATAAAAATTTTAAAATAAATAAATAAATAAATAAATAAATAAAAATAAAATAGAGGTTCATGGGATGCCTGGCTGGCTCAGTCAGTAAAGCATGTGACTCTTGATCTTGGGGTTGTGAGTTCAAGCCCCACATTGGGTGTACAGATTGTTTAAATTTTTTTCAATCTTAAAAAAAAATAAAATAGGGATTCATTAGGACAATCTGAAATATAAATGACATCAACACTCAGACTCTTCAGCCTACAAAGGACCATCCATGATGAGGGGTCATCTACAAATGTTTACTTTACCAAAGGCTAGCCTAGAAGCTTTGGGCTGATCAGGATTTCTCGGAGGGCTGGAGCTCAAGAAAAATTTGGCAAATCCATCACCTATGAAGCCAGTGGCTGGCCTGGATTGAGGTATCTGGTGGTAGGGGAGGTGTATTGGTTGTTGGATCTGGCCAGAGCAGCCAGGGAAATGGAGCAGGAACCAGAGAAGAGGAACCAGAATATGCCAGAGGCAGATGGGACTCAGAAGATTTGGGTCTAGTTCCAACTCACCATGTGACCTTGGTCAAGGTACTTGGTCCCTAACGGCCCAGGGACTGCTCTTGCTTTATCACTGCTCTTCAACTATGGAGTTGTGATCCATTAATGGGTCAGGAACTCATTTTAGTTAACGGAGACCAGTGTTATAAAAATGAAATAAAAGAATAGAACATTCCAGGGGTGCCTGTTTGGCTTAGTTGGAGGAGTGTACAACTCTCTAATCTCAGAGTTGTGAGTTCAAGCCCCACGTTGGGTGTAGAGATTATTTAAGCAAATAAATCTTAAAAAAAAAAATTCCAGAGCATATCACAGAGTAAGTACTGGTTTGTGAAATGTGTTTTCATTGGCTGTTGTTTTTTTAAATATTTTTTTTTTATTTTTTTATTTTTTTTTAAAGATTTTATTTATTTATTCATGAGAGATACAGAGAGAGAGAGAGGGGCAGAGACACAGGCAGAGAGAGAAACAGGCTCCATGCACTGGGAGCCCGATGTGGGATTCGATCCCGGGTCTCCAGGATCGCGCCCTGGGCTAAATGCAGGCGCTAAACCGCTGCGCCACCCAGGGATCCCTTAAATATTTTTATTTGAGAGAAAGAGAGCCAGGAGCAGGGTGAGGGGCAGAGGGAGAAGCAGATGCCTCGCTGAGCAGGGAGCCTAATGTGGGATCATGACCTGAGCCAAAGACAGACACTTAAGCGACTAAGCCACCCAGGCGCCCATAGTTGTTTTTTTCTGTTGTTGTTGTTTGTTTTTAAGATTCTATTCATTTACTTGAGAGAGAGAGAGAGAGAGAGAGAGAGCATGTGAGCAGGGGAGAAGAGGGAGAGGGAAAAGCAGACTTCACACTAAGCGCAGAGCCTGCTGGGGGGCTCAGTCCCACACCCCTGAGATCATGACCTGAGCCAGATTCAAGAGTGGCCACTTAAATGACTAAGCCACCCAGGAGCCCCGTGTTTTGGTTTTATGTGTATGTTTAAGTATACTAGGTAATATGTATTTCTTACGTTGGGTCAAAATTAAAAAAAAAAAAAAGATTTGAAAGCCAAACTTTTTGGATTCTTTATCAGTAAACAACACAAAATTAAATAGTAAGGAAACATGTACAAGGTTTTTCTTTGTAGTAGCAAAGAATTGGTAACAATACCAATATCCATGTAATGAAAAGTGTGCAACAGTTAAAATGAACCAAAGCTACATGTATCAGTACAAACAGTGTTGGGGCACCTGGCTGGCTCAGTTGGTGGAGTGACTTTTGGTCTTGGGGTCGTGGGTTTGAACCCTATGTTGCAGGTAGAGAGATTACGTAAAAATAAAATCTTTTAATAAAATAAAAATAATGTGGAGTAAAAAAAAACAATGAGCTGCTGATGAATTTATTTATGTGAAGTCTTAAAATAGGCAAAATAATAGTAGATGTTGCTTAAGGATAGTGGACATCTCTAATGAACCTATGGAGACACACATGGAATGATAAACATAAAATTTTTTAAAGATTTTATTTATTTATTCAAGAGAGACACGAGAGGCAGAGACATTGGCAGAGGGAGAAGCAGGCTCCTCACAGGGAGCCTGATGTGGGACCCCGGGATCACGACCTGAGCTGAAGGCAGACGCTCAAGACGCTCAACCACTGAGCCACCCAGGCATCCCTAAACACAAAATTTGAAATGTACTCTACTGGTTACCATGGAGCGGGAGGATACAGAGTGGGGTGGGGACAGAAGTGTCCAGCGAGCTTTAACTGTAATGGTGAGACTGTAGTTCTGAAATTGGATAGTGGCTAAGTGGAAGCTTAATATATCAATCTTGATTTCCTCACTTTATCATATATTCGTTTTATTTTTTCCAGTTTTGAGATATAATTGTCATATAACATATCAGTGTAAGGTGTACATGATTTGATGTGTGTATGGGAGGTGGTTGCATAGTTCAGATTCCTTCTGTCATCACAGTTAAAGATTTTCCTCTTGTGATAAGAATTTTTATTTACTTTTTAAAAAGATTTTATTTATTTATTCATGGGAGACACACAGAGAGAGAGGAACAGACACAGGCAGAGGGAGAAGCAGGCTCCATGCAGGAGTCCCACGTCACTCCATCCCGGGTCTCCAGGATCACACCCTGGGCTGAAGGCAGCGCTAAACTGCTAAGCCACCTGGGCTGCCCATGATAAGAATTTTTAAAATCTGCTGTCTCAGTAAGTTCAAATATACAATACATTTTTAAAAGATTTTATTTATTTTTTCATGAGAGACAGAGAGAGAGAGGCAGAGACATAGACAGGGAGAAGCAGGCTCCCTGCTCCCTGCCTGATATGGGACTCGATCCTGGATCCCGGGACCATGCCCCAATCCGAAGGTAGATGTTCAACCACTGAGCCACCCAGGTGTCCCTACAATATAATATTATTAACTATAGTTCTCATACTGTATATTATGTATATTATGTCCCTGCTAATGTATTACTCTTGATTATCTTGTATAGGTCTAAAATATTTAATAATTTAACAAAATTAGAATGGAAGAAAAAGGTTTTGAGCAATTATCCCAATATATGTAAATCTATGCAGAGTATTGTTAATTTTACATGCCACATATTAATGAATATTGCTAAATGTTAGAAAACCTAAGTAAATCAATCAGTAATTACTGTTAAACCATGAAAGTGAATATTAGTAAGGCTTAATTATTTTTCTTTTGGATACTTTTAGATATTTTTCCATACCCTGCTAGATTGGCTTGGGCATTTCCCCAGAGGTACTTGCACTCCACTTTGGAAGGACTTTAGGTTTTAGCAGTGTCTCAAGTTACGGTGCTCTGAACACATGCCTCAGAATTATCCTAAGATCTTGTTAAAGATCTCGTCCCAAAGTGGGGCAGGGACCAGGAATCTATTTCTTAATAGGTGCACTGGTGGTTTTGATGCCCTGCTACAGGGTGGTACGGATGTTCTGAGCTATTCAAAGCAGCTGGGGATTTTGGCAAGTCAGGTACAAGGCCTGCCCTCGAGGAGCTTCCAGGCTGCGTGGGCTGGTGTGGCCTCCTTCAGCAGCTCACCCGTCTCCCTCCCACTCAGGAAGCCGATGCCAGTGGAGGACTCTGAATGCAGCTCTGACGACACCAGCATTTCCCCCATCTCATCCACCTTGCTGAATCCCATCAAACTGGCTGTGACCCAGCCCAACAGCAGCTTCTTTGCAGGGATGCTAGAGGGCGAGCTGAACAAACTCAGCTTCTCCTCGATTGGCAAGGATACAGAAAAGAAGGACCTGGCCCTCTGCCCCCAACAATCCAAGTCTCAAATGGCCCCTGGGGGCCTGCTGGACCTTGACAACCCTGAACTGGACACAGACACCTCGTCGACACCCTCAGAGTCCTCTGTGGTCATGGATGTGCCGGAGGCACCCTTCATCTGTGAACACACAGTCAGCGATTCCACGGCTGTGGTATGTTTCCCTCTTGGTGCATTCAGCAAGGGCTTCCTGGCCGCCCCCGTGTGCCAGGCTCTGAGCTAAGCTCGTAGGGAGTGTGAAGGTGCCTACCACCTGCATCCTACCCTAGAGCTCCTGGCTCAGGAGAGAAGCCATGTCTGGTAGGAACTCCAGTGCCAGCTGGAATGGGTGTGGTGCTGTAGGAAGAGCTCAGACCAAGTGCCACCAGGAATTCAGAGGGAGAAACATTACATCCAGGTGCAGGAAAAAGCTTGGTGGCTTTGGTAACATTTGAGCTGGGACACACAGGGAGGATTTAAACATCTAGAGATGGGAGAATGGCATTCCATGGAGGGGCTGACAAGAGCAATGCCTCACAGGCGGGAAAATGTGGGAGCACACAGCCGGGTCCCAATCTAGGGCTTCTCGCACTTTTCTGTGCCTGCACATCCAATCATCTTGTTAAAAAGGAGATTCCTGGGCCTCATCCCTAGAGATTCTGATTCAGTAAGTCTGTGGTGGGCCCTGAGAATTTGTATCCGCTCAGAGGTCCTACAATGTTAGGCTACCTTACAGATTTTTTTCCGTAAGCAATAGAGGACAGACAGCTTTTGCAAAGCTTTGTATCTGGTGGTGGATGCAATTTGTGCTGTATTTTAGGAAGATAAATCTGGAAGTCCCAGATGAGCAGTGTCTCAAAAGTGTGGTTCTCAGACCAACAGCATCAGCATCCTATGGCAACGTGTTTGAAATTTAAATGCTTTTTTTTTTTTTTTTTTAAGATTTTATTTATTCATGAGAGACAGAGAGAGAGGCAGAGACAAAGGCAGAGGGAGGAGGGAGAGGCAGGCTCCACTCAGGGAGCCCGACGTGGGACCCAATCCCGGGTCCCCAGGATCACGCCCTGGGCTGAAGGTGGCACTAAGCCGCTGGGCCACCGGGGCTGCCCTGAAATTTAAATTCTCGTCCTCTCCGCCTCTACCTTAGGCCTACTGAACCAGAAACCATGGGGGCTGGCAATCTGTTTTAACAAGTCCTTTAGGGTATTCTGATGCACATCCACTTTTGAGAACCACTGGCCTGGATGGAGGGGAGAAGGAAACCAGACAGGAGGCAGCAGGGCCAGGAATCTGCAGTGTTATAAAAACTCCCTGAGCTCCTCAGCCAGGTGTGGCAACCACTATTGTAGCACAAAGTATGTGGGCTCTGGAGCTACTGGTTTGAACTTTGGCTCTGGTGCTGTGTGTGTACACAGGCCAGCCACTCACCCTCTCTGAGCCTCATCTGCAATGAGCAAGATGGACAAGATGATCTCTAAGGGCCCTCCCAACTAGTCTTGGAGAAATATGGGATGGGGGCACACTCTGAGGTGGGTGGGGCTGCCCAGGGAGAGTCACCTATGCTGCAGGCCGGGAGTGCCTTACACCTTCCATCAGACCTGCCTTGGCCCCAAGAGGGGCAGGGGATGGGAATGGGGCATTTAGACCCATGGCTGAGGGTGGAAGGGGAGGGGAGGACAGCCTGGAGCAGGTCTGAGGAAGCCTGGCGGGGTGGGGGGGCTCTCTTCCTCTAGATTTCCTGGACCTATGCCCTGGGCAAGCAGCAGGTCAGTTTCTACCAGGTCCTGTTGCAGGAAGTGGCCAAGACAAATGATAATGAGCCACCCAAGGCAAAGAATCGCCCATGGATCTTCAACAAGATCTTGGGCACCACCGTCAAGCTGATGGAGCTGAAGCCTAACACGAGTTACTGTCTCACCGTCCGTGCAGCTAACACAGCTGGGGTGGGGAAGTGGTGCAAGCCCTACAAAGTGAGCCCTGGGAGAAGAGGGCCCGGTGAGGGGGGTGGGCCAGGGAGAGGTCTGAGCCAGGGGTTTTGGAGGCTGGGGACACCACTATGCCCCCATGGCTCATCTTCCTGCTGGCTTTCTGCCTAGGAGAATGAGCACAAATTCTAGTCTTTCATCTGGGAGGCTTAAGGATTAAGCCACTCCAGGGTGCACTGGGAATGCAAACTAGTATATTCATCAGCATCTCTGTAATGTTCAGCTCCCAAGGCCATTAGTTTTGGGATTCTTCAGCTTAGTACCAAGAATTGAGTGGGCCAGGAAAGTGAAGGGCATTGAGAGAAATACAGGGAAAAGGCGAAAGGGGGACAAAGAAAAGGGAGTAGGCAGGGGTGTGGGGGAAGGCTTGAGGACAGACAGCCTTGTGGTTGGAAACCTCACATTACAGGGAAGGCATAGGTCCGTACCTGTTCTGGGTGTCCATGAACAGGTGGTAAGGCCATGCAAGACCCCATTTGGCAAACAAAGCTGAGGTAGGGTCAGGTCTGGGAAGGAATTCTGAGAGGTTTTGTTTTATTTCAGTTTGCAACCGTGGCCACTGACTTGAACAGCTTCCCTGAGAACAACCCCATCCAGATTACTGTGCAGCGCAAGGAACCCCAGAGGAAAACGGTGTCCATCGGGCTAGAGGATATGCGGAAGCTCGAAGATCTGGAATACCTATTTCCCTACTAAAGCGGGCCCAAGGAAGTCCCTTACCTACCTTCAGCTTCAGCCCAGGGCTCTCAGGAACAGAATTGTGAAATGGACCACCAGCACTATGCCAGGGAATTGCTGATCACCCCGCCCAGGGCCTGGTGCAGTGGTCCCCAAACTCCACTTCTGGGTTGGGGCTGAGGCTAGACAGGAGCCCCATTCACCTGGAGACGCCACAGGCCAGGCCAGGTCTGCCACTGCCCACAGCTGCTAGGCATCCCCCTCCCCAGATTTGGGCTGGGTCCAGATCCCTCATTAAAGCACTGCAGGTCACCCAGCACCCTGAATTCTGCTTCATGCTGACAGCTGGGCTAGCTGCCATCTGCCTTCCTAGCTTCTGCCGGAACCAAGAGTCCAGGTTGGGGGGTGGCGAGGCAATGGGATGTTATCCACACCTACTGCCTGGCTCTGCTAACATCACCACTTTCCCACATGAGGAAGAAATGTTATTTTAGGACCAGGAAAAAGAGCAATGCTGGCAGAGGTGGTGGCAGCCTGTAGACTGTCAACATCAGACTTCGGCCCTGGAAGGACAGAGTGCTCAGTTTAGGAGCACAGTCTGATTTGATCCTGGTTTTTCCTGGATGTGAGAGCATGGACAAACTGTTTAAGCTCCCTGGGCTAATTCAGGGATGTAAGAACTCTAAAAGTATGACAGTGGGGTTACCTGAGGATCACATGAGCGCACAGCAGGACAAGTACCTCCACAGGGCACCCCCTTTACCTTCATGCAGTCTCATTGCAGGGACATGCAACAAAAGAGACCAAGAAGAACCAGCTGATATGCAAAATCCTGAGAGCACGGTGTGGGGAAGCGGTGGGGAGGAGGGGAGGAACAAGAGGTTAGAAATGCCGTGGCCCTGAGCAATCCATACAAGGACAGTTTAGAATCTAACCTGGGAAGGTTGCCTGAGATTTGAAACAGAAAGTAGAGGCAGGATGGAAGGCAAGATATTGGTCAAAGGTCTGAGGACATCCAGTAGGGATTCCCTTCGATCGTGAAAGTCCTCATGGGCCAAAAAGACTCATCCTCCCATGTCAGGCCACACCCACTGCTGCTCCAGCTCTCACCTCTGTGAGCTCTGGGACAGCTGTCACCTTCCGCTCTGTACCCCGAGCCCAGCACAGTGGTCGCTGCACTGTGGGGCCTCAAGAAGAGTGCTGCGTGTGAGAGGGGCTGAGGAAAGCAGCCCTCAAGCAGCTGGCCCACAGAACTCCCCGTGGTGATGAAGGTGGTCTTGACCTATGCTATCCAATGCAGTGAGGAGCCTGATGCTAGCCACACAGGATTGCATTCCTAGCCATATGGAATTCTGGTAAACGGAGACAGCCACATGTGGCTAGCGTCTACCACACTGGATGGCACAGGCTCAGATTTTCCTCTGGCTACTACCCTATGGCTTAAGCCAGTCTCCCCTGCCCCAGCTGGCCTCTCCTCATAGGCACAGGGGAAAGAGAAGAACGGCAACTTCCTGGTCAGTATAGATTTGGTGTTGCCCAGATGGAAGACATATACACTGTTAGCATAGTCCTCTGGTGGGCCTTGGGATTCTAGGACAAGGAACTACAACCCAAACACACAAAATATAAGTTATTTATTTGGTCACAGAATCTAGGGCCTCACACTGAATAGAAAGAACATTTAGGAAAGGCGACGGGCCGGCAGCAGGGGTCCAGTCACTGCCTGCCACCATCCCCACCCCACCCCCGCCCCCACCAGGTACAGAGTGATGGCAGAGGGCTGAGCTCAGTTATATTGTCCTGTAAGCTCCACTCTCCTGCTCTGGGGAGGGACCCCACTGGGATCTGTCCAAGGACAGCAAACCATGCTGGTCTGCAGGGTTACCACCCTGGCCTTTCGTCTGTGTCAGGGCAGGCAGCTGGCAGCGGCAAGTCCAAGGAGGGGTCACACAGAACATAGGATTTCTCATCTCCTCCATCTGTGGAGAAGGGAGAGGGAATAGCAGGGGGATCCTATCTTGGGAAAGGGAGGCTGCCATATAATCCCAGGAGCCCACTACAGGGAGAGCTTGGGGTTCACTCGGTCATTAAGAGCCTGGCTACCATCTCTGCTCTAGCTACTCACTCAGGCTTGGCATCCACTGCCTGCCCTGGCCAAGACCTCATCCCAGGGCCCACCAAGGTCATCCAGTAGCAAACAATGACAATTCTTCACAAGTACACATGCTTCAGGTTCCCAAGTGTGTTCATCTCTTATCTTTGATCTTCCTGTCTACTGAGGCTTGGTAACTCCCAGGAGGCAAGTGAACCACACTCTCCAAGACTACACAGTGAAAGCCAGAGCCAGGACTGGAACTGAAAACTACCGCCTTGTGCTAGAGGGCCCCTGGGCTCACCCTCTGGAGAGCACCTATTCCCTGTAATTCAGCAGCCCTCCCTTTTAACCACCCAGAGAACCTGGTGCCACACTGTCTTAGGCCCCTGGAGAGTCCTCAGAATTCTCCACCAGAAGGGAAAGGTGCAAAGAGTGACCACCTTAAGGGCAAGAGAGCCAAGCACACACTCACATCCGGAGGCATTTGTCCTTCCCGCCACTTGCCACTCTCTGGCCATCTGGACTCCAGTCAACAGCATATACCTAAACCAAGGCAGGAGTAGGGGGAGGCAGGTCAGTAAGGAGGGTGGGGGGACAGGAGGGCCAGGCTTCACCACACGCCCCGCCTCTGCTCACAAGGGTTGGCCATACCTCATCTGCATGGCCTGGCAGATCTGCTGCCAGCTTCTGTGCCTTCACATCCCACACCTTCAGCGTGCTGTCGCTGCTGCCACTGACCAGGAGCCGGCTATCGGCTGACCAGGCGATCTGATACACAGCAGCCACGTGGCCACGTAGGGAAGCCAGGTACCTGGGCCAGGAAAAGGTGATGGTGGGTATTAGGTCTTCAAATATGTCTGAAGGGGCCCCTATGCCCACAGTGGTGATTCTCAACCTTAGCTACACATTAGGATTACCCGAGAACTTATACAAAATCTCACTGCCTAGCCCCCACCCCAGTGTGATCATTACCAAGGTTGTAACGATTTTGTACAACTTTTCCAAATGAGCGGCTTCTAGGGTGCCTCTTGCCAGGCCTCTGTACCTGGACAACTGTGCATGACTTAGAATCCAATGCGGCCACCTGCCTAGCCCATCTGCCTGATATCCCCCAACACAAGCTGCCTGCTGACAAGTGCCATGGAATAACAGTGGGCTAGGCCCACCTGGAACTTTCAGATCAATACAAATTAGCTATGTCTATTTGGACAAGAGTTGGCCCCTCTGAGACTCAGTTTCCTTATCTTAAAGAAGAATGGAATGAGCTATTTCAAAGGCTGCTATATGGAAATCCACAACGGCTGAGACCGAGGTGCCCCTGTGGCCACCACAAAGGTTTCCCTTGCCCCTTTTCTCCTCTTGCCCATGCCCCTGCCTCTCCTCTAACCTATCAACCTCAAGGCCACGGTGCCTCATTACACCAGTGCTTCTCAGACTATAATGGGAGCAGGATCACCTGGTGAGCTTAATAAAATGCAGATTCTGATTCACAAGGTCTAGGGTGGGGCCCAAGGTTCTGCATTGCTAACAAGCTCCCAGATGATGCTGGCAGCTGATGGTCTGTGGATCACACTTTGAGGAGGGCCAGGAAATGACTACCCTCAAACCTACACTTCTGCCACATGCCTGGCCATCTTAAGATTATTTCTCTCCTTTGATATGAAAGGAACTAGCATTTCAGTGCCATCTATTGCCAACCCTAAATATACCTTTTCACTTAAACCTCATAATGAAGCTGAGACGCCTATTACAAAAGAGCAAACAAAGGCTCAGAATATCCAAATGCTTGCCAAGGCTATGTAGCCAATAAGTGGCAGAGCCAAGCTCCTCCCAGAGGACTAGGGCCTTTCTTCTCCCTCCCCACGCCCCCACTCACTTGCCCGTCCTGCCGTCCCACAGTTTGATGGATTTGTCGAAGGAAGCGCTGGCAATAATGCGGGAGTCAGGGGAGAAGAGCACCTGGTTGATGAGGGCCTGGTGTCCCGTCATCCGTGCAAGGGGCTTTTTGTCTTCTGCTGGGGACCACATGAATAAGGTGAAGTCATCTGAGCCAGACACCAGCCTCTCTGGGCCCTGGCCCTAGGAGAGGCAGAAAGCACACTGTGTGGAGACTGTCTCGGACAGAAGAGCCTGACCTTGGCAGCAAACGCACCACTGATTACCCACCAGCATAGGAGCTAGCACTAGGAGAAATAAGGCCTGGCCAGCTATGAACTCAGATGGGACCCTTGGCAAATCACTTCCCCCAAAGGTAACTTTATGCAGATGAAATAATTTCTAATCATTGTACATAATTACAAAAAAAAAAAAAGCAAGGTACAGAATCATTTATTTAAAAAGGGAAGGAGGAAAAAATAAAAAAAAATAAAATAATAAAATAAAAAGGGAAGGAGGGATGCCTGGGTGGCTCAGTGGTTGAGCGTCTGACTTCAGCTCCCAGGATCAAGTTCCACATCGGGCTCCCTGCAGGGAGCCTGCTTCTCCCTCTGCCTGTGTCTCTGCCTCTCTCTCTGTATCTCTCATGAATAAATAAATAAAATCTTAAAAAAAGAAAAAAAAAGGGAGGAATTGGGGCTCCTGGGTGACTCAGTTTGTTAAGCAGCAGACTCTTGATTTCGAGTCTGGTCATGATCTCAGGATCGTGGGGTTGAGCCCCGAGAAGGGCTCCATGCTGGACACACTTTTAAGATTCTCTTTCTCCCTCTGCAGCGCCCTCCCACTCTGCTCCTATTCTCTCTCTCAAAAAAAGATTTTTCATGTGGGTTTGTATGTATATATACGTATGAAGTCTTTGGAAGGAAACACAGGCTACTAGTAGCATGTTTTATTTATTTATTTTAAAGATTTCATTTATTTATTCATGAGAGAGACAGAGAGAGAGAGAGCGAGGCAGAGACACAGGCAGAGGGAGAAGCGGGCTCCATGCAGGGAGCCCAATGTGGGACTTGATCCTGGGACTCCAGGATCATGCCCTGAGCCGAAGGCAGGTGCTAAACTGCTGAGCCACCTAGGGATCCCCAGTAGCATACTTTTAGAAGAAATGGAAGGGCAACAGAAATGGGAGACTTTTTCACTATCTCCCTTTTTGTGTTCTTGGAACCTTAGACTATATGAATATGTTACTTTATTTTTTTTTTTAAATATCTTGCTTCTGTTTTTTTTTGTTTTTTTTTTTTAATTTTTATTTTTATTTTTTTTTTATAGTCACACAGAGAGAGAGAGACAGAGACACAGGCAGAGGGAGAAGCAGGCTCCATGCACCGGGAGCCCGATGTGGGATTCGATCCCGGGTCTCCAGGATCGCGCCCTGGGCCAAAGGCAGGCGCCAAACCGCTGTGCCACCCAGGGATCCCTGAATATGTTACTTTAAAAAAAAAGAAGGGTACCTGGGTGGCTCAGTTGGTTGAGCATCCAAATCTCGGTTTCAGCTCAGGTCATGATCTCAGGGTCGTGAGATCAAGCCCTGAGTCAGGCTCCATGATCAGTAAGGAGTCTAGTTGAGATTCTTTCTCCCCCCACACCCTTCACTCATGCTTGTTCTCTCTCCCTCTCAAATAAATGAATCTTAAAAAATAAAATAAGGGGTGCCTGGGTGGCTCAGTTGGTTACATGTATGCCTTTGGCTTAGGTTGTGATCCCAGGGTCCTGGGACTAGGCCCTGGAATCAGGCCCCATGTCGGGCTCCCTGCTTAAAGGAGCCTGCTTCTCCTTCTCCTTCTGTCCCTTCCCACTTGTGTTTTTTTCTCTTGCTCTCTCTCAAATAAATAAAATCTTAAAAACAAAACAAAATAAAACAGAAAGCTCAATAAGTAGAAAGCAAATAAAACAAAATGATTAAAATGATCCCTATGTGTTAAGATTTTAGGACTGTAAACTGAATTATCATGAAGAACTTTCTGGAAAAGGAAAGTCTGAGCTGCAGCCAGAAGGTGGGAAGAGACTGGGTGTCTGCAAAATGTTTCAGGGACCGGTAGAGGATGAGTACAGAATTGGGCATGCTGGCGACTGGCACACACTCACCCGCACGAGGTTGTATCGCCTCAGAGCCCTGTCCTTCAACTCCTGCACTATAGCCAGGTACCGGAGGAGAGAGGAGATGATGAATGAGGCTGATTAGAAAATTTCACACCAACAGCAAACGTCCTGGCCCAGGTCCAAATTTTGCACATTAAGCTAGAGAAGTGGCCCCTTCCCCAGGCGGCCCTCTCCCACCCACTCACAGGATCCTTGGAGGTCTTGGGCATTGATCGAGGCCTCAGCTGGCTCAAAGGCACCTGTGCGCAGGGCGTAGTCAGTGCTGAGTGCCATGGTATTCACCCAGTGGCCATGGCCTTGCAGAGTCCGGCACAGCACACCCTAGGGCAGAGGGAGACAGGTCAGACATACCCCACTCTCCACCCTAGGGAACTGGTACTCCCAGGTTAGCCCCAGGAGACAGTGACGTGGGACTCAGAACCAGGATCCTCATTCACTGTGGTCTTAATCAAATCACCCCTCTGGGCTCAAGACTCTCATATTTAAAATGAGTGAACTGGGGGGCACCTGGGTGCCTCAGTCAGCTGGGCATCTGCATTCAGCTTGGGCCCTAATCTTGGAATCCAGCGACAGAGCCCTGCATCAGGCTCCCTGCTCAGTGGGGAGTCTGCTTCTCCCTCTGCCCCTCACCCTGCTCCTGCTCTCTCTTGCTCACTGTCTGTCAAATAAATAAATAAGATCTTAAAAAAAAAAAAAAAAAGGTGAATGTACTAGGCCAGATCATGGTTTCTGAATTCCTGGAAAGGAAGTTAGATATGTGAGAATACATGGGCTCCAGTCAAGTTAAGTCTGGGATATGGCAGGTTCCATAAAGCTATCAGGCTTCCTACAGCAGGAGTTTCTAGACTGTGCTAATAAACACTAGAACCTCCACTATCATGCAGCACCAACCACAGGACCCACCATTCTCGAAGCGCCTCCCCTGACCTGGATCCCAGAACACACTGGCCAACATTCTTTCCAGCCCTGGCATCCCATGGCCTGAGATTTCCCCAGATTACTTTAGGGACCCTCCCAGCTCTTACATCATGAGCCCTCCAGACTTTGATGGTACGGTCCTGCGAGGCAGAGTAGAGAAGCCCGTCCCCTCCCCACCGGAGACAGGTGACTGACTGCGTGTGCCCGGTGAGGATGCGCTCACAGCGGCCTGCAGTTGTATCCCAGACCCGCACGCTGCCATCCTTGGAGCTGCTGGCCATGTAGCGGCATTCTGGGTTCCTGGAGAGGGGGAGATGGGGCCTCGCTTCTGGCCTGACAATGCCCACAGCACCTTCCCACGCTTAGCTCGAAGGCCAGGGACAGGGACTCGACAGCTTCCTGACCCCAAGGTCGAGCTGCATTGCAAGGTAGTTCTCATGCCCCACGACGAGCAGCCCCTGCCCCAAGCAGCAACAAGGGCTTGGAAGACCTACCCCACTGCTTGCATGCCATTACTGTCAGTCAGGCTGGCCATCTCGCCCCCTGAGCAGGGGAGAGGACAGTTTTGAACACCTATCTTCTATTCCCCCCCCAGCTCTATCAGTGCCACTTACGCATGGAGGGGCTCCCAACTCAGGCCTGTGATCCACTTGCTATGGCCGGCGAGGACCCTGCCCACCTGCTTCCCTGTGCTTGGGTCCCACAGGAGAATCTGAAGGACAAAAGCTTACTGAATAACCCTCCCTGAACTGTCCCTGGGCCCACCAAAGGTGCCTGCCACTGCCTCCAACCCATCCTCCCCTCAAGATGACCCAGAACCCCTGCCTCATTACCCTGACTGCCACCTACCTGGCCATTCTTGCAGCCTGAGGCCAGTGTTTTGCCGTCTGGGGACCAGGATATGCTAAGCACCCAGTGTCTGTGTCCTAGGAAAGCAGGGAGGAAGAAGGAGGGAGCACATCTGTCTTTATTTTCAGAGCCTAGCAGTGTCTGGCACTCCTCAACTGGCCCTTGAATGAATGAGCAGCTGAACAAAAGTAGAGAGGAGGCTTTCTAGGCAAAGGGAGAATCCACCCCAAGTGCAAAAGCCATGCATCCTGCTGTGTAGATCATATTTTCACTTTCTTTTTTACTTTTACTTTCTAATAATTCCTTACACGATACATGGTATCAAGTGTTTATATACATGTCATTCCTTGTAATTCTGATAGCTCTGTGGTACAGAGCAGGAATTATCCCTAATTTTTCAGATGATAAAACTGAAGCTTAGGGAGCATGCTCTACACACACAAGGTCACCCAGCTAGTGTGCAGTCCCCAGATCAGAAGCATCAGCACCAGCTGGGAACCTGAAATGCAAATTCTCAGGCAGCATCTCAGAACTAAGGAGACAAAAACTGGGGGTGGGCCCCAGCAATAAATATGTTAACAAGATTCTCAGGTGATTCTGATGCATGTTCAAGTGTGAGAAGTAATGTGGTAGAGGCTGGATTTAAGCCAGGTTCTCCTTGCTACCAGCCAGTCAGCACAACCCAAAACCCCACACTGACTCTCTGGTGCAGTCTCTGCTTGTTTGTAAGTGGCTGGCTGGGCTCAGAGGAGCAGTCTACCTAGAAGCAGGCAGCTGCTAACTGGCTGTGAAGGGCCTGAATCATCTCTGAGCCTCCTCAGGAACTAAAGAGCTGAGTAAATGATCACGCACCCACCACTGGGTTAAGAACACCTGCAAAGCTAACTGCGTACTGACCCTGGCATGTGAAATGCGGTGTCTCGGTGCTGAGATCCCAGAAGCGCACAGTGGTGTCTCCGGAGCCACTGGCCAGGTACCTGGGGAAGAAGAGAGGCCACACCTGATTTCTGTAGTGGGGACAAGGAGTAGGGCCTACACCAGAACACCGCATACATGCATTTTGGCTGCCTATTCAATTGTCTTCTGGGCACAGAATCTGAGGCTGGACTTTTCTCTCTTCCTTGAGAAGGAGAAATGTAACACTGATACCATCTGTGAGAAGACCTCAGGTGGTCTTTTCTCTCCTCTTCCTTTCTGAAAGGAATGGCCACAGCTGTAATCAGGAATGAAGCTTCTCATTCTCCTCGTACAATTGCAAAAAGCAAATAAAATTCAGTTTCACAGATGATGAATTAAGTCAGAAAGTGACTCGTCCAGGTCACACAGCTAGGAAGCTCACAGCTAAGGTCTCCTGAGATCAAGTCCAGGAAGGATTCTTCCAAGGTGGGTGTCTTTCAAGACCAAACCAAAGACCAAGGGAAGTCCCTTACTTTCAACTTAAGCCCAGAGCTCAGGTCTGTGATAAGCAGCCTGAGGCCCCATTGACTGTAACTTGGGGTGTTCTCCCCACCCAGCCAGAATGTACTCCCACACCCCCACCCCATGATTCTGCGGCTGTCCTTACTTTCCTGTGGGG
The DNA here is from genome assembly GCF_011100685.1 of Canis lupus familiaris. Classification (NCBI taxonomy): domain Eukaryota; kingdom Metazoa; phylum Chordata; class Mammalia; order Carnivora; family Canidae; genus Canis; species Canis lupus. The sequence continues at coordinate 38,191,506 of NC_049230.1, read as the reverse complement.
CTGAAGGCCACAGAAATGACTGCCTCACTGTGACCTTCCAAAGAGCTGGTGCAGCGGGTCACAGCACGGACCCTGAAGATGGCCTGGGGCTGGTAGATGATGTCAAGGACCTTCTCTGTCTCCACTGCCTGTGACTCCAGCGTCTTCCCCAGTGATGAAGTGATCTCAGCATCGTGGACATAGAAAGCCAGTGGCAAGGGATCCTCCTGGAGGGCAATGGCAAAGGGCAACTCCTCCATCAAAGGACAGGCAGGAGCACTCCCCACTGGGCTGTGGGCAGCTGAAACTTTATTCTTTTCCACCACTGTCTGGGATACCCCCACCATGCCCACTGAGGATACTTACACAGTACTTTAAAATCCTTTATCTGCATCTCACAACCACCCTGGGAGGTAGGCACTCATATTCTCGCTTGATAAATGATAACACTGAGGCTCAGAGCAGCTAACTAATAATTAGCCCAACGTCCAATGTGCTGCTGCTCAGGACTAAGTCGAGTGCTTCAAAAAGAAAGTTCAGGTCCTGAGTCCGCGTTAATACACAGAACTGGACAGTATTTTTCTAAACCACCACGCCATGCCCTACAATGTGTAACAAGCATCCAAAAAAAAAGGCTGGCTGAAAATGCAGACACTCGCTGCCTCACCCCAGAGTCTTGGTGTCAGTACATCTGGGGTGGGGTCCAGGGTACGCTCGCCCCACCTGAGGGCAGCATTTTGATAGACACAGGCTTCGAGGAGCAAGGGTTTTGAATCTGACATTCGGGTTCCAAAGCCACCATCGACTGCGGAGCATCGCAGGTAGGTCAGTGGCCGCCCGTGGGTCACTCTGTAACACGGACGCCAACGAGGGGCTGCGTCGGGGAATTCCACGGTGCCTCAAGGCCTGGGAACGCGGTGCCGGGCTCCCTGCAGGTGGACCCCCGCCCGGCGCCAGGTCCCCCCCCCCCCCCCCCCGCGCGCCGGGACCCCCGCGCCTCGAGCCGCAGGCCTGCCGGGCGGGCAGGGCGGGCGGGGCAGGGGGCCGCGCGGCCGCCGCTCACCTGGGCCAGCAGCGCGTGGCACACGAGCTGCAGCCGCTCGGGGGTGATGTCCACCGGCACGTCGAACGGGGAGCCCAGCAGCCGGCCGCCCTCATCCTGGAACTGCACCAGCAGCCGCTGCACGTCGCGCGCCGCCGCCTCGCCCTGCGCACAGCCCCGCGGGGTCAGCCGCGCCGCCGCCGGGGGAGGAGCCGGCCCCGCGCCCCGCGCCCCGCGCCCCCGCCCGCACTCACGCACCCCCGCCGCCGCCGCCGCCGCCATCCCGGGTCCCCACGTGCAGGACAGAGAGCCCGGCGGGACAGAGCGCCGCCCCCGGGGCGGTGGGGCGGGGGGGGGGGGGACGGCCGCCCGCGACATCGCCCTCTGGTGCGGCGGAGGGCAAGTGTCACGCCCTCCCAGCGCCGCGCAGGGCACAGACAGCCTTTTGTTTCTGTAGAACAGGGATTCTGGCTCCACTTTATAGATGAGGAAGTCGAGGCTCTGAGAAGTTAATGGATTTCCCCCCAAACTCAGAGACAGGAGTGGCAGAAGACTAATTTGGCTTGGCTCTGGGCCGCAGCAGCCTGGCGGGCGGGCTTACAGAACCAGAGCCTGTTGGCTTGAAGGAAGAAATTAGTATTCTCTCCTTTCTTTTTTTTTTAAGATTTTATTTATTCATGAGAGACACAGAGAGGCAGAGACATAGGCAGAGAGAGAAGCAGGCTCCCTGCAGGGAGCCTGTTGGGGGACTGGATCCCAGGACTGTAGGATCACAACTGGAGCCAAAGGCAGATGCTCAACCACTGAGCCATCCAGGTGCCTTTTTTTTTTTTTTTTAAGATTTTATTTATTTATTCATGAGAGACATACAGAGAGAGAGAGAGAGAGGCAGAGACACAGGCAGAGGGAGAAGCAGGCTCCATGCAGGGAGCCTGTTGGGGGACTGGATCCCAGGACTCCAGGATCAGGCCCTGGGCTGCAGGCCCACGCTCAACTGCTGAGCCACCCGGGCGTCCCATGTTATTCTTTTTTTAATGGATCAAATCAATTCATAATTCTTGAGTACAAAAGCAAAAAGTGTCTACAGTTTTCAACACTGTAAAGTAATAACAACAATGATGAGAATGATAGCAACCTGTCAGGCATTGTTCTAGGTGCTTTACACATGTAACTCATTTAACCCTCACAAAAGCCCTACTGTCCCCACGTTACAGATGAAGAACTGAAGCAGAGACCGCCTAACATGAGAGCTCTTACCAGAAACCTGGGATCTTCCTTGGCAGCCCTCCCCACATCCCGGCAGTTTCAAGGTCTGTCAATCTGGCCTCCTTAACCTGTGGTGAGTGTTCTCTCCACCTCCTCTCTCACACTCTGGTCTGAGTCACCATGGTTGCCTACAACAGCCTCTTGACTTGCCTCCCTGTTTCCACTCTTGCCTCTTCCCATGCGTCCTTCACACTGCAACCAGGGTGCTGTTTTCAAACCAAAGATCTGGTATGTCATTCTTCACCCTAAAGTCCTACAGTGGCTCCCATTATAAACAGAACAAAATTCAAACTGCTTATAATGGTCCACTCAGCCTTACGTACCTCTCTAGCTACTCCTCTCTAAGATCAATTCTTCCAGCTTTATCTTAGTTCTTCCAAAGCATGACCCTTCTTGTGTCAGTCCTTGCAGATTTACCTGTCTGGAATTCTTATGGATTGAATTGTGTCCCTCTTCCCACCCCTACCCCCAATTCATAAGTTGAAGCCCTAACCTCCAGGGTGACTGTATTTGGAGACAGAGCCTATATGGGAGTAACAAAGAGATACCAGATATCTCTCCTTCTTTGTCTCTTTCTTTCTCTGCCCCATGCCTCCTTCTCACACAGAAAAGAGGCCATGTGAAGACAATGAAAAGGTGGCCATCTACAAGCCAGGAAGAGAAGCCTCCCTTTGGTCAGAAACCAAAGTTGATGGCACCTTGATCTTAAACTTTTAAACTCCAGAACTGTAAAAAAATACATTTCATTTATTCAAGCCATCCTGCCTGCGGCAGTTTGTTACAGTAGCCTGAGCAGACAAATACAGGAACAATTCCTTATTCTTCAGGTCTTGCCTGAAATATGTGTGTGTGCATTCAGCAAGTGTCTGTCAGACATTGTTCTAGGAACTCTATATGTATTAACTCATTTAATCATTTACTCAAGAAACCTTCTCTGAAACAATGCCATGTTTCCCTATTATGTGTTTTCAAAATATCCTGGTATTCTTCGTATTTAGAAATCACAGATCCAGGGACACCTGGGTGGCTCAACATTTTAGCTCCTACCGTTGGCCCAAGGGCGTGATTCTGGAATCCCAGGATGGAGTCCCACATCAAGCTCCCTGCGTGGAGCCTGCTTTTCTTTCTGCCTATGTCTCTGCCTCTCACTCTCTCTGTGTGTCTCTCATGAATAAATAAATAAAATCTTAAAAAAAGAGAGAGAAATCACAGATCCATGGAATTATCTCATCCATTCGTTCAATGAATATTGTTGAGTCCCTGCTATGTAACACTGTGATAGTCACTTGAAATATGTAAGTGAACAAAATAGACACAAATCCTTGCCTTCACATTTGCGGGGAAGGGAGTGGAATGGGGGTAAGTGAAGAACATTAGCATGGAGACACTATTCATCCATCCATTAATTAATTGAGGAAACCCGCACTGGGCACTGACTGCTGTGTTCTGAGTCAGGGAAGGTCAAACTGCATGAGATGTTGTCCTTGCCCTCTGGGAGGGAGCTCACAACCCAGGCTTGGAGACGTTGGAAGGACTCCAACATCAAATAAGACTCAGGAACCCTCAGTCAGACGGGGAGAAATAAGTCCTTCCCTAGGGAAGACGTGTTCTGGTGGTGGAAATAGTTTTTGTCCTTGGAAGACCCCCTTCTTTTTATTTTAATTTTATTTACTTATCTCAGAGAGAAAGCACAAGCAAGGAGGAAAAGCAGAGGGAGAGGGAGGAGACTCCCCACTGAGCAGAGCCCCGCTCAGGTCTCCATCCCGGGACCCTGGAATCGTGACCTGAGCCGAAGACAGACACTTAACTGAATGAACCACCCAGGCACCCCCAGGAAGACCTCCTTCTGATGTGGGAGGCTCAGGTTGTCCCAGGGGAATCCCCATGCAGATGAGGGTACAAGTCCTTGGGCTCCGGGAATTCAGGGACTGACCCAGCTCTTGCCCAAGGACAAGACTATAGCCCGTGGGGGATATGCAGAGCTCATCCTCAGGGAGCTCTTGCCCAAGGACAAGACTATAGCCCAGTGGGTGATATGCAGAGCTCATCCTCAGGGAGCTCCCAGTTGCATGGGGAAGGCAGGCTTAATGCATCCACTCCACATAGATGGTAGATGCAGAAGGCATACACACTGAAACAAAGCACCTGCTTACACTAAACTGAGCTTGCAAGCCCCTTGGTCTTTGTGAAAAGGAAGGACCTTTTCAACAGTGAGTGCCATAAGGGTAGGGGACATGTGGGCAAGTGGAAGAGGGGAAGGAACTCTTCTCCCTTTTTCCAACCCTCCTCCCTCCGGAAAGGCATTTCTGGAAGTCTCCAGTTGGTCCTGGACCTGGGCAGCTGCTCTGTCTAAGTCTGCCAGCCCCTCAGCTGTCACTTTGCTCCTAAAATAGCAGGGGTTGGGGGGAGAGAAGAGGTTGTTTATCTGGGGTGGAAGGGGAGAAGGGGCATTATAGCTGTGCCTTGCGGGGGTGCAGGTCCTCCCTCCTTTCTGGATCTTTCTCTCACTCTTTGTGGTATGAGGGCCTGAGTCCAAGACTGCCCCTGAACAGGACGCTGGGGCAGAGGTTAGTCAGCGCTTCCACGTGGTAATGACTGTCCAGTCTGGGGAGGAGGAGGGCCGTGAGTATCAATGACAGACTCCAGGGCCACCTGCCCCTGTGGCCAAATATGGTCTGGAGCCACTGGCAGGGATGATAAAGCCTCTTGGGTGGGGGAGGGGGTAGACTAAGGCTTGGTGTCCGGGTGTTCACAGGGGAGCTCCGCAGAGCAGCATCACAGGAGGATAGACCAGGAGCACTGTCCTCTAAGAAAGTGAGCCCCCCAGGAGGATTCCTCAGACCCAGGGAGGGAGAAGCCCCCCACCCCGCCTGCATGGAGAAAAACTTTTAAGGCTGGCAGTGAGAATCCAGGTCTTCGGCATGGTGGCTTCACCTGTCCAGCTGGGAGGGACAGAGAGGGAGGCACAGGGACTCTTAAGACTACCTCAATCATGCTATTCTCCAAGCAAATGCTATAAAGTCCTTCTGGGTAATGGGTTTGGGAGTGTTGGTGGTGGGTCCTTTCCACGCAGAACTTTCACCTTCCATCTCGGTAGGAGGAGACCCTGGAGCTCCAGACCTTAGGCCAGGAGTCCAGCCCTAGGTCTGGAGTGAGGGACTGGCCAGACAGAGCTGCTCCTGTCCTGACAGATGGCAGAGGCAGAAGCCGTGCAGCTGAAGGAGGAAGGGAATCGGCATTTCCAGCTCCAGGACTACAAGGCTGCAACGAAGAGCTACAGCCAGGCCCTGAAGCTGACCAAGGATAAGGCCCTGCTGGCCACGCTCTATAGGAACCGGGCAGCCTGTGGCCTGAAAACGGTCTGGAGCGGGCAGGGCGGGAAGCTGAGGGCCAGGACTGGGAGGCAGGGGTGTGGAGGCAGCCCCCCATCCTGATGGGCCTCATCATTGTTCCAACCTTGACTCCTGAACCCCACTCCTGCCTGACCCACTCTTCTGGGAGACAGAAACTCCTTCAGTTGGGAGTCAGCCTAATGGGCACTGGCAACATGCCCGGGCTGTTTAGATGTTATTTCGCAGCATCTTACTCACAGCCCAGTTAGCTGCTGTTTCATGCCCCTATCGCAGATGACAAGCTCAGGGCTCAAAGGGCTCAGTAACTTGCCAAGATCTCCTGGGTAATTAGCAGGGAGCCTGGGTTCAAACCCAAGCATTTGCCTAATGCCGGAGCTCATCCACTCTTCCATGCCCAGCGAGGGGCCCGCCCTTGGGCCCTTGAGAGCCGGCAGCTCCCCACCAAACCTTCTCTGGCTGTCTCTGCCTGGGCCCACTTTGACCCTGGCTCCTACTTCATCTCCCTTCCTCAGGAGAGCTACGTTCAGGCGGCTTCAGATGCCTCAAGAGGTGAGTGCCCCTCCCCCAGGCTCTCCCCACCCCCACCCCAGCATCCCTGTTTTGTCTAAAAGGCTCTTTGTCAATTGAAGGAATTACAGATTGTGTAAATGCCATCCTAGGCATTGTAGGCAGGGCTTCCGGTGTCCAGAGCAGCCATCCCTAGATAGCATTTTTGCAACTTGCTTTATGTATTAAATTGTAAGTCGAGGGAGATTCTTTTGTGAAAAGATGTTTCCAAAAATCCTTATGTCATGGTAAAGATACACCCTCTTCCGTTGTAAATTAGGATGTGCTCCTCCTGCAACTCCCAGGACCAGAGCATCAGCCCAGTCCACTCTGTGGGGTTGGGCTCCCTAAGGGGAGGAGGGGGGCAGTAGCCCATTCCACAGGGACTAGGGAGAAGTGAACATTAACATTAACAACAACCACAAAAACCTTTAAACTTAACTTTAACTTCACCTTAGACTTAAACTTTAGGAAATGTTGGCTTAGGTCCATCATCAAAATGAGAAAACTTCTCTTGGCTGCAGGTGTTGGGTTCTGCTCTGATTACTATTTTTAAGGAGAAACCGAGGTAGTCTGAAGTGAGTTCAGAAGGGAGGGAACCAGCTGAAAATACATCCTGTGAAAAGTGGGTTGAGGAAGTGGCAATATTTAGCTCGTGGAAGGCAATTCCCAGGTGGGATAGAGAGCTGCTTTCAAATACCTAAGCTGTCTTCAAATATCTAAAAGACTGTCACAAGGAAGAAGGATTGGATTTCATCTCTGGGGTTCCAGGGCTGAATTTAGGATAAAAGGACAAAGTTACAGAGGGAAGGGGGAAGGGTTGTCTTGATGAAGCTGCTTGGCTGCCTTGAGAAGGAGGGAGCTCGGGATCCCTGGGTGGCGCAGTGGTTTAGCACCTGCCTTTGGCCCAGGGCGCGATCCTGGAGACCGGGGATCGAATCCCACGTCGGGGTCCCGATGCATGGAGCCTGCTTCTCCCTCTGCCTGTGTCTCTGCTTCTCTCTCTCTCTCTCTCTCTCTCTCTGACTATCATAAATAAATAAAAATTAAAAAAAAAAAAAAAGAAGGAGGGAGCTCCCTCCTTCTGCTGGAGGTATGAAGTCCCCTTTGGATGAGCACTTGGCTGAGATAATGATGTAGCAGAAACTGAAGCATCAGGCTCTAGATGAGATGACCCTTAAGTTCCCTTCCAACCTTGAGGCTATGATTCTTACTGCCTCCCTGACAAAGAAGAGCCTTGGGCCAGATAGTCTACATTGGTGGATAATTTCCACTGAAGATAGAGAAGCCCTGGAATTGGGGGCAGGGGCAGGGACAGGGACGGGAGGAAAGTGGTCTGCAGCCCAGGCCCCTGAGGCCCTGCCTCCCCTCGTTAGCTATTGACATCAACTCCTCGGACATCAAGGCTCTGTATCGGCGATGCCAGGCACTGGAGCACCTGGGAAAGTTGGATCAGGCCTTCAAGGATGTGCAGCGCTGTGCTACCCTTGAGCCACGGAACCAAAACTTCCAGGAGACGCTGAGGAGGCTCAACACCAGCATCCAAGAGAAGGTGAGCTGGACCCCTTCCCACAAGCCTCAGTCTGCCTCCCCCCACCCCTACTGGGGACAAGTTAGGGAAGCAGGACACCAGGGGAGGTCTAACACTTCCTCCACACTCTTGGATGGAATGAACACATGACACAGGGTGGCACCATAAAATAGCCAGGCAGATGTGCCCATCTTTGAATGATCAGAGATGCTTGTTGAAGGGCACAAGCTAGCCAGAGCTAGAACATGGGTCTCTTAAATTTCAGATGGAGGCTTAAAAAAAAACAACCTTGTATGTATGCAACATGACCTTCCTTTCTTTCTAGGAGAGCAGAGGCAGCATTGAGGAGAGGGTATTGCAAATGGAGTGGGGTGGAGAGAACTTGGATCAGAGGTATCCTGCATCCTAGTCCTGGCTTAGGTACCAGTTTTCTAAGGAATCCCTTAGGGTGTCAGTTCCCTTTCTGCAAGAGCAGGAGGGTAGGTGATCACTAAGCTCCTTACTCCAAGTCTCAGTAACTTCTCTGTGCCTGGGGCAGCCCCATGGTGGGACAACAGCACACTGTCCAGAGTGTAGACTCCAGGGCTGTGTAAACAAACGGAGGAGTGATCCAAGAAGGGGTGGCAAATGAGAGACCCCCTAGGAGGAAATGAACCCAGGATGGAAATAGGCAGGACCATAGACCAGCAGAACAAAGTAGTGGGAAGTACAGAGGAGCTGGCAAATTGGGGGTGGGTGGGAGGGGCAGTGTGTGATGATAAGTTAGGTCATTTTATGGTAGATTCAGAGCACTGGGGTTGGGGTTGAGGGGATGAGGGATGAGATATCCAAACATAATGGTTTTAATCTGTGTAAAGTTGAGAATTGCTTTAGGCTTCTGGTCCTAGACACCTAATCCTGTTTTAGCCGGTGTTTAAGTATGTAACAGCTAATTATTAACTAGACTGCAAAATTGGGGTGATAATCTATAGCCTTCCAAGACCTGTGATGACCAAATGGGATAGCGAACTTAAGTAGACTGTAAGCCTTGTGGGGCAAGGACTTGATTTTGTTCACCATTCTGTCCGCAGCATCTGCAAGAGTGACTGACGCGTAACAGCTGTTCAGTAAATGTTTGTGGAATGAATGAGTGACAGTGTTGGGGCCCCGAGGAGATACCCTAATATTTGCTAAGCCGCCTGAAATGCGGACCCTGCCTGCCTCCTTCCCCACTCCCTCCTCTCTCCTCAGCTCCGTGTGCAGTTTTCCACAGACTCCAGGGTACAGAAGATGTTCGAGATCCTCCTGGATGAAAGCAGTGATGCTGACAACCTGGAGAAGGTGAGTGCTGGGCAACGGGCTGGCCAGCAGAGGGCGGACTCGGGACACCCACCCCCATATTTGTACTTGCGCTGCAGGCCCTGCCCCTATCTCTGGACAGAGACAGTCCTCCTAACTCCTCAACCTCCCCCGTCCACTACCTGCGGGAGGGGGAGGAGGGCAACCCCTTGGAGAAAATGAACACAAGGAGGCCAGAGGTTATGCACTTTGGAAAATACCCTAATCCTGGCTATAAGGGCCAGGACTAGAGTGAGACCAATGAGGAGAGAGTCATGCAGCAGGATCGGAGTCTTTACTTAAATTTTTGATATTTTGTTCATCATGCATTTTTTCTTTTTTTGCATTGCATTGATTTTGATATTTTAAAATATTGCATTAGATATTATTTATCTTGATTGCTGAGGTTTTCGGTGTCCCTGTAAATTTTGCACCCAAGGCAAGTGCCTCACTTGCCATACTGTCGTTTCTACCCTGAGAAGGTTAAAAATGGCTTTTTAAGATATATTCCATTTCATTATAAAATATCACAAAACTTCATCCTGAAATATGAAAATATTTGGTCATAATACCACCCTCTTTTTTTTTTTTTTTAAGATTTTATTTATTTAGGGGATCCCTGGGTGGCGCAGCGGTTTGGCGCCTGCCTTTGGCCCAGGGCGCGATCCTGGAGACCCGGGATCGAATCCCACGTCGGGCTCCCGGTGCATGGAGCCTGCTTCTCCCTCTGCCTGTGTCTCTGCGCCTCTCTCTCTCTCTCTGTGACTATCATAAATAAATAAAAATTAAAAAAAAAAATTGAAAAAAAAAAAAAAAAGATTTTATTTATTTACTCATGAGAGACACATGGAGAGAGAGAGGCAGAGACACAGGCAGAAGGAGAGGGAGAAGCAGGCTCCATGCAGGGAGCCCCTGGGACTCCATCCTGGGTCTCCAGGATCACGCCCTGGGCTGAGGGTGGCGCTAAACCACTGAGCCACCGGAGCTGCCCATAATACCACACTCTTAACCAAATTTGTTGTCCTTTTTCTTTCTTTTTTCAAATGTTCCCTTCTGTTTTTCTTCACAGGAGATGCCTGGGGAATTTTTGTTAGTTTTATGGTCAGTAAACCATACAATACGCAAATACCTTTTATAACAAACTGTTGTGAGGACATAAGAAGTTGTTATTGATAACTGCACCTGGACAAGTACAAAGCCCTTGACCGGTAGAGTGATAATGGTTCTGGTGGTACTTGCCTGGGATTTTCTCATCAGCCTCCTCCAGCATCATTCCTTCTTTATTTGTTGACTTTCTCCTTCTCTTGCCTCATGAGTTTTTTTCCCCCAACCCCAGCTTTTCAGGTTCTGCTGAGACCTCCTCTCCTGATCTGGAGCCATTTAGGGCATATGTATCCTTAAGGCTTTAGGGTGGGAAGACATTGGGGAACTTTTTTTTTTTTTTTTTTTAGATTTTTACTTATTTATTCATGAGACACACAAAGAGGCAGAGACATAGGGAGAGGGAGAAGCAGGCTCCCTCTGGGAGAAGCAGGCTCCCCCTGGGATGCGGGACTCCATCCCAGGACCTGGGGACTACGCCCTGCGCCAAAGGCAGATGCTCAACCACTGAGCCACCCAGGCATCCCGACATTGGAGAACTTTCTAGCTTAACTGCCTAATTTTGGAATCTGGGATGCAGAGAGCTGCCATGACTTGCCTGAGGTCATACAGCTAGCGTGTAGCAGAATCAGTACTCATACCCAGGACCTTCAAGACCCATCTCTTGCTCTCTCTGCCTACCATTTTCCACCTTCCTGAGAACCCCTGTAACTTCAGATTGCCCTGAACAGATAAATAAATAAACAAACCCCAAATGCCAAAACCATATTCATGTTTTTGGGCCACATTTCCAGGAGTAGGACTATAGGGAAAGAATCCAGTATAAAGATGTTTTGAAAATCCAGTCCTTACGCCAGCCCCTGCCCTGGCCCCCGGCCAAGACCTTGGCAGCCATGCCTCCTCCATGACCCTTGTTGTATCCTCCCTCTCCAGGCCGCCAACAACCTCATCGTCCTAGGGCGAGAAGAAGCAGGGGCTGAGAGGATCTTCCAAAACAATGGAGTGGCCCTGCTGCTGCAGCTTGTGGACACCAAGAGGCCTGAGCTGGTGCTAGCTGCTGTGCGGACTCTGTCGGGCATGTGTAGTGGCCACCGAGCTCGGGTGAGGGCCTGGGTGTCGGGCTGAGGGTGACACGTGGGCAGGGAGCAGGTGGCATAAGTAGACCCTAATACAAAGTCTAAACTGTCCTTTGCTGAATGCAAAAGCTGTGATAGTTTGCATTTTATCATATAAATCTTCCAAACCCAGTGTGTATTTTACACCTTAAGCACACCACAATGTGGGACTCACCACACTGCAAGTCCTCAGTGGCCCCATATGGCAAATGGTTCCTATATTGGACAGCCCAGCTTTTAACTGGAAAGAGTTTAAAGAGGCATGGCTAGTGTCAAGGGCCTTCCCAGACCAGAGGCCCAGGAGGCACTGGCTGCCTGGGCGTATTTCCCTGCTGGAGAGGGAGGATGGGGCTGGTTGTCACCCACTTCCTAACCTGCACGACAGCTGGAAGAGAGGTGCAGGCAGCTGACTGTGGGTCTTGCTGTGGGTTTAGGCCACAGTGATTCTCCATGCAGTCCGGATAGACAGAATATGTAGCCTCATGGCAGTGGAGAACGAGGAGATGTCTCTGGCCGTCTGCAACCTGCTCCAGGCCGTCATTGATTCTCTGTCAGGGGAGGACAAACAAGAACATCGAGGGAAGGAAGAAGCCCTGGTTCTAGGTAGGAGACATTCTTCAGTGTTTTTCAAAGGGGTGAGGGCCGAGGAGAGTCAGGTGCCACCTCAGATAGCTCATTCCCTGTATGTGGAGGTGGCCTGGTTTATTTTATATTTATTTTCTAATTATAAAAGTAATAGAGCAGCAGCATCTTCAATAGCTTAAAAGTGGGAAGCAACTCTAGTGTCCATGCGTGGTTGAATGGATAAATACAATATGGCATATACACACAATGGAATATTATTCAGCCTTAAAAAGGAAGGACATCCTGACATCTGCTACTACATGGATGAACCTTGAGTGCAATAAGCCAGTGACAAAGGCATAAGTACTGTTTGGCTCCACTCCTACAAGGTATCTAGAGTAATCTAAATCATAGAGACAAAAATTAGGATGGTGGTCACCAGGCTAGGAGAGGAGGAAATGAGTTGTTTAGTTTTAGTTTTTATAGGACAAAAACGTTCTGGAGATGGATGGTGATAATGGCAGCACAACAATATGAATGTACTTAATGCCACTGAACTGTATACTTAAAAATGGTCAAAATGAAGGGCACCTGGGTGGCTCAGATGGTTAAGTGTCTTCCTTCAGCTCAGGTCATGATCCTGGGGTCCTGGGATTGAGCCCTAAGTCGGGCTCCTGACCCAGTGAGGAATCTGCTTCTCCCTCTCCCTTTGCCCCTACCTCCTGCTTGTGCTCTTTTTTGCAAATAAATAAATAAAATCATTCAAAAATGGTTAAAATGATCAATTTTATTCATGTATATTTTACTACAAGTAGAAGAAAGTAAGAGACTTACTGGAAAAATTTGGAAAAATTTAGAAATATGTAAAGATGAAAAAAACCCACCTATAATTCCCCTCCAGATAATCCAGATTATCACTGCCACATGTGTCTTTCCAGTCTCTTTTTAAAAAAGATTTATTTATTTATTCATGAGAGACACAGAGACATAGGCAGAGGGAGAAGCAGGCTCCCTGCAGGGAGTACCATGTGGGACTCGATCCCAGATCCCAGGATCATGCCCTGAGCTGAAGGTAGATGCTCAACAGCTGAGGCACCTAGGCGTCCCTCCAGTCTTTTTTCTATCCATCCACATAAATACCTATTTAACAAAATTGGAATTTGGCTAGGAATAGATTTGTGTTTTCTTTTCCTTCACTAAGCATTATATGAGTATTTCGTACCATTAAATGTTCTTTAAAAAGATTCTTTTTTATTTTAAAAATCATTCATTTTTCATTTGTTTCATTTCAAATACATGCACTTATAGACTCAGGCTTTTTCCAGCACATCCAGGTCCTGGGCATGGTTTTAGAAGTTCCTGCTCTGCCTGGGAAGGTTCACTAATAGAAAGCTTGATTTTAAATATTTTCATTATATTCCATTGTATGAATATATCACAATTCACCAACCAACTCTATATCAGTGGAGATTTAGATTGCTCCTAGTTGCATGCTTATAAAAGGCAGTTCAGTAGCTATTCTTTACACAAAGTTATGCTTGCATTTGCAATTATTTTCTTGGAATAAAATTCCTAGTAATGGGAATATAGGTCGAAGGCTGTGAACACAACTGAAGTTTTCTCTCCATGTTACTTTTGGATTCCTTTCTGAGAGGGTGCATGAATTTGTACTCTTACCAAATGATGCTGATGGGGGTCCCATCTCCACTCATTCTCCTACCAGATTTGAATACTCTCATTTAAAAAAAATTTCCTATTCATTAGGTAAAAATAACTTCATTTGAATTTTTAAAAATCACTAGTGAGATTGATCATTTTTCTTTATTTTTATTAGCCATTTGGATTCGTTTGTCTTCCAACAACCTGTCATATATCATTACCCTTATTTTTTCTTGGAGTATCAGTGTTTTTCTTATTGATTCATAAGAGCTCTTTGTAGATTAATAACATGAACCTTTGGGAGTCCTGGATTCTTGATGTGGTTCTGACTTAACTGTCGTAATGGTCAGCAAGTCACATTCTTTTTTCTGTGCTAGAACCACTGGAGGGTCCCAAATGGTACACTTGTACAACTGGTGGTTAACTGGAGATGCTGGCCAGGACATCTTGGTTTTTCTCTTTGTGGCATCTCTAGTGGGCATCTTGGGTGTCTGTATAGCATGGTGGCCTCATTCTCAATGGACGAGCCCCAATGTGCAAGTGCTTTTAAGCTGCTGGGTGTGCTCTAAGTCACATGATTGACCCAGGGCCAGAATGGAAGAGCATCCCCAAGAATGGGAACACTGAAAGGTATGGTGCACTGAGGGCCACAGCTTCCTTGGGAAGTTGAAAGTTGTTGGACATCTCTGCTAAGGAATTCTACTAGATAGGGATCCCTGGGTGGCGTAGCGGTTTAGCGCCTGCCTTTGGCCCAGGGCGCGATCCTGGAGACCCAGGATCGAATCCCACGTCGGGCTCCTGGTGCATGGAGCCTGCTTCTCCCTCTGCCTGTGTCTCTGCCTCTCTCTCTCTCACTGTGTGCCTATCATAAGTAAATAAAAATTAAAAAAAAAAAAAAGGAATTCTACTAGATACTGATTTAGGATCCATCTCCTTGTAGCTTCCACCCCACTCTGACCCCAGTTCTGCTCTCTAGAGCCTCATAGAAGAAGTCTATTCTTTTGCCTTCATGACACACCCTTATCTGAAAAACTATCACATCTACCGATGACTTTCCTTGTCCAGTTAGATGGCTCTTTACTTCATCAGTCATTCATATGACATGTTTTGGAGATCCTTTCTTTTCTACTCCCTTCCTCCCTCCCCGCCTGCCTTTGAGCTCTAAACTAGAATGAGAACAAAAATCCCTAAGATGCAGTGAAGTCAGACAGGGAAAATGCAGGAAAAAGCATTTACCTTTTAATCCCCCAGCGGGCAGGGAAGATCTGGCATCCCATCTGAGGCTTGAATTTGGGCTCCCAGCATGCCTGAATCTGCAGGGAGTAAGATGTCTGTAAGGAATATAAATTTCTTTTCTGGAAAACATTTTGTTAAATCAGTTTATTAAAAGCTACATGAAGTGTCCCTGGCTCCCTGCCAGTCATGCCTTGGAATAAAGAACTTTCTAAGAACCAGAGCTGTTCAAGGATGGCAGGAGCTGTTGTAGAAGTCAGTGTGCAGCGTAGAGTGGCTGGAGGCCCATTGGGGGTATTGTCTAGGAACCTCCCTTTTTGGGGCTGAGATGGGCAATACTATATCTTCTGGGGAAATTCCAACTTCCAGGAAGCCATGGATTCCATATTTCCAGAACCCTTCTAAAAACCTCTGCCATTCGTGGTCCTATAGATCTGAGTAAGACCCTACTCTCTACTTACCCTTGTCCTCTCCTTCCTCAGACACCAAGAAGGACCTGAAGCAGATCACCAGCCACCTGCTCGACATGCTGGTCAGTAAGAAAGTGTCTGGCCAGGGCAGGGATCAAGCCCTGAATCTGCTCAATAAGAATGTCCCCAGGAAGGACCTTGCCATTCACGACAACTCGCGTACCATCTATGTGGTGGATAATGGTGAGGAGGTGGGAGGGTCTGGGGCTCATTCCAATCTTTCAGGGGGGCACCAGGATATCTGGCACTGAGCAGAAAGCAGAGGAGGTGTGGCCTTTGCCTAGAACAAGTCTTCAGTCCCACTGAAAAGCCAGGAAAAGGCATTAACACTTAGAAACCACCAACAGGCTGGTGAGGATTTAGATCAAAGCTCAGCTCTGAATTAAGGGCCTGAACACACACAGAAAATGCCCAAACATGCTGGAAAACACCTGGACAGAGTTACTTAACCAATGTGGGCAATGCCAAAGACAAACAGGACTCCACCAACCTTGGGAGAATGTTCCTGAAGTCCCATGGTTGGCAAAATACTTCATAGGCTTTCTAGAAGGGAGAAATGGCATCAAGTGTCCTATATATAAGGCACAGTAACGAGGTTCTAGCAGACAGTCCCTAAATTTGTTGGCTCCAAGATATTACCCACTCTCCCAAATCCACTTTAATTGTTCAAGAGTCATACCTATGGCTTTATCATCTACTGTGATAAACTCCCACAGGTTTAAAAACATATAGAACCATCCTTTGTTCTAAAAGGTTCAGATTAGCTTCCACCCATTTGAAATTTATCCTCTTTTGATATTGCCTTTCCTCATTTGGTTTTCACAGGTCTCAGCAAAGTGTACTTTAACAGATTACTCTAGCACTTATAAACCTCCTACCTCAGCACTTCCTTCCCTCCTCCTCCCCAGTTCTGGTCTTCTCTGCATATATTTCAAAGGGTGAATCACAGACCTCTTTCTCTCTGCACTCAGACCTAGGTCCAACCACACAGTTAATAGGTAGGGTAGGTGGGAAGCAATATTTGTTATTCAATAAGAATAACATACAACTCAGGGGCGCCTGGTGGCTCAGTCGGTTGAGTGTCTGCCTTCTGCTTGTGTCATGATCCTCAGGGTTCTAGGATGGAGCCCTGTGTCACCCTGCTCAGCAGGGAGCCTGCTTCTCCCTCTCCTGCTTCCCCTGCTTGTACTCTCTATCTCAAATGAATGAATGAATGAATGAATGAATGAATGAATGAATAAATAAATAAATAAATAAGTCTTTTTAAAAAGAGAGAATGTACAACTCTTTTACTTTTTTGGAGCAAATTACCACATCTGTGGTGTCACCACTCTGTCCTTATCGCACCTTCTGTCCTTATTACAGCTTATTTAATCTTCATACGACTGTTCCTTATTCCATTGTGAGTTTTTTGAGGAGAGGATTGTATCTTTTATTTCAGTATTTGCTACCTAAAAGGTGCTAATTTATTTCTTCACTTATTCCTTCATTTATTCAACAGATATGTAATGACTGAATTAGCCTAATGGGTAATAGGAAGTCATTGAAGTTTCTTCAACAGAAGAGAGAAGAGATAGTAATAATAGATAGCAAATGTAGCATTTACTAAATAAATAGTAAGTGTTTGTTGAGTGATAATGACATGTCTGGATTGGCCCTAGGCAGTTTCCATACATTATCTCATTGAGTCCTCAAATGCTCTGTGGTAGGTAGTATGGTTCCCATTTTATAGAAGTGAGGCCTGGGGAAGAGAGAATATCAGATAGTATTTGGGGAAGGTTATACATCAACCCATAGAGGGTACATGTGAAAATAGAGGCCCACCCACAATGGGAGGTGAATTGCTCACCTAGGGGCAGAGTCAGGTACAGAATGCGGGTCTCCCGGCCCCATACCAGTACCCTTCATTCTGGAAAAGCCATGTACTGCCAAAAGATATGCTGGAGAGAAGCTGGTGCTAAGACAACTGAAGAAGAGGGTGTGTTTGTGAGGACAGACCCCAGCAGAGATCTGACAATTGCCATCATCTGTCCTGCAGGCCTGAGGAAGATCTTGAAGGTGGTGGGGCAGGTTCCAGATCTGCCATCCTGCCTGCCTCTGACTGACAACACCCGAATGCTGGCTTCCGTCCTCATCAACAAGCTCTACGATGACCTGCGCTGTGACCCAGAGCGCGATCACTTCCGCAAGATCTGTGAGGAATACATCACGTGAGTCTCCTGGAGGTCTCAGGGAATCATGCTCTGTATTAGTTACCTATGGCTGTATAACAAATCACCCCAAAATGTAGCAAGAAGCTTGAAGTAGTAGTAATCATTTATTATTTCACAATATGACCGCAGTTTGGGAGTGACTAGGCTGGGTGGATCTGGCTCTGGGGCTCTCATGAACTGACTGTCACACGTCGGCCTGGGCTGCAGTCATCTGAAGGCCTGCATGCTGGTGCTGGTTATTGACAGGAGGCCTCCATTCCTCCCGGTATGAGCCTGTCCACAGGTAGCTTGAGTATCATTACTGCCTGGTACCCAGAGTGAGCAATTCAGAGAGAACAAGGCAGAAATGGCAATGTCTTCTATTACTTAGCTTCAGAAGTCACACACGATCATTTCCGCCACATTCTCTTTGTGAGAAGCAAGTTGTGAAGAGTGGTCTGCATTTAAGAGGAGAGAGTTAGGTTCTATCTTTTGCATGGAGGGGTGTCAAAATATTTTTGGACTTATTTAAAACCTACCACAAGCTCCTGAGGTTGAAGGAACAAATGTCAGCTTATCAAGGAGACAGAGAGTGGGCCCTTTTGTGTTGGGGTGGCTGCTGGACTCTCCCACTAGACATCTGAGCTGCTGGGAAGCCCATGGATGGACAGTGCTCGCCTCTCTTTGGGACTTCCCTCAGCTGGAGACAGCTGCTTCCTCCTCCCCAGGGCAGCCAGCATCCAATGACCCGTGTGTCCCCCACCCCCACCCCCAGCTGGAAACAACTCTGGAGGGTGTCCCAGCTGTAGCACTCATCACAGGCTGAGGCTTTATGATGACTGAGTTGCAGCCCAGTGCGTCCTTCTGCCTCCTTCTGCCGAGGTTTGCTTCTTTCCCTTCTAAAACATGAGCTGATCCCAAGAGCTCTCCCTAATCAAAGTCCTTTGTGTCAGTCCCCATCCATCTGACTATGCTTCTTGGGGGGACACAACCCATGGCATGTCTGTTACATCACTCACCCTCACCATAACTCTGATTAGTAGTACTATACCGTCAGTTTATAGATCAAGAAGCTGAGGCTCAGAGAGGGTCAGGGAATCGCCCAAGGTCACACAGCACATGAGTGGTAGATCCAGGACGTAAATTTGAATCTGTCTGCCTCCAAATCCCACATTCTTCCCACCCACCTTAGCCAGTTCTCCTGACCACCTTGTCCTTGATTTTAGAGGCAAGTTTGACCCCCAGGACATGGACAAGAACGTGATTGCCATTCAGACAGTGTCAGGGATCCTGCAAGGCCCCTTTGACCTGGGCAATCAGCTGCTGGGAATGAAAGGTGTGATGGAGATGATGGTAGCGCTGTGCGGCTCCGAGCGGGAGGTAGACCAGCTGGTGGCCGTGGAGGCCCTCATCCACGCATCCACCAAGCTCAGCCGCGCCACCTTCATCATCACCAATGGCGTGTCACTGCTCAAAGAGATCTACAAGACCACCAAAAACGAGAAGATTAAGATCCGCACACTGGTGGTGAGTGTTGGTACCAGACGTGGTGGGTGCCGGGCCCCAGGGACACCAGATGAGTGAGGCGTGGCTCCTCTCCATGGGAAGCCCATGCTGTGGGGGAGCTTCTGCTCAGCCAGCATTTTCAGAGCAAACTCGAAAAAATCAGTTTGTTTCCCTAACCAGTTTCTGGATGGCACTGATAACCCATTTCAATTTTTCCAGTTTCATTTTATGGCAACTCTTTTCATGGGTCTTTTAGTTTGCTTGTAAACAATTACAGTGACAATTTGAGTCACTGATGTATTTTTCTGTTTATATCAATTTTTAAGAAACTAATTATAGCTTCTTCCATCATGAGTTTTCTCTTATGGAAGGCATGTTTTCCTTTTTTTTTTTTTTTCTACGTTTTCCTAAGAGTACAATTTCTCCTGGGTAAAATTCTGCATATCTGAATTTGTTACCCACGTGGTCTGATTTCTGTGCTGGTTTTTGTGCTAGCATAACTTGCACCATTGCAGTTTCAGGTAAGATTAGTATCGTATTGTGCTGATTTTCCAAAACAGCAGTGGAGCCAAAATGGTGGCAACGGAATGGGGCAGGGTAAAGAAGTCCAGCTTCATGAGCATCTGCCCCATCCTGGAAGCCTCAGGGGAGGCATCTTGGAAGAGGTGACACCTGAGCTGAGTTCGGTAGTAGGCAGAGAGGTGTATCCAGGCAAAGACAAAGGGGCAAAGTGTTCCAGCCACAGGCTCAAACAGGGCCTGTTTGAGCAAGGCCCTTTGTCTCCAAGTGTGTCTGACTCTAGAAGCATCTCCCTTCCCCTACAGGGACTCTGTAAGCTGGGCTCTGCAGGGGGCACGGACTATGGCCTCAGGCAGTTTGCTGAAGGGTCCACGGAGAAGCTGGCCAAACAGTGTCGCAAGTAAGGGGGTTCGACTTCCCCAGGCCCACCGTCTTCTCTCTGGGATGTGCTCTAGTGGATGCTGCATGGTGAAAGGTCCCCCACAGGCTCCCCACTGCCCTGAAATGGGTTCACTCTCTTGACCCAAGCTCTGGCCCCCTTCCCCAGCGCTCTTCCTCTCCTATTTCCAGGTGGCTGTGCAATGCGTCCATAGATACCCGGACCCGGCGATGGGCAGTGGAGGGCCTGGCCTACCTCACCCTGGATGCCGACGTGAAAGACGACTTTGTCCAGGACATCCCCGCCCTGCAGGCCATGTTTGAGCTGGCCAAGGCAAGCGTGGCCCTGACCTCTGGCCTTCAGGAAAGGTCTACTAGATTCAAGCTCATAGGGTCCTCTGCTAGCCTGAGAAATGGGACTCCTGTGTCTTCATCCAGGCTCTGGCCCTACTGCCGATGTAAACCAGATTGGTTACTTCCCCCTGTCTGCCCCTCATTTTACCTGACCATAAAATGGGTGCTCGTGCTAATTCCCTGCCTGGTTCTTTTCCACCACCAAAGGGAGGAGGGGAAAGAGGGAGTTTCCACTCGGGGCCAGACCAGAGGTGTTTCCAGTCCCTACCCATCCCCCGCCCCCTATCCCATGGCAAAGTATGTCGGGTTTGGGCGTTTGAGAGAGGGCACAGAGCAAGCAGCGCACTCTGAGGGCTCCCCCGCCCTGCTCTCCTGGGGTACTGTGGCTAGTGCAGGAGAAATGTCTGCCCACCCTGCGTGAGCAGAGCTAGTTCCTCTTCCCTCGGTGCCACCTGCTGTTGTCCAAGCGGGCTCAAACCAACTCACCCGACAGGTCAGAGGGCCGGCTTTTTTTTTTTTAAGATTGTATTCATTTATTCATGAGACACACACACACACACACACACACACACACACACACACAGAGGCAGAGACACAGGCAGAGGGAGCAGCAGGCTCCATGCAGGGAGCCCGATGCGGGACTCGATCCCAGGGTCTCCAGGATCAGGCCCTGCCCTGGGCCGAAGGCGGCGCTAAACCTCCAGCAACCCGGGCTGCCCCAGGGGGCCATCGTGGAAGCAGAGATTTGTTCTAAAGTTTCCCCTCCCGTCCCCCCGCCCCATAACTGCAGACGGCTGACAAGACCATCCTGTACTCCGTGGCCACCACCCTGGTGAACTGTACCAACAGCTATGATGTCAAGGAGGTCATCCCGGAGCTGGTGCAGCTCGCCAAGTTCTCCAAGCAGCACGTGCCCGAGGAGCACCCTAAGGTAGGGTAGGGATGAGGCTGGGTGGGGGGAGTCTGCGCCACCAGGCGTTGGGGTGCTGTGGGTGGGTGTGGGAGCATTTGGCAGAGGACGCGGATAGACCGAAGATGATCGTGGTCAATGTCTCCCACTAGGTGGCGCTCGTCCCCCCCTTAGTTTTAAGGGTTTACGCGCCTTGGGCGGGTGAGGATCCAACCATCATGTGTAGTCTGAAAAATCAAATGGGGCCATGATGAACGTTTTGCAATTTATGTTGTTTCATGGACATCAGACAGACAGTATATTTCATGTTTCCAACACTTTCCAGAAATTTCGTTTCCTGGGATATCTGGATTTCGGGATATAGGTGCTAGGTAGGAATAACAAGGGAGAGAATGGGGCCAGGCAGCTGTAGCCCAGGTGTCACAAATCTCCCTGAGGCCCTCCTCAGTGATTCCCTGCACTCAAGGGTATGCTTTGTCTGTGGTTTGAATTAGAATGCATATACATTGTATTTCCAGCCAGTGGAAGATTTAGATTTTTTTAAATGGTCAAAGAAGTATAACCACATCAGGAGATCTCTGGGTGGCTCAGGGATTTAGCACCTGCCTTTGGCCCAGGGCTGATCCTGGGGTCCCGGGATTGGTCGGATTGGGCTCCCTGCATGGAGCCTTCTTCTCCCTCTGCCTGTGTCTCTGCCTCTCTCTCTCTCAATCTCTCTCTCTCTCTCATGAATAAATAAATAAATAATCTTAAAAAAAGAAAAAGAAATATAACCACATTGCAAAACAAACAAAAATGTAGACCCCAGAGAAAAGGAAATGACCACTCACCAATGACGTCATCTCCCTCTGACCACTGTCAGTGTCTTGGTACGCACGCTATGTTACTTAGCAGAGGCTGTTTTTCTCCGCGCATCTTTTTTTTTTTTTTTTAATTTTTATTTATTTATGATAGTCACACACAGAGAGAGAGAGAGAGGCAGAGACACAGGCAGAGGGAGAAGCAGGCTCCATACACCGGGAGCCCGACGTGGGATTCGATCCCGGGTCTCCAGGATCGCGCCCTGGGCCAAAGGCAGGCGCTAAACCGCTGCGCCACCCAGGGATCCCCTCTTTTTTCTTTTCATAGTTAGAATGTTTTATGCCCGATTTTGGGAAAATGCTTTAGGTGTTTTCCAGATGGCTATGCCATTCTTTTTTAAAATTTATTCTTATTTTTTAAAGATTTTATTTATTTATTCATGACAGACACAGAGAGAGAGAGAGAGAGAGAGAGAGAGGCAGAAACACAGGCAGAGGGAGAAGCAGGCTGCTCGCAGGGAGCCTGATGCAGGACTCAATCCCAGGACTCCAGGATCATGCACTGAGCCAAAGGAAGACACTTAACTGCTGAGCCACTCAGGGGCCCCATTTTTTTTTTTTAAGTTTTCGTTTAAATTCCAACTAGCCAGTATACAGTGTAATATTAGTGTCAGGTATAGAATTTAATGATTCAGCATTTCCATACAACACCCAGTGCTCATCACAAGTGCCCTCCTTAATCCCCATCACCTGCTATGTCATTCTCTGAATCCGTTTTTAAAGCTGCATACTGTTTTATGCAGGCAAGGCTGTATAGCATACTCTGCTGCTGTAAAGTTCAAATGTGGCTTCTAGAAATCACCCACAAATGCCAGCCCCTTCCCACCCATTTCGAGAATTATCTGTAGGGACTGTTCAACCTTGGGCCTGACTTTGGGTTTCCCTCACAACCCAATCCATTGTTATGTCAACTTTATCTGCTCTCTATCCTCTCCCCCTCCTGCCTAAGCACCCCCCCCACCCCCACAATGGAAAGTGAACCTTTTGCAAAGTCCTTTTTGGCATGTAAGGTAACATTCACAGGTTCTGGGGATTAGGACATGGACATCTTTGGGGGCCATTGTTCAGCCTGCCACAAGCAGTTAGAAATGCACCACCTTTAGTTCCAATACAGATTGGCCTGGTGCCAGGTCCTTCCACACAGCCACCCTTTTGTCTCCCCAGGACAAGAAAGACTTTATAGACATGCGTGTGAAACGGCTTCTGAAGGCTGGTGTCACCTCTGCACTGGCCTGCATGGTGAAAGCAGACAATGCCATCCTCACTGACCAGACCAAAGAGCTGCTGGCCAGGTGGGGCTGAGGGGATAGAGGTGGCAGGGGAGTAAATGAGTGAATGAGCCATTGTGGGGGTCTGGAGAGGAGATGAAAGAAGATGGGTATTGGAAACTGACATGGCAGGGCACCTGGGACTCAGTCACTTGAGCGTCTGCTTTTGCCTCAGTCTTGGGGGCTGCAATTGAGTTCCATGTCCCATCAGGCTCCTTGCGCAGTGGGGGACCTCCTTCTCCCTCTGTTCCTCCCCCTGCTTGTGCTTCCTCTTCCTCTTTCCCTCCTTCCCTCTCTCTCTCTCAAATAAACAAAATCCTTAAAAAAAAAAAAAAAAAGAAAAGTGACATGGCAGGGCAGGTCATCCCTGGTGGAAGTTTGCATAAGGAGGAAAGAGGTCACTGTCCATCCTGGTTACCTGGTTCCCAGGCCCTGTGTGGGACCTGCTATTCCAAAGATGAAAGGCACAGTTTCTGTGTAGTGTGATGGAGAGGCAGACAGGCTCACAGTTAAAATATGATGCAGTGGGGGAAACGCAGAGGGTTGGTTGGGGTCCGAGTAGTAACACCCACCAGCCAGACTAGAGGTAGGTGGAAAGGCAGCCAGGAAGGCCTCCTGGAGGAAGTGACAAATCAGTGGAGCCATGAGGGGAGAAGAGGAACCACCCAAATACAAGAGAGGAAGGGTTCTGGGCAGAAGGGACAGAATCTACAGATACTGAGGACAGAGGGAGAAGGTGTGAATGAAATGGGGTTCTCCTGCAGTGTTCTGGAATGTGGAGTACACAAGAGGAAGTGATGCCAGTAAGACCAGAGAGGGGAAGAGGACCAGATCACAGAGGTCCTGGAGTGCATCCATGTTGAAGATTTTCTCCTGGTTGATGGGCAGCAAGGAGCCATTTGTTGCCTCCCCACATAGGGATGGGGTGGCTTTTTGCAGCCCCTCTTGGCTTCACTTTCTCCCCAGCTCCTTCTATCCATGGCAGTATCCAGCCAAGGTGGCTAATGCCGGGACAGGTACAGAACTTTCCAGGGCTTCACTGGGTCTGACTGGCTGGCCTGCTGATGCCTGGGGAGGGTGCACATTATGTG
Organism: Canis lupus familiaris; assembly: GCF_011100685.1. Taxonomy (NCBI): domain Eukaryota; kingdom Metazoa; phylum Chordata; class Mammalia; order Carnivora; family Canidae; genus Canis; species Canis lupus. Next base: position 38,167,252 of record NC_049230.1, on the reverse strand, counting down.
TCCTTTATCCTTGCCTTACAGGGTATTCCTGGCACTGTGTGATAACCCAAAAGATCGAGGAACTATTGTGGCTCAAGGTGGTGGCAAGGTAATTGGTGGGATAAGGTTTGCCATCCTAGAAGGTGATCCACTGGGGAGAAGCATGTGTGCACATGCACACGCTCTTTGCCTGGCCCAAGAATAATGCACCCCTTGCCCCAACCCAGCCTCCTGGAATACTGTCTTTCAGGTATCTCTCCTATCTGCTCATGCCTCAAACCAGCTTCAGCCAGATTTTATGGTTTGTCATGGGATTTACTGTGGGATCCCTTTCCTTTTTTTTTTTTTTTAAAGAATTTTATTTATTTATTCATAGAGACACACAGAGAGAGACAGAGGCAAGAGACGGGGGCAGAGGGAGAAGCAGGCTCCATGCAGAGAGCCTGACGTGGGACTCGATCCAGGGTCTCCAGGATCACGCCCTGGGCTGCAGGCAGCGCTAAATCACTGCGCCACCGGGGCTGCCCCTGTGGGATCCCTTTCATCATCCTTGCTATTGGAAGGAAGCATGGTACAGATGCACCGACCATAGACTTTGCTGTAGAACACATGTCTTTGAGTCCTTGCTCATTCCTTTTTTAGATGCATAACTTTGGGCGAATTACTCAATCTGCCTGAGCCAGTTTCCTCATGTATGAAATGAGGGTGGGGAACCACACATTTACTCTGCAGAATGTCACAAGGATTATAGAAAATACACTTAAAGTATTGGCTCATAGTAGGCGCTCAATAAGTGGCTGCTGGGATGATTAGGTTTGCCCTAAGTCAGGGAGTAAAAAGTCAGTGTGTTGATCCATTTGTTTTTCCAAAAACCAGCAGGGTGGATGAGTGGCGGAGAGTGTAGGTGAAGACATCCAAGTATGCTGGGAAGCTGGAGGAGTGAATCCATGATTCTGTATTTAATCATTCTCTGCGATACTCAGGCTTGCTTATGTTGCAGAAGCAGACAACGGCTGGAAAGGAGGGAGGGGAAGAGAGGCCTCTGGACGTCTGTGACAGAGAAGTGACTGTACCCTCTCTTATAGGCACTTATTCCACTGGCTTTGGAGGGCACGGACGTGGGCAAGGTGAAGGCAGCCCATGCCCTGGCAAAGATCGCCGCCGTCTCTAATCCGGATATCGCCTTTCCAGGGGAGCGGGTGGGTGCCGGGGTGGGTGGGATGGGGCAATGCTCCTAGGGGTCTTTCCCCTTGTTGCCCTAACCCCTGCCTGGGAGGGGGCATGGTGTGGTCACAGAGAGGGCAGTGAATTGGTGGTGCCTGGACTCTAGGCCTGGCTCTGCCCCTGACTTAACAGGGCTGTCCTCTTAGAAACTCAGTTACCTTGTCTGAGTGGGTGGGCAAGCATTTTGGAAATTCTAGAGCTGGGCACTGAAATTTTAGGGTCTGGGGGATCATAGTCTCTGCCTGACCCACTCCCTGACCCCTCCACGCAGGTGTATGAGGTGGTGCGGCCCCTCGTGAGTCTCCTGGACACACAGAGGGATGGGCTCCAGAACTACGAGGCTCTCCTGGGCCTCACCAATCTGTCTGGGCGGAGTGACAAACTCAGGTGAGTGGGGTGGGGAGGGAGCAGGGGTGGAGAGAGGTGCCCCAGGAAAAGTTTGGTGGAAATTTCAGATACACCATCTGTGCTTCCCGCTGAGGACAGGATCAAAGATGACGGGTATAAACTGCAGTGGAAGGGATTTGAGTTAGCACCTGGTGAATGTATGAAGGCAAAGGAGATGACAAAGACACTTCTTTCAGACTAAAGTAGTAAAAAAGATACCCAGGGGAGAGGTAGGGATTCCTTCTTGGGAGCGAAGGGGTAGTAGAGAGAATTGGGTTGAGATTCTTTCAGTTGCAAAAAACTCAACTCCCAACTGGTTTAAGGATAAAGGGAATTTAATGACATATAAATAAAAAGTCTGAGGTGACCAGATGCGTTACAAAGCTTCCCCACTTTCCTACTTTCTTTTCTTCTCTACTCTCCCTACTACTCCCCACTTTCCCACTCCCATCCACTTCTGCTTGTGTTGTCTTAGTTCTCAAACGGGGTCTTCCCCTCTGCCATGAACACAAGGGTCGCTCCAGACTTCATATCTTCTTGGCTTCATGTCCAGCAGGAGAGAGAGAAAGAATTTCTCTTCTGCAGCAACAATACAGAAGAATCTCCAGCCTGATGATATGTTCATCCCAGACCCCATGGCTATGGCCAGGATGTTATGGTGTCATTTAGTTTACACCCATTGATGCCCTTCCTGGAGCTGGGGGTAGGATTGATGTCATCCAGACTATGCTGGCTGAGGATGTAGGAGGGAACCACCAGCAGGGTGCAATGGCCCTTGGGTGGCCCAAAATGCCAAATGCTCACTACAGAGGACTCAGTGGCCACCCTTCCCCACCTCTCATACTGTAGGCAGAAGATCTTTAAAGAGAAAGCCTTGCCAGACATTGAGAACTACATGTTTGAGAATCATGACCAGCTGCGACAGGCGGCCACTGAATGCATGTGCAACATGGTGGTGAACAAGGAGGTGAGGTGGGCTCGGGACGAGGGTGGGGAACAATCTCCACAAGGAGAGTCCAGCCACAGGGCAGGGCCTGGCATGAGATTGGGGGTTACAGTGGTATTAAGGTAGCATTTTGCCAGAGAACCCAGGAACCCCCAAATCTCTCCTGGATTACAGCCCCCTTCCTGTAGGGACCCTGAGAGAAATATATGTACCAAGGAGACCAAGGAAAACATACAAAGTAGTATTATTCCAAGCTGTGGCTTTGACCTCTCGCTTGAGCTGGGTGAGATGGAAGGTACCATTTCCCTAAGTTATTTGTGTCTGAATAATTTCATAGCAGAGAAGGATGTAAGACCAAGGCCTCTCCAAGGGAGGCTTGGCCACTTACATGTTTCAAAGTTCCACCTATATAAAAAAGTGAGGAAAAGCAAACACAGATACAAACAATTTTAGAATATTTTAAATGTTCATATTTAATGAACAGTTGCTGTTCCGATGGAAACTGCAATGCACTAGAATTATGTTCTTCGCAGAGTAATTACAGGATTTATAAAAATAAAATGAGTTCAGAACATGCCAATGGCTTCGTGGTCCTGCAATGGGGATAAATGATAACCAGGTGGTGAATGAATGTCTTCTTCTTTTCATCCTGCCAGAGTACTGTTATGGCTGTAGGCACAACCTCATCTGAGGTATAGGGCCAAATCTGAGGCCCTTCATGGATGTGATGCCAAGTGGCCCTCCTGGGCCCTCATGTATGAGACCAGTTCCTCTCAATTCTTTTTTTTTTTTTTTTTAAGACTTTATTCATGAGAGACGCACAGAAAGAGGCAGAGACATAGGTAGAGAGAGAAGCAGGCTCCTCAAGGGGAGCCCGATGTGGGACTCCATCCCAAGACCCCAGGATCACAACCTGAGCCAAAGGCAGATGCTCCACTGCTGAGCCACCCAGGCATCCCTGTTTCTTCTCTCAATTCTTAACTCAAGGTCTTGGATCTTTCCACTGGTATAGGATGAAAACTCAACCTATGAAAGCCTGTTGAAGTTAAATAGATCAATCAGTCGGCCAGTCAATCTAAGCAGGACCTCCCAGGGAGCTGGCCTGAGGTTGGCCCGGGTGGCTGGCAGCCACATGGGAAAAGAGACTGTGTCCAAAGAAAGAGGAGGGAGAACGAGAAGGGGGAGCAGGCTTCTCCTGGGAACATCAGCTGCTACAACAACCAAAATCAAAATAATCAGTTGTCCCAACCCAAACATTTTCATTTCTCACTCACCTCACTTCTTGCCTATGTTTGGATCCAGGGGCTTGCTTCCAAGCAATGACTTGGGATCCAGGCTTCTTCGACCATCAAGAACTATCCCCCGCTTCCCTAAAAAAAAGAACTGTCTCCCTCTCTGCCACTCTGGGAGTGGGTTCCATGTGAACGGGGAGAGAGACCACGGGAAAGGCACCTACCTAGAGTACTCCACCATGGTGCCTGGAGTGACACATATCACTTTCTCTCATGTTCCATGATGAGAACTAGTTTACGGCCACATCTACATGTGAGGGGTGGGGAATGTAATCCTTTTGGGGTAGCTGCCTCCTAGTACAACTGTGCCCTGTGTACTGACCATCTCTACCATGCTCTCACCGCTGAGGACCACTACTCCAGCATCAGGGGGATGCAGGTGGAGATTTATAACCTGGGCAGCTATGATTGACCTTTGATCCTTTTAGAGCTCCACTTTTAGGAAACCCAAGCCAACAAAATGCCCCTTAAATTTGACCAACCAGATTTTACTGTGGAGCCAATGGTGGGGGGGTCGGTGAGCTCTGAGACATGTCAGGACCCTGGGCTCTAGGAGGCCTTCCCTTGGCTTTAGGGTCCTTGGAAAGCTCATCCCTTCCCTGCTGAATGGTACAGCAGCTCTCACTCTGTCTCCTGCTCTTGCTCAGCCATTGTGCCTTCAGGGACTGCAAAGTCATTTTATGGCAGACTCTGGAGGCCCATCTGTTGTGGGAAGGACATTTCAGTCTACCCCCGAAGGGAAGTGAAACACAGACCTTGGGGCAACATCTACCATTCAGGAGTCCGTGCCTGCCCTTTCCCCTGGTGTAGACAGCTGAATGCAAACAGGAGTGGTGGCACATGCTGTATGGAGAATCTCCTGCTCTCTTTAACTTTTTAGCTGGAGGAACTTATAGACCTTTTCTCTAGCTAATCAGAGGAGACTTTCTGGGGTGGGGGGGAGGCTTGGGTGGCAAGCTGCTCAAGGGAAAGCTCGGAAGAATCTTGGGTCAGAGAACATGGCTTCAGATGCCTCTTTCCCTCTCCAGGCTGGCAGGTGGGGGCATTTGTCTCTGAGCCCTATACTTGCCTCCCTCCCTTAGGTACAGGAGAGGTTCCTGGCTGATGGGAACGACCGGCTGAAGCTGGTGGTGCTGCTCTGTGGGGAAGATGATGACAAGGTGCAGAACGCAGCCGCAGGGGCGCTGGCCATGCTGACAGCAGCACATAAGAAACTGTGCCTCAAGATGACCCAAGTGGTGAGAGCGGGCCCCGGGGGCAGCAAGGGGACTGCCTTGTGTGATCCTCTGTGGGGAGGCCAGCTTCCGAGGTAACACTTCCCTGGCCCCTGGATATCTGTTCCTATCACCTTGGAAGGAGAGTCCATACTATCTGGCTCCTTATATCCATTGTTGGGACTCTCCACGTGAGCTAACTCAGGTCCCTCCCACTGTACTCTCACCCACTGACTTTAGTGATGCTTACAGTTCATTACTTCAGAATGATGACAAGGATGGCCACAATACTAACAACTGCCGTGGAGCCCCTGAGCTCCCCGAGAGGAACATGGACTCGGTTGGGGTACCATAGGGAGCTTGTGGTTTGGCAAAGAAATGGCAGATTCTCTTACATGAACATGATGATCAGATCCTTTGGTGGATCTGTGGCTGTCTCAGCAAAGCGGTTTGCACACCATCACAAACGTGGCAGTGCAAAGTGAAAATGTCTTTATTTCACCAAACTGAACTTAGTTTATGGGCATCCTTTCCACTGAAGACAAAAAAATGTAAGCAGCTCAAGTCAAATGTACTCAAGTCTACTTTAAAGGCAGGCTCTTGTTTATTTTTTAAAAATATTTATTTATAAAAAAAAAATTTATTTATTTGAGAAAGAGAGAGAGAGAGCTTGAACATGCAGCGGGGGTGGGGGCAGAGAGGGGGAGAGAGAACCTCGAGTAGGCTCCCCGCTGAGCACAGAGCCCAGTGCAGGGCTTCATCTCTTGACCCTGAGATCACAACCTGAATGGATATCAAGAGTCAGACACTTAACCCACTGAGCCACACAGGTGCCCCCTGGCAGGCTTTTTTGGATAGTCAATTCAAGGTGTTGTGTGTGTGTACGTCTGTGTTTGTGTTTGCATGTTCGCTCATGCCTTCTCTAAGATCCACGGGTGGGATCCCTGGGTGGCGCAGCGGTTTGGCCCCTGCCTTTGGCCCAGGGCGCGATCCTGGAGACCCGGGATCGAATCCCACATCAGGCTCCCAGTGCGTGGAGCCTGCTTCTCCCTCTGTCTGTGTCTCTGCCTCTCTCTCTCTCTCTCTCTGTGACTATCATAAATAAATAAAAAAAAAATTAAAAAAAAAATAAATAAATAAGATCCACGGGTGCTAATACTGTCTGGCACCAGAGAAGGGTCTCTGTCTGATGTAACTCATCTTGGTTGGTCCTTGGGTTTTAGCATTTTCCCCTAAGGCAAGTCTCTCAAAAATGTAAGTCATGAGGGATCCCTGGGTGGCGCAGCGGTTTAGCGCCTGCCTTTGACCCAGGGGACGATCCTGGAGACCCGGGATCGAATCCCACGTCGGGCTCCCAGTGCATGGAGCCTGCTTCTCCCTCTGCCTGTGTCTCTGCCTCTCTCTCTCTATCTCTCTCTCTCTGTGACTATCATAAATAAATTTAAAAAAATATGTAAGTCACCTGGACGGCTGGCAAAAACATTTTCCCTAGATCTTCTGAATCAGTAGATTGGAGGTGGGGTGCTTCTGGCCTTGTGACTATGCTTTGAAACCACTGCCCTAAAGTAGCCTCTGCTGAAGTAACTGGTCACATAACTTCGGTCAACAGGCTCCTACAGGCCCTCTGTGACTCAGCCACTTACCAGACTTAGATGCTGCTCTAAATGTTTACGTTTATTAAGTTCTTCCATTCTTCTGACAACCCTATGTAGTAGGTATAGTTATTTTTTAAAAAACATATTTTTAATTTATTTATTCATGAGAGACACAGAAAGAGAGGCAGAGACATAGGCAGAGGGAGAAGTAGGCTCCCTGTGGGGAGCCTGATGCGGGACTCGATTCCAGGACCCTGGGATCATAATCTGAGCCAAAAGCAAATGCTCAGCCACTGAGCCACCCAGGAGTCACTGGCAGGTATAGTTATTTTATCCCTGTTTACCAGAGAGGAAAACTGAGTGCAGAGAAGTAACTAGCTCAAGACCACACCGCCAGGGAATTGGGCAGGGATTGGAATCCTTCGGGATTGCTGACCCTCTCCTGGTCACTTCTTCCTTCTTCCTGAGGGCCTCTGAAATCTTGGCTACATTTCTGTGCCTGGAAGCAATGGCACTGGACCTATTATCATTTACCTGTCAGCATAAACCTTCCCCTGAACCCTACCACGCTAGCTGAATTTTCATTTCCTTTTCTTGGGGTGGGAGACTCGGTGCAGTGTTTACAAAATTTGCTTAGAATCCAAAAAGCCAGTAATTGGTCTTTTTCTTCCCTTCTGTGTCTGTCTCCCCATCTGAGAGTGGTGCATGTAGAAAGCTGTCCCTGTTGACAAATGGAGGGTGAGGTAACAGGTACGAGGAAGCAAAGGGGGAAATCCTTGGATTAGTACCTAAAATCATCATCTCTGTCCATTTCTCCTTGGTGAGTTCTCACCATGCTCCAGCCCTCGTACTAAGCTCTGTCCACGCGCCATATCACTAAATCGTCACGATGTAAGGAAGTAGGTAGACCTGAGGACAGAGGAGCTCCCGAGACCTGGAAAGGTTAAAAAACTTATCTAAGGCCATATTTGGTAAGTGGCTAAGCTGGGACCTGAACACTGGTCTCTCTGACTCCAAAACCCATACCAGTAACTGTTCTACTCTGCTGTCCATGTGTGTCTGCTGAATCTCTGAAAGTCAAGCTCCCTGGTTCTAGTCTTAGCTCCATTTCTGTCTTTTGGGATGATCAGATGGTCTGGAGTCCTGTCTTCCCTATGTATCATAGTTGAGCAGCTTCACAACTGGCAATGGAGAAGAGGGAATGGAGGAGGGATGGAGGAGAGGCTGCACTTCTAACACCAGTGTTTGTTTGTTTTAATTTCTTTTTATTGGAGTTCAGTTTGCCAACATATAGCATAACACCCAGTGCTCATCCCATCAGGTGCCCCCTTCAGTGCCCGTCACCCTCCTGACTCCAGTGTTAATTCCAGTTGAAGTCAAAGCTGGTGGAGTGCAAGCCCAGGGCATGCCTGGAGCTCATGTCTCTAAGGGCCCTTGGGTTGACAGAAGCAGGCATTGCCCATGTGCTCAGGGTTAGAATCCTCTTTTCTGAACACTTTCCATCCCCTTCCAATTAGACATGCAGTGGCCCTGTCCCTTTGCTTCTCCAGATGCTTAAAAAATAAATGGATGTGTGGGTGTTTATTCTCTACTATTTTTAGATGTGTGATCATAGCTGAATTACCTCCCCTCCCTCCCTTCTCCTCCACTTGTAAAGTGAAAAGGATTGGATTATGTCAGGTTCCTTCTAGTTTTCTGATTCCCACCCTGGCTCTGCTAAGGAGGTGGGCATCTGCCACCTGGTCCCAATGGGCTCAGATAGGCATATGCTGAGTCCCATACACATTACCAGATACGTGCTTGCCTTCTGTTTCTTTCTGTCCTTCCACTGATTTCTCTTCTTTATGTACCTCTCCCTTCCAGACAACTCAGTGGTTGGAGATCCTCCAGCGGCTTTGCCTGCACGACCGACTATCCGTCCAACATCGGGGCCTGGTCATTGCCTACAACCTGCTGGCAGCCGATGCTGAGCTGGCCAAGAAGCTGGTGGAGAGTGAGCTGCTGGAGATCCTGACTGTAGTGGGCAAACAAGAGCCAGATGAGAAGAAGGCTGAAGTGGTTCAGACAGCCCGGGAATGTCTCATCAAGTGCATGGATTATGGTTTCATTAAACCAGTGTCTCAGACAGGGGCCCACAGGGATGCTGGGGCTGGTCCTGTACTATGAAAAGTCCTAAGCTGGGAACTCAAGAAGTGTCAGTTCAGCTAGAGATCTTAGAAGTAACAATGAAGTCTCCATATAAAAGAAAGACTTGAGTGTCCCCTGAGTTGTCGACTTCCCCTTTGCCCCAGGAAAGTTTGGATGTTTCATTGGTTCTCTTGCTCCCTGTCTCCTTTACATCTGTCATGTTCCAGAAATTCTTAGAATAATTTTCATCTGTGATTTGGAAGACAAGTTGGATAATTCATTCTGTACCCATTCCAAAGGCCAGGATAATGGGCTGAATTCTTTGTACTTTGGAAAATGGATTGTGTGGTAAAGTAGGACCTAACAGGTGTGTGAATATAAAGGTTAGTGTTATTGTATCTGCATGTTGAGCTGTGCTGGTTTTCAGAGACAGAACACTTTTCATTATAGCTCCCTAAATGGAAGTAACCCCAATGTCCAAAGAAAATGGATAAATTGGCATTACTGAAATTGCAATTTCCTCCAAGGAGTGGCATCCATCTGGCCTCCTTGTATTTAGGAAACATTAAGGATTCTGGGCAGGAAAGCGGGCAGTGGTGAAATGAAGAAACTTCTGTACATTGGGGTTCCAAGGCAGATTGGAGGGAGGGTGCCCATGAGAGCATCAGCTGGACTAAATCGCCTGGGAGCCCCCACTATGTGTGTAGTCTGCAGGAGGCACGGGTTCTATCAGCTTTCAGAGTGCAGCCTGCTCCCCTGCCCTTTGTCTTTGTCTTCTTGGGCCCCTTGGAGTTCTGGCAGGGCACCTGGCACCGAGCCTGGCACCACAGGAGTGCCCAGGAAATACTTGCTTGATTTTGTTTTCCCTGAGCTCCCACACCAGTGCCTTTCACCATCTATAGTCAAATCCCAGCTCCCTGGAGGGGCTAGGAAACTCTGCCTTTGACACATTCACTTTAAGAATTTCAGCAATAAGGGGCTCCTGGGTGGCTCAGTCAGTTAAGCATCTGCCTTCAGCTCAGGTCATGATCTCAGGTCCTGGGATTGAGCCCGAAATCAGGCTCCCTGCTCAGTGGGGAGTCTACTTCTCCCTCTCCCTCTGCCAGCACTCAAGCTCTCTCTCTCAAATAAATAACAACTTTAAAAAAAAAATGTCAGCAATAAGATAAAAAGAGGGTGTGTACATTTGCAGAACCCCATGCTCTATTTCTTAACTCCCTCTTCCCACGGTGCCCACACACTTCCTTCCCTAGGTGGGGAACAGGGCATATCTGGGCAAGTCAAAAGGAACCCACCTGCTGGAAGTGTCCCCTGGGGTGAGGGAGGGAGCGCGGGAGCGCGGAGGCCATCCGGGCCCACCTGCCATAGCCACTGCTTTTGTCCTAACAGGCGTGGATGCCCAGATCTGGGAGATGCTGCTGTTGCTCGGTGCCCCCACCTTGGTGCCATCCTAGCTGGGCAGACCCCCCAGGGGTACAGGGAGCGGACGGACATAGGCGGGAAGCTGGAGCTCGCTGGTGCCTGCACGGAGGCACCTGCGCAGTGGGTGGTGAGTGGGTAGGGAGGTTCTTTTATTTTATTATTTATTTTTTATTGGAGTTCAATTTGCCAACATATAGCATAACACCTAGTGCTCATCCTGTCAAGTGCCCCCGTCACCCAGTCACCCCCACCCCCTGCCCACTTCCCTTTCCACCATGGTAGGGAGGTTCTTATGGCAACTTGGCTCAGGTCCTCAAAACCTCGCTTCCCCCCACCCACTCAGGGGTCTAGTGCGCTCCCTATGGCTGTTAGCAGGACGGCAGGGCACCTTTGCTGCTGGCACTGCCCTGCGCGCTCCTCTCCTAGCTCCGTGTGGTCGCTTCTGGGCTCCAGACTCTGCAGAGACTTCCCAGAAAGACCAGTGCGGAGGCCTTAAGGCTGGGGTGACCTGGGCCACGGGGTGGGTGGAGAGGGAGCGGAGCCAGGTGCCACCACCTGCAGACATGGGGAGCATAGAGCACAGAGAAAGGAGGGGGGCTTTGGGGTGAGAGAGGAGAAGCAGTAGCAGCCTGGCACAACAGTGAAGGGCCCTTTGCACAGATAGGTCTGAGGACACTCCATCAGGCATGTCTCCAGAGTTCCTGGACGACCATCCCTCCTCCCCCAGGGTCTGAGAGCGGGGAGAGGCGTGGAAGAGCAGTTGCAGGTGCCTCTGTTGTGCTACTTTGCGCGGAGCCAGTAGGATTGTATAACCTATCAAGGGGATAGAGGTGAAGAAAACACTCTAATACGGTAAAATACCAAGGACAAATCTGTCCCCTCCCTTGTTTATGGGATACTACTAGGAGCCACTTTGGCACTGACCTTTGGGGACAGCAAGCTGTTTCCCTCTCAATATTGAAGTCCAAAACTTACTCCATCTACACACCAAGGTAATAGATTTCCTCTTGGTTCATAGAATCTTTTATACAATGTGAAAGATTTCAGAGGAAACAGCCACACTATCAGCTAAGGTTCTGGGATCCAAGTGAGGTAGGTGGGTTTGGGATCTCAGGTATGAACAGGTTCTTGAGATGATTTTACAAAGTGTTGTATTCCAGATGATTGCCTGTGAGTCACTGTCTTGGAAAAACAGCATTGGATGTGGTGGGTAGGTGCCGGGTGAGCCCCTAGAGCCTGTGTATCCCATCATAAAGGTCAACTAGATCCCATGGGTACAGTCCCAGACTTTGGGGCCTGCATGAAGAAAGATTTCCTCTCCCCTCTTTTTGTAGTGGGTGTGGGAGCTAGAAAGGATTCCTGTAGGGCAGAGCCTGATGCTGGGGGAACTGAAAAGTGGGCTGAGGATGTCCCTGGAGTTTGGGAAGGGAGAGTGCTAGGATCTTCTTTAGGATTGATTGGGCTGCTCATAAGAATTTGGTAGTTGTAAAAAAACCCACAAAAAAACACATGCTTCTGGTACTGACCGCATGATACCTATGTACCTACCCAAAAAAGCAGAGTTCCTGTGACATTCTGCCTTCCACCAAATTTGGGTATTTTAAACCAACAAATTGAAAGTGTCCTCAGGTTTTCATGAAAGCTTCTTGCTATGGTGTAGATAACAATGGTTGGTGAATGAGTCATAACTATCCATGACTACCAGTTACCCTGAGGTTATATTTTACTTTCTGTACAACAAAGAAGTGTTACAAATAAACTCTTAACAATAAAAAAAAGAAAAAGTAATAGAGGTCATGGGAAGGAATGGAGGAGCCACCACTGCCAGGAGAGCTGATGCTGCTTGCAGTTGGAAGAGCAGCATGTGTGCTGGTTGGCACAAGGGGAATTGACTCCTAGTTGCTTTGGGCTGGAGTGAGAGTTCCCAATGCCTATACCAGTAGGGAAGGTCAGCCTCCAAGCATGAAAGCAGTTTTGGGGTTAGAAATGTTAATTTAGGGACAACTGGGTGGCTCGGCGGTTGAGGGTCTGCCTTCCGCCCAGGGCATGATCTCAGTCCCACATCGGGCTCCCTGCGGAGATCCTGCTTCTCCCTCTGCCTATGTCTCTGCCTCTCTCTCTCTCTCATTCACTCTCTGTCTCTCATGAATAAATAAATAAATCTTTTTTTTTTTTTCAAAAAAGGGACATTATTTGCTTATTTCACCGAGTCTGCACTTTTCAGGCCCAAGCACTGCAATTTCCTTAGCTGCTTCGAAGAGAACAAATGCCAGATTCAAAAACTCAAAACTTAGAATATGCAAGAAAGTCAGAATGGGATTATTATTATTTGGACTGTCTAGTATGTGGCCTTTTACATTCAAGAATATGGTACTATAAAAAAAAAAAGATTATAAAGAGACCCTGTTTATATAGAAAAAAGCACTCCATAAGAGCAGAGAACACATTGCTTACTGCTTTTCAGATAATTTCCAGATGTTTATTAATTAAAATAATCAGAGTTCCCTATGCACATGGCTAGTTGGTCAAAGAGTTCTGCTTTAGTATAAAATCATCAGTTTCCTGCCTGGCCCCTTCCTGCTCCCTAAAGGCGAGCACTTTGATATTTCTTCTGGTATATACCTCCGTTTCCAAACAGTGCAGTTTTGGGTTCTATATAGATATTATCTATTTGCCTCTGAAAGATTTAGCTCAATTACACTCGCTCTCCAGTTTCCTGACCCCACATCCTGCCAATATCACCGTTCGGGGCTAGAAAAATATTCAATGTTTCCCTTGTTATGATTCTCAATCACAGCTGGGCTAGGTGATATATTGAGTGCCTTTTACTTCCTGCAGAATTTTCTGCTTTGCTCAGAGTTTGCAATCATCTTACTCTTTGTCTAATTTTCTCTGTATGTAACACAAACTTATCTCCAAATCCTCTGCCACAGGCAAGGAAACATTTTGTTTTTGTTGTTAATCACATTAAATGTCAATATGTTAGAGCACACCATCTATTAACATCAATTCAAATTTCCTATCTTCAGGACATCCTCCCTCTGAGCCCTCTGTCCTTGCATCCTGAGCAGGGACCCTCTAGGGCCACTCCTCAGCTGTCACCCCTCTGGGCTCTCCCTTCACATGTATCCAGGGGCTTTTTTGTTTGTTTTCTTTTTGCTTTCCACTAGGGTTAGATCCTTGTATTCTGGATTGAACTACTCGTAAGAGTATATTGTGGGAACAGATCCAGGGCAATGCTTGGGGCACCATAGTTTCCCTGATTCACAGTAAACACAACAGAGGGTCTTAAAACTAACTGTTATGAGGGTTGATGTAGCTTTCCTCTTTGCCGAGGCTAGATATTTGGCAGCAGCAGGGTGGTTTGTCTTCCACAGTTGTGTTTCAGCCCTGAAGAATGATTGTAGAGATGATGTGTCTCTTTTGGCCACCCTTGCTGTCAATCCAGAGACAGGGAAACTCCTGAAGCTCACCTCTGCCACCTGTCTGGTTGTCCAAACAGCTGGTGATGGAGCCTCCTCCTCAAGATCTGTAAGCCACTCAACACAGAACTCCGTGCTTGGTGGCAGTGCCAAAATCTACAGTTGCACATTCTCTCTCTTGGTGTCCTCACGTCTCCTGCACTTGGTAGCCCTTAGCCCTTCTTCATGAATGCAGAGGTCTGGTGGTATGTACCTACAGGCATTTTATATCTCAGTCTCACTTTTGGACAATTTTCAAAAAGAGAACAGAGACATCTTTGCGGTGGGATCTTAGAGTTGCCTCTTCAATAAGCAGCAAAAAGAAATGTTAAAAAAATCCCCTATTATTCAATTATTGACCTGCAAAAAAAATTTTTTTGTTTAGAAAAAAAAAAGACCAGATCGCATACATCACAATGCTAACAGTTTGTAAGTGATAAATCTATGTTTCCTCCCCTTGTTTTTCTAGAATTAAAAAAAAAAAAGAAACATTGACAGTGTGGCTTTACCAATGGGAGAAAATAAAACGAAATGGAAAATGTAAGACACTGAATACTAAAAATCTTTTTATCTTGAACTAATTTAGACAGAGAAAAGTTATAAAAATAGTACCAAGCTCCTTAGGTCCCTCACTCTGTTTCTCCTAAGAGGAACATCTTATAAAATCATAGTAGAATGAGTAAGAATAGGACATGAACATTGGTATGCTATTATTAATTATATTACAGACATTACTGAGATTTCACCAGTTTTTCCATTAACTTCCTGGTGTGTGTGTGCATGTGTGTGTTTAAGGAAAGGAAAAAATGGGGGAGAAAAGGGAGCACCTGGATGGCTCCATCTTAGGTCAGGTCTTGATCTCAAGGTCCTGAGTTCAAGCCTAGTGTTAGGCTTCATGCTGGGTATGGAGCCTACTTTAAAAAATGAAAGCAAACGAAAAAGTAGGGCTATGGAGGAGAGTGGTTTGCTCTTCATCTGGGACTTATATTTTCTGGATGATTTTTTTTAAGATTTTATTTATTTACTTGTCAGAGAGAGAGAGAGAGCACAAGCAATGGGAGCAGCATAGGGAGAGGGAGGAGCAGACTCCACAATAAGCAGGGAGCCCCATGGGCGGCTTAATCCCAGGACTCTGGGATCATGACCTGAGCCAAAGGCAGATGCTTAACTGACTGAGCCACCCAGATGCCCCTGGATGATTCCTCTTTATCTACTCTCTATATCTTTGAATTTCCCCTTATATTTTCTATTTCTTTATCCTTTCCTGCTTTTTTCTGCATGAGATCTGATAATCTAACTCAAGAATCAGTGTTTTTATCTCCATTCCAGTGATTGATCTCATCTGTTGGGTTCTTTATTTTGTCTATTATACTTTCCATACCAAATGGTTCCACTTGGCTCTTTATTATTATTATTATTATTTTTAAAGATTTTATTTACTTACTCATAGAGACACAGAGAGAGAATGAGGGGCGAGACACAGGCAGAGGGAGAAGCAGGCTCCACCCAGAGAGCCCGACGTGGGACTCGATCCAGGGTCTCCAGGACGCGCCCTGGGCCAAAGGCAGGCGCTAAACCGCTGCGCCACCCAGGGATCCCTCATTTCTATTTCTAATGTCTTCTTATCTCTTTTACTGTATTTATCACATTCATTTCAAATTCTTGGTCTGACTATTCTAATAACTCTGACTTTAATGATACCTCACCCATTTTGTTGACCTTCTCAGCAAGCGGTCGCGGTCTGATGGTACAAGGATATGCTGTGGTTTTGGTGAGGGAGCTCAGGTTCCCCTGGAGGTACCAGACACTCTGCTGGGGCAGTGCCAAGAGCCAGATCCTAGTTCACATCAGCTGGATGCACTCAAAGAGAGCGAAGGAAACCAGCGTTGGTGTGAACAGAACCAGACACTGGGAAATCATGGTCAAACATTTCAGTTTAGTACCGCTCTTCCAAGCAAAGCCCCTCTTCAGGTCAAGGCTTTCTTTTATCTGCAGGATCCCAGAAAGATTGTGTAGGAGAGGCATTTCCTATTTAGTAAATCTGAGGGTTTGGAGAAGGGAGGGTGGGGAAATGAAGGGCTGAGGCTACACACTCCCTAACTCATCATCCTTACTGCCCTCATTTTATCCCCGTGGACTTCTGCACCATTGCTCCTGGCAATAGTGTATGGGGTAGGGTAGAAGGGGGCAGAGTAGAACCCAAATCTCTCTCCCCCACCTCTCTCTCTCTCTCTCTCTTTCTCTCTCTCTCTCTGTCCCTCTTATCTATCATCTATCTATCTATCTATCTATCTATCTATCTATCTACTATTTAATCTTTTATTCTTCCTAATTACCCTCTACAGTTATTCTAGGCCCCACTGCCTCAGGCTGCAGCTACCCCTACACAATACACAGACACATACACACACGTAGGTTCAAAATTGCCTTCTCCCAGGGCTTACTCACAGACTTTTGCTGGTCTGTTCTAGGATCCATGATGTTTCTCTCTATAATTCTTCTATATAATTCCTCCTCCAGGGTTGATTTTGATGATAGAAGCTAGAAGCCAGTGCTAAATTATCATCTCGGCAGGGATTCTAGAAATTATATGATATTTTGAAGAGTTTAAAAAGTTCTCTTCTAACTTCAAAAGGGCCAATGTTCCTAAAAATACTTTGCTAAGTTTTCTGATTTTTCCCCCTTTCTTTCTGCACTGATTCATCTGTGTTCTTGATTTTTTTATTAAATGAATTTTAGTTTTGTTTATGCTTTGAAAATCTGTCCACTCCATTTAGTTTCTAAAACTTCTTGGATTATACTTGGATGGAACAAAATCTGTAACTATTTTTAGAAAAAAAAATTACTTATCACTAAGTTTTTCCATTAGTCCTAAAAGAGTAAGAGATGGTGATAGAGTCTCCTGAAGTTCTTCTGACAAAGGCTCAAGAGGTTTCATACATGGAAGAGAACTTCCAGTTTGAATATAGTTTCTTTGGCAATGAGAGAGAGGAAGCAAGCTCTTTTGTGTCTCTTTTTATAATGGCACTAATCTCATCATGAGGGCTCCACTCTACCTCTAATTATCTCCTGAAGGCCCCAGCTTATAATACCATCCCAACAGGGGCTAGGATTTTAACATATGAATTCTAGGGGGACATAAATATACAGTCCATAGCTATATGTTTTGTCTTTTGTATCTGGCTTCTTTCACTTAGCGTAATGTTTTCAAGGTTCATCCATGTTGAAGCATGTATCAGGATCTCATTCCTTTTTATGGCTGAAAAATATTCTATTGAATAGACTGTAGCACTTTTTTTTTATACATTCATCTCCTGATAGACATTTGAGTTATTTCTACCTGTTGGCTATAGTGAATAGGTTTGCTATGAAAATTTATGAGCTATTTGAGTCTAGAGGATTTAAGTCCCTGTTTTTGATGCTGTTTGGTATGTACTTAAGAGTAGAATTGCTGGGTCATATGGTAATTCTATGTTTAACTTTTTGAAGAATCTCCAAACTACTACTGGATCATTTTACATTCCCACCAGCAGTGTATGCTGAGTCCAATTTCTCTACATCCTCACCAACACTTGTTATTTTCCTTTTATCGCCACCACCATCATCATCACAAGCACCATCATCATCAGGTGGTATCTCTGGTTGTGGTTTGCATTTCTTTAATGACTAATAATATTGAGCATCTTTTCATATGCTTATTGGCCATTGTACATCTTTGGAGAAACATCTATTCAGTCCTTTGTCCATTTAAAAAATTAGATGGTCTTTTTGTTGTTAACTGAATTTTTGAAAGATATTCTCCCTGGGTATAGAATTCTAGGTTCGTAGTTTTCTTTTTTCCTTTCATTGGTTTAAAGATGTTGATTCATTATCTTCTTGCTTTTTTTTCTGACAAAAAATTCTAATGTCATCCTTTGTTCTTTTCCTTTGTGTAATATATCTTTTTTCCTCTGGTTACTTTGAAGATTTTCTCTTTATCATTGGCTTTGATCAACTAAATTATGATTCACTTTGGTGTAGTTTCTTTGTATTTCTAGTGCTTGGAGCTTGTTGAATATCTTGGATCTTGATCCTGATTTTTTATAAGTTACAACATATTTGGAAATTTTCCAGCCATTATTTCTTTTGAAATGTTTTTTATTTTTTTAAAAGATTTTATTTATTTATTCATGACAGACACACACACAGAGGCGGGGGGGGGGGAGAGAGGCAGAGACACAGACAGAGGGAGAAGCAGGCCCCATGCAGGGAGCCCGAAGTGGGACTTGACTGGATCCTCAATCTCCAGGATCACACGCGCTAAACTGCTGAGCCACTGGGACTGCCCTTTCTGTTGTTTTAGACAGGAGAGTAATCTGGTCCCTGGTACTCCATTCTGGGAGTGAAAGTTTCATATATGTAGTTTTGAAAGTCATAGTTTCATAAGACATAATGAAAAAAATCAGCAGTCCTTTACTCTGCCTCCTTTTTCTGCTCTCTAGGCAACCTCTTGCCTCTTTACCTTTTTCTTTCAGCATTTAAAAATATATTTCTAGGGATGCCTGGGTGACTCAGTGATTGACCATCTGCCTTCTGGCTCAGGGCATGATCCTGGGGTCCTGGGATCAAGTCCTGCATCAGGCTCCCTACAAGGAGCCTGCTTCTCCCTCTGCCTATGTCTCTGCCTCTCTCTGTGTGTCTCTTATGAATAAATAAAAATAAAATCTTAAAAAAAATATATATCTAGGGCACCTGGGTGGCTCAATTGATTAAGTGTCTGCTTTCAGCTCAGGTCATTATCTCAGGGTCCTGGGGTTGAGTCCCACATTAGGCTCCCTGATCAGCAGTGAGTCTGCTTCTCCCTCTCCCTCGGCCTCTCCCCTCTGCTCAGTGGGTGAGCACTTCTCTCTCTCTCATGCTCTCTCTCAAATAAATAAATAAAATCTTAAATATAATATCTTAATATATCTTAAATAAATTTATATCTTAAATGTGTATATATGTATATACATACATATTTCTAAACAACATACTCATGTCCACATACCTCCCCTCCCCTTTATAGATAGTGTTTACTTCTGGAGATAATGGTCTCATTCTCTCACACTTCACTACTCCTTCACACTATTCCTTCTCTTCCCACATCCTGCTTGTATGATTATATCATTTCTGATCAGAAGAATATTCAGAGTGGATATTACTATGACTGTAATTTTGTTTACAGCTATGCCATATCGTAGCTTATGGTTATGTTTTCTTTTTATATTATTTTTCCTTTTTTAATATTATTTATTTATTTATTCATGAGAGAAAGAGAGAGAGAGAGACAGAGGCAGAGACACAGGCAGAGGTAAAAGCATGGCTCCATGCAGGAAGCCCAGTGCAGGAACTCGATCCCAGGATTATGGGATCATGCCCTGAGCCAAAGGCAGATGCTCAACCACTGAGCCACCCAGGCTTCCCTTTTATACTATTTTTCATTTTAAACTTAGAGTGATTGTCTTATATTGTGTTTACATATTTTCTCAAGTCCCTATTACTAATCCCCTCCAAACTCTCTGCCTCTTCAGGTGACAAACTCATTAAACATCTCATCAGTTGTGTAGTCCCATGTACCATCCACTGAAGCTTGCTACCATCTTGCTTCCATTTTGACTGTGATCCTCTAGGCCTGACCCACAGCTTCACTCTGGGATCTCCCTTCACACTGTCCAGAGGTTTGTGTTTGCTTCTCTCTTGGGTTGCATCTTTTGTTTCCTGCCTTCAGCTATTGAGGAAGGAAGTTGGGGAGGAGGTGTCGGATAACATGACATGTTGGTTCACAGTGAAGTATCCCTTGATAGAGGGTTGTGTAATGATGTATGGGTTGGTCTAGTCGCTCCTTCTCTTGCCTCAATTGCCACAGATGAGTCAAAGATTGGCAGCTACAGGGATGTGCATCCCTCACACTTGTCCTTCTGCTGCAGTGTGGTTGCAAAGATAGTGTGTCTGCACACTGTCACTCCTCTTTACCTCTTCTGAGATTCCTTTTTGTTAGCTGAAGTTTTAGAAATGTCAAAACCTACCTCAACCTGTTGGCTTGGTTGATCCAAACAATCAATAATTTGTTAGTTTCAAACAAATTATATATATATATATATACTTATACTTTATTTATATATATATTTTTCATGAGAACTGCTTGGACCAGAGAAAGCTAGAGGGTCTGTTTCATAGTAACCATGACAAATTACCAACTCAATCAGATTTGCTTCTTCCTCAAAATGGGCTATAAAATAATCCAAGAATTGGGGATCCCTGGGTGGCGCAGCGGTTTGGCGCCTGCCTTTGGCCCAGGGCGCGATCCTGGAGACCCGGGATCGAATCCCACATTGGGCTCCCAGTGCATGGAGCCTGCTTCTCCCTCTGCCTGTGTCTCTGCCTCTCTCTCTCTCTCTCGCTGTGTGACTATCATAAAAAAAAAAATCCAAGAATTGCCCAGGTTTCAATGAGAGGAGAAAGAGCACCAAGAAAAGCAATAAACATCAGCATGTCCCAGAGGCACTTCTGACAGTGAAAGCTTTCCCTCTGCATTACAGCTCCAGTCCTTGTGTATCTGTATGATTTCTTGTTTTTTGCAGGGGATCTGGGAGACATTGCCACTCAAAGATCGTGGCACAAACAGTTACTAAAATCACAGCATAAAAATAGCCTCTTGATCATTTCTCTGGTGAATAGTGGGCTTCTAGTAGACTTAGCTCCTTCACCTGTCCTCCACTCTTACTTCATGTATGAACCTGGCTTCAACCTCCATGGGCATAAATGAAGTGACCAACTTCACACAAGTGGCCTCAAACTGTTAGTTTTCCCACCTCCCCTATTCTTGTCCTATTCTAATGGTTCTCTCTTCCTGTTTCTTTTTTTTTAATTAATTAATTAATTAATTTATGATAGTCACAGAGAGAGAGAGAGAGAGAGAGGCAGAGACACAGGCAGAGGGAGAAGCAGGCTCCATGCACCCACCGGGAGCCCGATGTGGGACTCGATCCCAGGTCTCCAGGATCACGCCCTGGGCCAAAGGCAGGCGCCAAACCGCTGCGCCACCCAGGGATCCCCTCTCTTCCTGTTTCTTAGGAGAACCTTTCAGGGTAGGAATAGGACAAGCACTGAAAAGATGAGTATCAAGGTTCATTTGGAAATTAACTTTGCCGAATGTGTCTTAAATGCAGGAAAAATCACCCTTGGGAATAAGCAAAGGAATGAAATGAAGCCCCAACTGCAGAAGAAACAGAATAAATCATATTGAATGCAATATGTGCTCTGCTGAATTCTGGTGGCGGAGGGGTTAAGGCTGAGATTGAGAACAAAGACTACAATTATGAAATCCATGGAGTGGGGCTGAATATGCCTTCAATTTTTAAAGGTTACTTAGATGAGATGCAGCAGGGAGACGTCTTTTTTGTGTGTGTGTGTGAAGTCATGGAACACCGAGGCCTCTGGTATATGACTGGCAATGTTGTCCTCCAATTTGTACCACAGATACAGAGCATCTACTGATGTCATGAATTCTCGGGAAGCACTGGCATTCCTCAAAGGGAGAACTCAGACCCTTATGAATACTAATGATTCCAGTTCATTAAGTCCCCAGAAAGATCTGGTTGGTATTCCAAAATGATGGTAACATAAGGGCCTCAGCTGCTGCTTTCTTTGCTAGGAATCACCTTCAGTATCTAGAAAAGCTCAACTTTGCTAAGTCCCTTCACGTTGAGCTTAAAATGTTCTCAACAGAGATGTCACAGTGCTTTAACAAGTCTCCCCAGTTGTTTCTGCATTTGCAGACACTGAGGGAGGTTACATATTTTTTGGTGTGCATAATGAGACCAGTCAAGTCATTGAATGTGAAAAGGAGAAAATAGATCTTATCAAATTGAAGGTTTTATTGATTGCTATATTCATAAGCTACCAGTCCATCATTTCTGTACACAGAGGCATGAGATAAAATATGCTGTCAAATTCCTTGAAGTACACAATCAGGGGACCCTCATGGATATGTCTGCGCAGTCAAGGTCAAGTGATTTTGCTGTGCAGTGTTTGGCAAAGTGCCCAGTTCCTGGTAGGTGAAGGACAATCACGTGAAACAGCTGGCCACAAAGGAATGGACAGCTTGGATGATGGAAGCCGACCCAGGTCAGGGAACAGAATCCACAATGATTGCAATGTTTGCTGGGGGCAGCGGGGGGGAGATAGGGAAGGAGGAAGGGGGATATTGTTTTAGAATCTAGAGAAAGAGAGGTGCTCTCTGAGTTGCAGATGCCTGATTTATTATTTCTAATAGATTACACTTCGTTCTCTCTGCCCCTCTTGAATACCTGGCGATCAGCAGAAAGACATTGCCCTGGTCTAATAGACCTGCTAGAGGTTGATGTAGAGGGCTGTCTGACCTAGTAATTTTTATTTTCATACCCTTTCTTGTATTCATATGCAGGCCTCTTCTTTTCCTTTCTGAATATGAATTTGTTTAATTATTCAGGAAATTCCTTTTCATGTGTGCATGTGTCCTCTCCAACTTACTGCCACTTTCCCTGCCTTTCCATTCTTGTTCCTTGGATTAAACATTCTCCCTTTCTCACTGCTCCACTTCCATTCTGAACCCAGATATGACCAATCCGTAGCTGGCCCTCTCCTTTCCTACTTTTCATGTGATGCTGTGAGAAGCCAGAGTAAGTGTTAGTGATGTGCATCTCCCTTGGAAAAGGAGAGCCCAAGATGAAATTAGACAAAATGAATTAATTCTTTGAAAGTCCAGAAAAACAAAGTCCATTTCAGAGTCTTCTCAGAAATCTATATCCATTGGCCTTTATACCTTCTAATCATGTATTTAAAAAATATAAGCATCCTAAAATATAGAAAGTTTAAATAGAATACAATTAAAATTAAAAATTAAAACTATTGCTCCATACCAGTATCTCCCCCTACTCCCACAATGTATCAGTAGGCTCTCCTGAGCTGACTTAGGATGTAGACACAAAGATCTGTGGACCAATGCTTTGAGTTCCAAAATAAAGTCAAAGGCTTTGCAACACACCTCAGCTATAAGTTGGAGTCTGCCTTTTTGTTGGAGTCTGCCTTTTTGCATATTGAACTCTTGCATCTTGTTTCCTAAGATCTTTCCAGATTTCCTGAGATGGTCCTTGCACTGAGTTTGTCATCCACCACACCCCAGAGCAGGACTGTATGCACTCATAAGAATTTTGAACATCTAGAAGAACAGCAAAAACATTACTTTCCAGGTAATTCATCTCTGGTTGCTTTGGAATGTGTTGTTTGTTCATTTGTATGGAAAAAAGAATAAAACTGGATTCCTATTTATGTTATATAAATATCCTATTTATATTATATAAAAAGTTAATTCCAGGAGGTTTAAGGACTCAAATGTCAGGAACAAGACTTTCAAACTTTTAGTAGGAGATGTCTGTGAATTACTTTGTGTCATTGATGTGGGAAAGGATTTTCTAAATTAGATGTAAAAGTATTAACCTTAAACGAAAAGATTGATAAATTTCACTATATTAAAGTTAAGAACTCCTCTTCCTCAGAAGATACCTTAAAAAGAGTGAAAGACTCGACTATAAGAAGATTGTAAATCACATAGCTGACAAAGGATTGGTATCAAGAATATACAAAGAACTTACACAACTTTTTAAAGGGACAAACCACCCAGTAGACAGATGGGCAATAGTTATAAATTTCTCAGAAAGGGAAATGTATATGTCCAGTAAAGTTATATAGAGATGTTCAACCCATCAGCAATGAGCAAAACACATGTCAAAACCATAAGGAGATATCATCGTACATTGTATAATTGAAATATCAGATGTTGGAGAGATTGTGGGTAACACAATCTTCTGTACATTGCTGCTGTGAATTCAATGGGCTTAATCCCTTTGGAAAACAAATTTGGCATTACCTTGCAGAGTTGATCATTTGCATACTCAAATATATTACTCTTTGTAATAGCCCCAAACAGAAAACAACCAAATCATTTATTGCCACAACAATGGATAAATATATTGTAGTATGTTCACATAGTGGAGTATTATTCAGTGGTGAAAATGAATGTACTATAAATATATGCAAGCACAGGCTGAATCTGAGTGATATGTAAGTATATCTCATCCCAACCTTCCTGATAGATTTACCCAATTCTTTTATTGATTGTATAGTGTTTCATAGTATTCCTAAACATAGACGCTATTAATTTTAGCTACTTTTATTGTGAAATATTTTATACATACAGAAAATTCATAGAAACAAAGATATAACTTAATAAATAACTACTCAGTGAGGGGAACCTGGTTGGCTTGGTTGGAGGAACGTACAACTCTTCATCCCGGGGTCATGAGTTTGAGCCCCATGTTGGGTGTAGAGGTTGTTACTTAAATAAATCAATCTTAAAAAAATAATTATTATGCAATGAATCCTGACCGCCACCCAGGTCAAAAAAATAGAACTTTGCAAACACCCCTGCTACCGCTTCTTCTTTTTTTTTTTTTTTAAAGATTTATTTATTTATTCATTCAGAGAGAGCGAAGAGAGAGGCAGAGGGAGAAGCTGGCTCCATGAAGGAAGCCCGATGTGGGACTCGATCCTGGGTCTCCAGGATCACAGCCCGGGCTGCAGGCAGCGCTAAACTGCTGCACCACCGGGGCTGCCTCCCCCCCCCCCGCCCCGCCCGCCCCGCCCGCTACCACTTCTTTAACCAGTCTTGTCTTTGATGGAATTTTGTATACCTAATTTTTTCTATTTTAAAGAATGCTACAATATACATTTTTCTAAAAATGCCTTGAGGTGTTCCTTAAAGATAAATTCCATGTAATAATAATCACTTGTAAATTCTCTCTGCTCCTCTTGAAACCTTAACCTTTGCTAGGTGAACATTGCCAAATTGTAATTCAAAACATGCCAGAGTACACTTTCCCCAAATGGTACTATCATGGCATTTCTTTTCTAGAAGAAACTTAAAATCATTTTGTTCCACCAAAAAGAAAAAGACCAGTTGAGATTATTTTGGGATAATCCACAAACCACATGAAATTGATAAATGATTTGGGGGAAGAACTGTCATTTATAACTGAATTTTCTTATAGTTGAACATGGAATTTTTGGCCATTTATTAAAATCTTCTTTTACTATATTTCATCAAGCTTAGGAAAACCATATTGCACAATCATTTTATTTACTACTAAAAAAGAAAATATTACCAATTAAATTAGAAGATGTATCTTGATTTCAGAGATAAAGTTCATTTATAATTAGGGAAATATGATATACCCCTCAATTGTTTCATAGTTTTATCTGTATTGTTACTATGTATGTTAAATTTTATTCCTAGAATGGTAAGTTAGAGAAAGACAAATACCATATGATGTCACTCCTATGTGGAATTTAAGAAACAAAACAAAGGAAAAAAGAGACAAACCAAAAAAAAAAGGACTCTTAACTATAGAGACCAAACTGGTGGTTGCCGGAGGGGAAATGGGTGGGTGAGAGATAGTGAAATAGGTGAAGGGGATTAAGAGTACATTTATCGTGATGAGCACTGGGTATAGAATTGTTGAAGCACTATATTGTACACCTGAAACAATATAACACTGTATGTTAACTACACTAGAATTTGAAATTTTAAATTTATTACCAGATTGAGATCTTTGTATGATAATAACCTCTGATTGTGAATTGCTGGCATGTAGGAAAGCTCTTAGTTTTACAGTATATATTATACCATTTCCAGATATTTTACTATTAAGTAATCTTATCAATGCAAAAACAAAGATAATTTAGATCTAACCTTTCCTAGATTTATACATGTTATTTCTTTACTTGGTTTAATTCACTGGCCAACAATTCCAAAGTGATGTTAAAACAAAATAGTAAAAGGAGAAAAAGTAAAAGTAAAAGCTCTTAGTTTAGCACACTTTTTTTTTTTTTTAAGTAGGCTCTACACTGAGTGTGGAGCCCAAAGCAGGGCTTGAATTCACCACCCTGAGATCAAGACCTGAGCTGAGATCAAGAGTCAGATGCTTAACCAACTGAGTCACCCCAGGTGCCCCAAGTTTATTCCACTCTTATAGAAAATAGTATTTGTCTGAGCTCAGATGAACTGTACTGGTGTGTTCAATTACTTGCTGAATATTCAGTATACCACAAATATCCCAAACTTAGCATTTCCAGAATCAATCTTCCACTCTGACAATCTTCTATTTCTTCTGCATGTATATGTCCAATAAACTTACATATTATTCTGCATATTATTCTGTATTAAGTATTCTTTTTCTGACATTTCTTCCACATTATCTCTATGAATTGGAGAGACCATCCTGCATCCAGCCAAGCACAGATATCTGTATTCATCCTTGCCTTCTTCCCTCTATCCTGAATTCAAAACTCAAATTTTGTGTGTATTTTATTTCATTTTTTTCTGGGGTTCATAGATTTGCTTAGATTCCAAATTTGGGCTTGTGAGGCCAAAAGGTTTGAGAACCTTTTTTATACATATAAAAAAGCCAAAACTCTTTTTCAAAAAGCACTTTTAAAAATTAATTTTTAAAATTTACATATTTAGGGATCCCTGGGTGGCGCAGTGGTTTAGCGCCTGCCTTTGGCCCAGGGCGCGATCCTGGAGACCCGGGATCGAATCCCACGTCGGGCTCCTGGTGCATGGAGCCTGCTTCTCCCTCTGCCTGTGTCTCTGCCTCTCTCTCTCTCTCTCTCTCTCTCTCTGTGTGTGTGACTATCATAAATAAATAAGTTAATTAATTAAAAAAATAAAATTTACATATTTAAAATGGACTTTTTGCTATTAAATTCTAAGGGTTCTTAAATGTATAGATTCATGTAACCACCATTAGAGTTAAGATGCAGAATAATTCCATCACCCAAAAAAGACTCCTTCACTTGCCTCTTTGTGGCCAAATTCCTCCAATCCCTAGCCCTTAGCATCCATTGATCTATTTTTCATCCTTATAATTTTGCCTTTCACAAAATGTCATTTAGGACACATCATGTAATTCATAACCTTTGCTAGGCCATTTTCTCCAGGTTTATGGAGATATAATTGACATTTAAATCTATTCTTTTTAAGATTTTATTTTTTTAAGTAATCTCTACACCCAATGTGGGGTTCAAACTCATAACCCCAAGATTAAGAGTCATATGCTCTACCACCTGAGCCAGCCAGGCACCCCCAGCATGATTTTTTACAAACATGTATATATTGCAAAATGGTGACCACAATAAGATTAATTAACATATCCATCACTTCACATAATTACCAAGTATGTTTGTGTGTGGTGACAATATTTACATTCTCTTTTAGCAACTTACAGATATATAACATTGTATTTATATATATTATATATATTTTATTATATAATGTATTATATACATTTAAAATATATAATACATTATATAATAAAATATATATTATATATGTATATAAGAGCACTGTTAATGCTAGTCGGCACTGCCAGGTGTTAAGATGGCACTATAATGCCCTCTTCCCCCTCCTCATTTCCTCCTTTGTGCTTTTCACTTGAGATATCACAACACAAACTTCTTGGAGGTGCCTGCATGGACGTTGCTGTTTCTTATCTCCTTGCTTTACCTATGAATCCCCTTTTGCCTGTCTTTCTATTCTCCCATCCTTCAGAGGGCTAACTCACAGCCATCCCTTAAGAAGCAGCTCAGGTGTTTCCTTTTTTTCATAAAGACTTTCATATTTTCTTTTTTCCCAAGGTGCACTTCTCCTTGGTGATTGCATGATGCTCTGTGCACTTCTTTCCCATTGCACTTACCACTTTGTATAAATATTGTTTGTCTCTGTCATGCCAGTCAATTATCAGCTCCATCGGACTGGGAATTGTTTGATCTTGCCATTACTAATGCATCCTAGTGCTGACACATGATTGGGTCCAAATGTGGATTGAATCTATTACATGTAGTGATGATTACTAGCTTGTCTGGGGATTCTCTAATTTTTTTTTAATTTTTTTATTTATTTATGATAGTCACAGAGAGAGAGACAGAGAGAGACAGAGACACAGGCAGAGGGAGAAGCAGGCTCCATGCACCGGGAGCCCGACGTGGGATTCGATCCCGGGTCTCCAGGATCGTGCCCTGGGCCAAAGGCAGGTGCCAAACTGCTGCGCCACCCAGGGATCCCCGGATTCTCTAATTTATTCCAATTCTTTCCCTGTTTAGTATTATCAGACAGAGTGGTGTATACTCCTCTACAAGGAACTGTTCTCAAAACTTAAGCCTCTACAAGGAACTGTTAAACTTAAAGGACTCAGAGACTTAATAAATAAGGAATATGCCCTTTTCCTCAAGGAATATTGATTTTTTTTTCTCGAAGCTGGGCTGTGGACTTGGTCTATCAGAGAAGCAGGGAGTAATCTGTGATGCTCTTCTGCTTTCGCATAACAACATCCCAGTCCTCTACACCATCCTCAGTGAATAGGATGCAAGCTGGAAGGGCTATTCTATGATAGTTGCCCATACCTTAAAGCAGAAGCTGGTGAACACAGGTGGCTACACTGGGTAACTGCATCATTCCCTTGGTCTTTCTGCTGAATCCTTTTTTTTTTTTTTTTAAGATTTTATTTATTTATTCATGAGAAACACAGAGAGGAGAGAGAGAGAGGCAGAGACACAGGCAGAGGGAGAAGCAGGCTCCATGCAGGGAGCCCGACGTGGGACTCGATCCCGGGTCTCCAGGATCACGCCCTGGGCTGAAGGTGGTGCTAAACCGCTGAGCCACCCGGGCTGCCCTGAATTCTGATAAAACAGCAAGCACTCTTCATGGTTCAGATTTGCAAATTTACCCCGAGTCCTATAACCTTTAAACCACCCAGCACATGGAAGCATTACGGTCCCTTGTGATAGTCTTGCTTGGGTTCTGATCTCTCTTAAGTGAAGAGCTGGGCTCTGAGGTTCTGAACCTACTCCACAGATAAACAGTATGAGTTGCTTTCAAAGAATATTCGCATGACCAGAGAGCTGTTGTTCATGGCTTACCTGGCTAAGGGAAGACCATCCTGGCTCTCAGGATAATGGAGAAGATCAGGAATGTGTTCCAGTGTCAACCAGATGACATTCTTTACATCTGTGAAAATCAACCCCTGAAGAAGTTTGTGAGGTATGCAGCCTAACTATATCCATTTTCTTTTTTTAGTAACTTTGTCTGGTTTGGCTTTAGGTTGGCATGCTAAAATTCATATTGTATTTACTATGTCCAGAAGGGTTTAAGAGTAGAATTGGTGGGCACCTGGGTGGTTCAGTTGGTTAAGTGTCCAACTTTTGATTTCAGCTCAGGTCATGATCTCAGGGTTGTGAGATCGAGCCCTACATTGGGTTCCATGCTGAGTGTGAAGCCTGCTTGAGATTCTCCTCTCCCTCTCCCCCTCCCCTTTCCTAAAAAAAAAAAAAAAAAGGGTAGAATTGGCTTCCTTTGTTTGAGTGGGGAAACCTGACTGTGTTTCTTACGTTTTCACCAAAAAAAAAACATCTGCCAGGCAGTGACTTGGAAAACCTTCATGAAAAATGACTTTTGAAAGATTCAGCACATCATCATTGATGAAGCTCAGAATTTCCACACTGAAGATGGAAACTGATATGAGAAGGCAAAAATCATTGCTAAGAGAGAAAACAATCACCTGGGAATTCTCTGGATCTTCCTGGACACTTTCAGACCAGCCACTTGAGTCACAATGGCTTCCCTGCTCTTGTAGCTCAGTATCCAAGAGAAGAGCTCACCAGAGTGCTTGCAATGCAGATCCAATAGCCAACTACCTACAAGAAGTAATGCAGGAGGTCAAAGAAAATCCTCCACCTTACATCCCCCTCGGGTCCCTGGAGATGGTTCATAAAGCTAAATGGGCTCAGGGTATTCCAGGCAACTTCGAGATTATGGAGTACTTGGGCTTGAGCTTGGAAGAGATGGTGGTCCAAGTAGCAGAGAAATGTCAGTTTCTCTTTAGGAATGGTTATTCTCCCAAGGACATTGCCATACTTTCCAGCAAAGCAAGTGAAGTGGAAAAATATAAAGATAAGCTTTTAAGAGCAATGAGGAAAAGAAAAATATCTCAGCTCGATGAGGAACCTGATCTGTTGATACAGATCAAGGATGCATCAGATATCATGGCCAATCACATCGTATTGGACAGTGTCCATCAATTTTCCAGCCTGGAAAGAAATATCGTGTTTGGGTTCAATCCAACAGTGGCTGAGCCAGCTGTTTTCCATAATCTTCTGCTCTGTCTGGCAAAGAAACATCTCTATATTCTGAAGGTTTCTATTTGACAGGAAGATCCCAGTTTAAGATCAATTAAGTAGCTCTTATCTCTAGTTAACATGAAGCTATATGACCTAAACATTTAATCATCAAATATTTAATAAACACTCACTCTGAACCATATATTCTTCTAGTTTCTGAGGGTTAGGGATAGGGTAGCAAACAAGATAGACAAGATTCCTTTTTTGGGGGGCAGAGGCACATCACAGACAAGTAAACGAATACAAGTACAAGAAATTTCAGGTAGTTAGAAGGGACATCAGAGTAGTAATTAGGGAGCACTGAGATGCAGAGGTTTTGTGTGTGTGTGTGTGTGTGTGTGTGTGTGTGTGCGCGTGCACGCCCATAGGTAAGTAGGTAGGTAGATAGAGGAAGGACTGGTTATTTAGGGTGTTTGGAGAAGCACTCAGTGAAGGAAGACATCATGAAAAGATTTTTGAGCCAAATGTGCCAGGCAGACTCAGATATTTTCACTATTTTTTGACATTTTCACTATTTTTAATACCACAAGGGTACAAAAATGCTTGAGTATGATGTGCTGGGGGAATATGAAGGATGGAGAGGGGTCATGTGTCTGGCCTTTTATGGGCCTTTTATGATATTTCAAAATGTAGGATCAGAGGATACAAATTGTAATTTTTTGTAAAACCATATTACATTATTCTTTTCCATTTTATTCTTTTAATGGCATTAGTAATTTTGATCACTAACTTTAAAATACTTTATGCCTGTCTTTTGTTATTTGGAATCTCAGCTCTTTAGCTCTGCTTTAATATTATTCCTGTGGAGAATCTTAGGTCACTGCATGAAGGTAAGAGTCCCACAATTCCCCAGGGAGACACATTGTATTTTATTTAATAAAATTTTTAGGGCAGCCCCGGTGGCGCAGCAGTTTGGCGCCGCCTGCAGCCCAGGGTGTGATCCTGGAGACCCTGGATCGAGTCCCACATCAGGCTCTCTGTACGGTGCCTGCTTCTCCCTCTGCCTGTGTCTCTGCCTCTCTCTGTCTCTATGAATAAAAATGCAAAATCTAAAAAAATAAAAAAATAAAAAAATTTTTAAGGTGCCTAAAAAGATGAATATACTGGACTCAAAAGTTATATTTTGCTTTTCATATACTAGCCAATATGATATGATAAAGTAAATCCTACATCTTTGTTCTGCTGAGCCTTTAGGATTTCACCTAGTTTCTCAAAGGCTGTTGCTATAGAAGAATTTGGGAAGTCCATAAATGTAAAACATGGAGAGGAATCTTGCTAAGGAACAGATTGTGAAATATAATGGAAGAAAAATAAATGAGAAGCAACAATAAATTGAAGACTCAGTTCCTGACATAGAGGAAGACTTGAGATAATCACATAAATGGAGAGAAATAAGACAAATATTAAGGTAGTTATAAAGAAGATATATCTAAAGCACAATAATCCACTAAGAATGGATGTAGAGTAGAGAATCAATAAATGGAATAATAAAAATGTTCTAGGATATAACACGGGAAATTTTTCCTAAAATAAATCCTCAAATTGAGAGAATTCTTAACAATCAAAACAGAAAAATCCAGTTGTCGGTGTGAATGATCATTCCAGCTTCTAATTTCTCTGGAGCAATATTCAAAACAACAAGACAATGGATATACCGTATTTTTGTTTTCATTCATTTGTTTTTTATTTATTATTATTATTTTTTAAATATTTTATTTATTAATGATAGACAGAGAGAGAGAGAGAGAGAGAGAGAGAGGCAGAGACATAGGCAGAAGGAGAAGCAGGCTCCATGCCTGGAGCCTGACGTGGGACTCGATCCCAGAACTCCAGGATCATTCCCTGGGCCAAAGGCAAGCACTAAACCGTCGAGCCACCCAGGGATCCTCTCATTTGCTTTCTAATCTAATCTGACAGTCTCTACCTGTTAATTGAGGTGTTAAAATTTTTTTAAACGTTTAATTTTCAAATATTTAGAGATTTATAAAAAGTTGCAAAGGAAGTACAAAGTAGTACAGAAGAATCCCCTGTATCCTTCACCTACTTTGTAGACTATTTTAAATGTGATTATTATTATGTTTGGGTTTTAATTACCCTACTGCTATTTTTTTCCATTACCCCTCTATTCTTTGTTCCCTTTTCCCCATTTTCCTGCATCCTTTTGACTTAATTTTACATTTTTATTTTTTTAAACTTAATTTAATTTAAATTCCAGTGTAGTTAACACACAGTGTTTCATTAGTTGCAGGTGTACAATATAGTGATTCACCACTTCCATACATCACCCAATGCTCATCAAAACAGGCACACTCCTTAATCCCCATCACCTAGTTCATCCATCCCCCTATCCACCTACTCTCTGATAACCATCAGTTCTCTATAGTTAAGAGTCTTTTTCTTGCTTTGTCTCTTTTTTCCTTTGCTTGTTTGTTTTGTTTCTTAAATTCCACATATGAGTGAAATCATATGGTATTTGTTTTTCTCTGATTGACTTATTTTGCTTAGCATTATGCTGTCTAGCTCCATCCATGTTGTTGCAAATGGCAATATTTCATTCTTCTTCTTTATGGCTGAATAGTATTCATACACCCCCATACACACACATCTTCTTTATCCATTCATCTATTTAGACCTTTGGGCTACTTCCATTATTTAGCTATTGTAAACAATGCTGCTGTAAACATAGGGGCATGTATCCTTTTGATTTAGTGTTTTTGTATTCCTTGAGTAAATACCAAGTAGTATGATTACTGGATTGTAGGGTAGTTATTTTAACTTTTTGAGGAGCCCCATACTGTTTTCCACAGTGGCTGCAACAGTTTACATTTCCACCAACAATGCATGAGTGTTCCTTTTTCTCCACATCCTTGCCAACATTTTTTATTTCTTGTCTTCTCGATTTTAGCCATTCTAACAGATGTGAGGTGATATCTCATTGTGGTTTTGATTTGCATTTTCCTGATGATGAGTGATATTGAGCATCCTTTCATGTGTCTATTGGCCAACTGGATGTTCTGTTTAGAGGAATGTCTGTTCATGTCTTTTGCCCATTTTAAAGTTGGATTATTTGTCTTTTGGGTGTTGAGTTGTATAAGTTCTTTATATAGCTTGGATACTAACTCTTTATCAGATATGTCATTTAAAAGTATCTTGTCGGGGATCCCTGGGTGGCTCAGCGGTTTAGCGCCTGCCTTTGGCCCAGGGCGTGATCCTGGAGTTCCAGGATTGAGTCCCACGTCAGGCTCCCAGCATGGAGCCTGCTTCTCCCTCCTCCTGTGTCTTTGTCTCTCTCTCTCTCTCTGTCTAGCATAAATAAATAAATAAATAAATAAATAAATCTTTAAAAAATAAAAATAAAAAAATAAAAGTATCTTTTCCTGTTCAGTAGGTTCCCTTTTAGTTTGGTTGATTGTTTCCTTTGCTGTGCAGAAGCTTTTTATTTTGATGTAGTCCCAATAGTGTATTTTTGTTTTTATTTCTCTTGCCTCAGGAGACCTATCTAGAAAAATACTGGTATAGCTGATGTCAGAGACATTATTGTCTGTGATTTTTTCTAGGATTTTTATGGTTTCAGGTCTGACATTCATGTCTTTAACCTTATTTTGAGTTTATTTTTGTTATGGTGTAAGAAAGCGGTCCAGTTTCATTCTTTTCCATGTAGCTGACAGTTTTTCCAACATCATGTGTCAAAGAGACTCTTTCTCCCACTGGATATTCTTTCCTGCCTAGTTGTGTATTTTTAAACAATTATATCTTATCTCCTTTATTGGTTTATTAGTTATAACTCTGTTTTGTTATTTTAGTGACAGGTTTAGGGTTTGCAGTATATATCTTGATTTTATCCCAGTCTTCCTTCAAGTGATATTATACCAGTTCATGTATTGTATAAGAACTTTACAACAGGGATGCCTGGGTGGCTCAGTGGTTGAGCAACTGCCTTCCATCCAGGGCTTGATCCTGGAGTCCCAGGATCGAGTCCCACATCAGGCTCCCTGGATGGAGCCTGCTTCTTCCTCTGCCTGTGTCTCTGCCCGTCTCTCTCTATATATGTCTATCATGAATAAATAAATAAAATCTTTAAAAAAGAACTTTACAACAGTATACTTCCATTTCTCCTTCTAAGACTTTGTGCTTTATTGCCATTCACTGTATTTCCATTATGTTATAAATACCATGATACATTGGTGCTATTTTTGCTTTAAACAGCCACTTGTGGGGCAGCCCGGGTGGCTCAGCAGTTTAGCGCCTGCCTTTGGCCCAGGGTGTGATCCTGGAGTCCCGGGATCGAGTCCTACGTCGGGCTCCCTGCACGGAGCCTGCTTCTCCCTCTGCCTGTGTCTCTGCCTCTCTCTCTCTCTCTGTGTCTCTCATGAATGAATGAATGAATGAATGAATGAATAAATAAATAAAAACAGCCACTTGTATTTTAAAGAGTTGTGAATAATAGGGAAAAATTATTTATACTTACCTATACAATTAATATTTCTGATGGTTATCATTCCTTTGTGTAAATGTAGATTTCTATCTTGCATCATTTCCCTGCTCAAAGGAATTTCTTTAACATTTTTTTTAGTGTAGATGTGCTGCTGATGAATTCGTTCATATTTTGTATGCACAAAAAGCATTTCACCTTTGTTTTTGAAAGATAGCTTTGTTGGGTAGAGGCCTAAGTTAATAGTTTTGTCTTTCAATAATTTAAATATATTCCTTCATTGTATTTTTATCTTGCATCATTTCCAACAATTTTTTCAAAATTTATTCATGAGAGACACAGAGAGGCAGAGACATAGGCAGAGGGGAAGCAGGATCCTTCCAGGGAATCCAATTCAGGACTTGATCCCCAGACCCTGGGATCATGCCTTGAGCCGAAGGCAAACACCCAACCACTGAGCCACCCAGGTATCCCATGAGTCATTCTTGAAGAAAAATTACTCAGTGAAGAAATCTAACTAAAGCAGGAAATATATGAAAATAGAGGATAATGGTAATTGGACTTTAAGTCCATTCACATGTATATAACTAAGATATATAGGAATTATGATTACAGAAAAGAATGTTATAAACCTTGACAAAGTAAAAACATTTTTATAATCAGATAGATATTCTTTTTGTTTCAATGAACAAAAACAGGCTCTGGACAATTTAAATAAGTGAACAAACAAAAAGGTTGTGTTAGAATCATGAAGGAGAACCACTCACAGAATCAAAGGCAAGCTGACCAAATAGGTTTTAGAGATGATTAGTACCTGGAAGTTCCAAGGATCTAAATGGCAGGTAAGAATTGGCTCCAGTCATTTCCTTTACTTTGGCTTATGAAGGTCAAATTACAGTGGAAGACTTGTATTTGCCTAGTGGATACTGCACTCAATTTTTAGCAACCATAGCAATGTCCCCTTGATTGAAAATCTTCAAAAAAAAAAAAAAAGGAAATAAAATCTTCAAAACGCTTGATGTAAAGTGGAAAGAATATCAGTTACTAATGTAGGGTGAGAGGATGTTCTGTAGGTTGAAGTAACAGATGCCCATTATGGTAATCAAAAAAAGTGAGAGAGTCAGGAAGAGGAGTGAAGAATATCATTTTTCTTGGCAAGGAATTGATCAATACTAATACAGTTTTTTAAATAACTAAAAATGATTCCAAGCATTTTAATTGCTTTTTGCAATTTAATTTTTAATATTGGATCTTTCAGTAGCTAAAAGTTCTTGGGTTAAAGAAATATATTCTGTAGTTCAGCTCTTTTATTGCTTTCTCTTCCATTAAGTTCAAGTAAAATACAGGTGAAAATAATTTTAAAATAGTATGTATAATTCCACTTTAATTAATTTTGTCTAGCTGTTCTTATACTTTATTAAGAAACAAATTTATAAAAAAATAAAAATAATAAATACACACACACAAAAACACAACTCTCTGGTATAGTGTTAACCTGAATGTTTCCGATTTCTGGGATTATTGGTAATTTGTTGCTTCTTTTTTTTCTTTCAGTATTGCTAGAATTAATTTTATTGACTTTGTACCTTATAATGACCTTGAAGATCACATGTTGGAATCTTTCTCTTAAAACAGAATTCATGGAAATAATGGAAAATATATCTTAAAACATTACTATATAGTCATGTGCTAAAATTACTATATAGTCATGCGCTAAAACATTACTATATAGTCATGCGCTAAAAGCACCTCTCTCTGGACCAAAAATTAGGAGGCATTTGCACAAGGAGGGAAGAGCTGTAAACTCTAGTAATAAAGAGAGGCTGGCCCCACCACAAGGCCAGGACAGCAACTTTACTGCAAAGTCAGGATTGAGTCATCCAACCAGAAACTACTGCTATGAGACTGAGGCCATTGCATTTGGCCTCCATGTGGTCAATCTGAGGCCTCAAACTAAAATACTCCTATCTCAGGCTTTCTCACTGTTGGCTCTATTGGCAGTTTGGGCTGGATAATTCTTTGTTGTCAGGGGGGGTTTCCTGGGTATTATAAAATGTTTAGCAGCAACCTCCTACCCCTGTTAAACAAGTAAAAATGTCTCTAGACAGTGCCAAGTGTCCCTTGGGGGGCAAAAGCACCACCACCTACCTCCTTTGACTAAAATAGTTTCCAGAATAGTGGGCAGAATAAATAAGTCAAACATGTAACATACTAAAATCAAGATTCAGAAAACTAAAGATCTTTCTAATCCTAAAGAGAAAAAGTTTAGGGCAGCCTGGGTGGCTCAGCGGTTCAGCCCCACCTTTGGCCCAGGGCGCGATCCTGGAGACCCGGGATCCAGTCCCACGTCGGGCTCCCGGTGCATGGAGCCTGCTTCTCCCTCTGCCTGTGTCTCTGCCTGTCTCTCTCTCTCTCTCTCATGAATAAATAAATAAAATCTTAAAAAAAAAGTTTAGATAATTTATGAAAAGAATGAATTTGACAGTAACTATTTCATTATCAAGACTGAATACAAGAGTATGGGCAGTAGGTTCTAACTGCTGTGGAAAAACAACTTTGAACCTAGATTTCTAACCCCCCACATTATCATTCAAGACTGAAGGCAAAACAAATGCATCTTAAGGCTTGCAACAACTTGAGATTTTTTTTTTTTTTTTTGGTCAGTCATGACCCATATTTGAAAGACTCACTGAATAATGTACCCAACATGAGAATAATGAACTGAGAAGAAAGTTGTGATTTTAAGAAAGGTGAGCAAATAAATCAGTAAAACATAAGGTTAATCTATGTGTGTTATTTTCTAATTGCCAAATAATTCAATAGCCTTCATATATACAAACTACATCCACTTAGAATATATAATGAAAGAAAGAAAAGTCTTGTAATTTAAAAAAAAAGATAACTTAAGAATAACAGTAAAAAGAAATGTACACACTCTGTGTGAATAAAGCTATAAAATGAAACTGAAGAATCCAAAAGAGAACTGAAACCAACAAAAAGCAGACTGGTTTTGGATAAGAAGACTCCAAATCATAAATCTACCCATTTTTACAAAGTAATAAAAAAAAAAAAAAACAAAGTAATCTATAAATCCAATGTTAATTCCAATAAAAATACCAATAGATCTTTCCTTGAAGCATAGAAATGACATTAGTCATTGAAAGAAAAAAACAAGAATATCCAGGAAATATCTAAAATGGAAGAAATCGGAGGGTAATTAACATTACCAAATATTAAACCATATTATAAAGCTACAATATTTAATACAATGTGGTTTTGTTGTGTGGCAGGTCAATGGAACAGGTTAGAATGTCCAAAAATAGGGACACCTGGGTGGCTCAGTGGTTTAGCGCCTGCCTTCAGCCCAGGGCATGATCCTGGAGTCCCTGGATCGAGTCCCATGTCCGGCTCCCTGAATGGAGCCTGCTTCTCCCTCTGCCTGTGTCTCTGCTTCTTTCTCTCTGTCTTTCATGAATAAATAAATAAAATCTTTAAAAAATAGAATGTCCAAAAATAAATTCAACTATGTGTGCAAATATAGCATATGTTGAAGGTGGCATTCAGATTAATTGGGAAAAAATGGGTTATTCAATAAATGATGCTAAATGACTTGGGGACCTATCTGAAAAAAATTAAGCTATGTCATACATCACGCTTGACACCAAATACATTCCAGGTGGACCCAATACTTACGTATAAAAATGTGGAAATCACAGAAGTACATGGGGAAAAAGTGGGGCATTTATTATTATAATCTTAGTATAGGGAAGGACTAAATAGAGACCTCAATCAGAAACCATGAAGGAAAAGTGACTATTTTTTTAACATTCCCTATTTTATTTTATTATCATTTTAAAAAGATGTTATTAATTAATTATTTGACAGGAGGAGAGAGTGACAGTGAGAGGGAGGGAGAGGGAGAGTGAACCTGAAGCAGACTCTGTGCTGAGTGCAGTGCCAGATGCAGGGGTCAATCCCACAACTGAGATCATGAACTGAGCCGAAACCAAGAGTTAGACATTTAGTTGACTGAGACACCCAGGCACCCTGAACATACCAATTATTTTAAACAAAATTATCTTTGTGGCAAAAACACCACAAAGAGGTCAAGAAGCAACACAATGGGGAAATATTTGCAACAAAATTCAAAGACAAATAGTTAACTCCTTACTTTTAAAAAAGTCTCTACAAATCAAAGAGAAAAATTCTAAGTCCCGAAGAGAAAAATGGGCAAAGGATGTGAGTACAGAAGAACACAGAAAAGGAATTTAACATACTTCCTAAACATACAGAGACTTTAGTCATGATATAGAAGTGTCTATTAAAAACTATAAGACATTACTGTTTTTCATTTATTAGACTGAAAAAAATCATTAAGTTCAAACCTAATGGTTTTACTGTTTGGTGGGACACTATCATACATTGCCATAAAGTTCTATCAAGTGTTCTTGATAGCATCTGATAGATGCTATGAAAATTTAAATACACATATCCCTGGGGCACGTGGCTCAGTCAGTTGCATGCACGACTCTTGATTTTGGCTCAGGTCATGGTATCATGGTTGTGTGACAATGCCTCACATCCGCTCCATGCTCAGCAGAGAGTCTGCTTCTTGCCATCCCCCTCTGCCCTGCCCCCAGCTCATGCTCTGTTGTGCTGTCCCTTTCAAGTAAACCATTTTTAAAAAATAAACAAATAAATGCACATATCCCTTTATCTAGCAATTCATCTTTTAGGAATTTATTCAACATAAATACTCAAACATGTATGAAATGATTTCTGTACAGTTAATTGAAATTCACTTTATTTCTAATAGCAGAAGACTGCAACATAGTAGATATTCACTGTAAAGGGTCAACTTGATTAACTTAGAGCATATTGACACATTGCTTTTTTTTAATTTTTTTAAAATTTTTATGATAGTCACACAGAGAGAGAGAGAGAGAGAGGCAGAGACACAGGCAGAGGGAGAAGCAGGCCTCCATGCACTGGGAGCCCGACGTAGGATTCGATCCCGGGTCTCCAGGATCGCGCCCTGGGCCAAAGGCAGGCGCTAAACTGCTGTGCCACCCAGGGATCCCCATATTGACACATTGTAACACTATGAAGCTATGTAGCTATATGTATTGGCTGGAGACCATTTCTTCATTGAATATAAGACAAAGCAACATGTGGAAAATGTCTATCTTTTGCTTATAGAATTGATACAGGTATGTGCTTATGAATGCATTAAATATCTTTTGAAGCATACTAAAAAACTGGTAATAGTGTTTGGTTCTAGGGAAGGACAAGTGACCATCAGGGGAACACAAATGAGTAAAACACAGCATTTGCTTTTTGTGACTTGGATTTTATACAATCTAACGATTTCGAGTATTTCCTGATGTGAATATTGCAGTGTGTTCGTGTGCACATGAGTATGTGTGTATATTCTTGATATAACAGTTTTATGACTTACTTTCTTAGTTTTGTATGGGAAGTGGGCAGGCACAAATTTTGAAAAATACAAAAAGTTAAAAAATAATATAAACCTTCACCAATTAGGATTTGTTTAACATATTTTTTCATATTTGCTTCTAGTTTTCTTTTTAAGTAAGAAAAATAAAATACCTTAGTAAAATTTGAATTCTTCTTTCTTCTTTTCCCCATCCAATTTCTCTCTCCTTTCCCCAGCAGCAAAAACCATCATGATTTTGATGGGTATCCTTTCAAGCTGTTAAGTTTTACATATGCACAGGGCCGCATCATTATTCTCAAGAGTGGTAGAGGATGAAGTGAAGATGGAGTGCTAGGCTCTGGGAAATCATGTGACTGTGGCATTTAATGACATAGAATGGTATGGTAACAATGATAATTATAAAAATTGGAGAGTAAACTGTTTTTTTCTGATAGCTCCAAGAAGTGTAGACAGTGAAAAAACTGACATTGAGAGCAAAACTATCCAGCTGAGGAGATCCACAGAAAACCCCCAAACCTTCACAGTTTAGGAAGAGTTCCTCATTCCCTGTCATTGCCAAGCAGCTATGGCTCAGCATCAAGACAAGGGCTTGAGTGTTCCATGCTGATTAAATTTGCAACCACACCACGTCTCTTACACTATGGGAAGGGCATTGTGTGGAAGAAATGAGAGCTTGGGATATGGATAAGGACATTTGGGCAGATGCTGAGTGAGAACTCTGGATACCCAAATACCTTTTCTCCTCCTCCTCCTTTTCCTCCTCCTCCTCCTCCTCCTCCTCCTCTGGCTTTGGCTGCTTCTTCTCCTTCTTCAAGATCTTATTTATCTATTTGAGAGAGAGAGCATAAGGGGTGGGAGGAGAAGCAAGCTCCCCACTGAGCAGGAATCCAATGTGGGGCTCAATCCTAGGACCCTTGGATCATCACTCAAGCCTAAGGCAGATGCTTAACCGACTGAGCCACTCAGGCACTCCACCTAAATACATTTTGACAGGTTAGCTACACTGCCTGGAGAACCAGCCTTCCCAAACAAAAAAGCCTTTCTAGAACTGAATGACTGTACTTAGGCTAGCTGCCTCACAATCTGATGCTGATTGTCCTCAAAACCAACCCATGTAATGGTAAGTTAGATCCCAGTGTAGTCCAGATGCTGAAAAGAAGGCCTGTTCCAGGGTTATTTTATGTTCACATCATAATCACCCAGTCTATAGTATATATTATGGCTTACTCTTGGTATTTTATAGGTTTGGGCCAATATATAATGACATGTATCCCCAATATAGTATATTCTGTATAACAGAATGTTTTCACTGTCCTAACAAAATGCTCTGTGCTCTGCCTGTTCATCCTTCCCTGCCCTCCAACATCTGGCAACCATTGATTTTTTTACTGTCCACAGAGTTTTGGCCTTCCCAGAGTGTCATATAGTTGAAATCACACAATGAAGCCTTTTCAAATTGGTTCTTTTACTTACTAACATGCATTTAAGGTTCCTCCCCTCTTTTCATGGCTTTAGAGCTCATTTCTTTTTAGTGCTAAATAATGTTCCATTCTTTGGATATACCACAGTAAATGTGTCCACTCACCTACTGAAGGACATCTTGGTTGCTTCCAGGTTTTGCAACTATGACTAAAGTTGCCATATACATTTGTAGTATCTGAAAGGGAAGATCTGGAAAAATTAGAAAATCCTCAGAGAAGGTGGCAATCATCATTATCTATAATAATTCAATTGATATTATTTTTAACAAGATTTTATTTATTTATTTATTTATTTATTTATTTATTTATTTATTTAGGGAGAGAGAGAGAGCATGAACAGGGTGAGGGGCAGAAAGAGAGGGAAAAGCAGACTCCCTGTTGAGCAGGGAGCCTGACATGGGGTTCGATCCCAGGACCCTAAGAGCATGATCTGAGCCCAAGGCAGACACCGATCTCTGTACCCCAAGATCATTACCTGAGCCCAAGGCAGACACCCAACCAACTGAGACACCCAGGTGCCCCTCAATCAATACTAGAGAGCTTATCCTATACCAGTTCCTGGGGTTGGGGCTGGTAACATAAATATAACACAGTTTCTGGTTTTAAAGAGATCATAATACACTGGCATAATCAGAGACAAAGAGATAATTATGATTCTATGAATTAAAATGAGAGAACAATGCCTGGGCCATATGGAAACACCAGGAAGAGGTACACTGAAATCAATAAGGATTAGATTTATTTCTAAATGAGATGATGCTTGAATTGAGTCTTATTACTAATTTTTACTTTGAAATAATCTCAAATTTACAAAAAAGTTGCAAATGTAGTACAAATAACTGTTTTTTTCCTATTTGAGAGTAAGTTGCCAACATTATGCCATTAGTCCCATAATACTTGAGTATGTTTTGCCTATCAACAAGGACATTCCCCTAAATAATCAAAATACAACCATAAAAAAAATAGAACCATCAAAATCAGGACATTAATATTTATAGATTATTACCACCTAATCCTTAGATACCATTAAAAGTATGTTGGTTGTCCCAGCAGTGTCCTTTATAACAAAATATCCAGTTCAGAATCATTATTTGAATTTAATTTTTGTATCTCTTTAGTTTCCTTAACCATGGAAGAGAGGAAGAAAAACAGTTCAGTTGGGTACATTTTGGGTACCTATGGTACATTAAGATGGCTAAATGCTATTGCACACAATAAAGATATTTTGAGCTCAGATAAAAATTATAGCTTTTTCACACTAAAATGTAAACAAATGAATGTGTTGGTTATCACTATTAAAATTTAAAATTTTTTTGAAATATTGTACAAAAGAGGTAAAAGAAAAAGAGGTATACAGCCTCACTTGTAAGCTAACATTTCCACTGAGAACAGCTAGAAAAGGCAGCTTTAATATACAAGGTATTAGAAAGCTGAGGTAACCAGCTTTGCTTTGCTTAAACAAATCAGAATTGCAAAGACAAATCAGATAGCTCAAAGTGTCAAAACTATCCTTGGGTCAGCTAAGTCTCTAATTGGTTAAGATATTCAGCTGCTATTTTACCTACCTTGCAAAGGAAAGTATGGAATCCTTTTGAGAAGAAGACAGTATCAGCTAGATCCTCCACAATTTTTTCATACACAGTATATGACATTTAACGGAAAATTACCTGGTATGCCAAAATACAGGGCCCTATGACTGAAATTTAGGGGAAAGAAAATACAATATAAATAGACCAGAGGTAATCTAAATAGTGGAATCATCATACTGGAAAAAGAACTATTATTTATATGCTTAAGAAAAATAGAGCAAAAGAGAAAGATGATAAATGAAAAGGTGAAGAAAACTGTCAAAGAATTAAATCTATAGAAAGATGCCAACGGGAATTCTAGAAGTAAGTAATATGATAACTGAAATTAAACATATGATAGATAAACTTAATAGAAAATTAGATACAACAAGAGAAAGAATTTGTGAATTAGAAGACTGATGAAAATATTTAGATTGAAGAATACAGAGGGAAAAAGAAGAGTGAAAATTCAGGTAAAAGAGTAAACTATCATATGGGACATAGTGAAAAGGTTAAGAGTATATTCATTTTGGATCCTACAGTGATATGAGATAGTTCAAGGGAGATATTTTCTTTTTTTTTTTTTTAAGATTTTACTTATTTATTAATAAGAGACACATAGAGAGAGGTAGAGACATAGGCAGAAGGAGAAGCAGGCTCCCCATGGGGACCCTGATGCGGGACTCAATCCCAGGACCTGAGATCATGACCTGAGCCAAAGGCAGACTCTCAACCACTGAGCCACTTCAGATACCCCAGGAAGATATTTTCTTTAAAAGATAATGCTTTAAAAATTCCAAAACACAAGCAAAGGCCCCAGATTTATGACATTTTGTGAATCCCAAGAAGGATAAATTTAACAAATATACACAGGCACATCATATTAAACCATTAAACACTAAAGACAAAGAAAATAGAGACATATTACCTTAAAAATTATGTATAATGGACATATAGTACTATAATAGTGTCAGATATACAACATAATGATTTGGTACTTGTATATTTTGCAAAATGATCACCACAATAAGTCCAATTAACATCAATCATCATATACTGTTATAGTTTTTTATTATGGTGAACACT
This sequence comes from Canis lupus familiaris, assembly GCF_011100685.1. Classification (NCBI taxonomy): domain Eukaryota; kingdom Metazoa; phylum Chordata; class Mammalia; order Carnivora; family Canidae; genus Canis; species Canis lupus. The sequence goes on along the minus strand of NC_049230.1, from coordinate 38,123,290 downwards.
TTTAAGATTTACTCTCTCAACAACTTTCAAATATACAGTACAGGGGTGCCTGGGTGGCTCAGTTGGTTAAGCGTCTGCCTTAACCTCCACTCGGGTCATGATCCCATGTCATGTCAGGTTCATTGCTCAGTGGGGAGTCTGCTTCTCCTTAACCCTCTGCCCCTCCCCCTGCTTGTGCTCGCTCTCTCTCTCAAATAAATACAATACAGTATTATTAACTAGAGTCACTATGCTATGCATTATATCCTGTGACTTATTTTGTTGCTAGAGCTTTGTACTTTTTAACTTCCTCCACACATTTCACTGGCTACCCCCTACTCCCTATCTCTGGTAAGCACCAATCTATTCTCTATATCCATGAGTTTGTTTGTTTGTTTGTTTGTTTGTTTGTTTGTTTTAGATTCCACCAAAAGTGAGATCATACAGTATTTATCTTTCTCCACTTGACTTTGGAATTATATGAGCTTCTTGGATATGGCTCCCTGTTTCCCTAAATTAAGAAGTTTTCAGCCATTATTTCTTTGAATGAGCTCTGCTCCTTCCTCTCTTCTCTGGAACGCCTCTATGAATATTGGTCTGCCTGATGCTGTCCCATAAATCCCTTAAGCTATCTTCACTCTTTTCCATTCTTTTTTCTTCTTGCTACTCAGCCCTGTCTTTGAGTTTACTGACCCTTTTTTCTGTCTGATCTAGTGTGTTGTAAACCCCACTACTGAAAATTTCAGCTCAGTTAATATATTCTTCAGTTCTGTGATTTTTGTTTGGCACTTTCGTATATTTTCTCTTTATTGAAAATTTCCCTTTGTTCATGCATTTTTCTCCTGACCCTGGTGAGTATCTTTATGACCATTATTTTAAATTCTCTATCAGAAAATCACTTATGTCTATTTCATTAAGGTCTGCTTCTGGAGTTTTGTTCTGTTTGGTACATATTTCTCTGTTTCTCCATTTCCCTTGACTCTCTGTATTGGTTTCTGTGCATTAGATAAAACAGCTACCTCCTCCAGTCTTGGTCTCATGTAAAAAATGAACCTTATTGTTCAGGCTGGCCCAAGCTCTTAATGGTCTCTCAAACCTCATGGTTGTCCATGCTACTTTCTTTGCTCTCTGTGGCTCACAGTAGTTGAGGGTGTTCCAAGACCTGTCAGTGTCCCAGAAGAGAGGATTTGTCAGCTCCTAGATGCAAGCTGATTGGAAGCTGGCCCCTCAGGCAGCAGCTTTTAAAGATGTCTTTCTGGAAAAGACAGGGAGATTTTTGTCTGCTCCCTCCGCACTGATTCCTGGGTGGATAGCTGGCTAAGAATGGTTTCTTTATTTGCTACAGTCCAGTGAGAGCTGCAAATTCCAGCCTCACTGGCCACCAAAGCCACACAATGAAAACATGCATTTTGGGCAGGGGCACCAGACATGTGCACAAGCTCCTTCCAGGGAGACACCAAAAGCCTTAATGAGCCATTGACAACCTTAACAACCTTAGCACTGACAACCTTAATGAGCCAGAGGGAGAATGTGGAGACAGTGCTCACTGGTATCACCAGTCTCCAGGGAAGATCCAGCTCCCAGATTTGTGCTAGATTAGAGCCTCTCAGTCAGCAGCTTTTTTTTTTTTTTTAAAGATTTTATTTATCTATTCATGAGAGACAGAGAGAGAGAAGCAGAGACACAGGCAGAGGGAGAAGCAGGCTCCACGTAGGGAGCCCGACCTGGGACTTGATCCCAGGTCTCCAGGATCATGCCCTGGGCTGAAGGCAGCGCTAAACCGCTGAGCCACCAGGGCTGCCCAGTCAGCAGCTTTTAAAGTGTCCAAATAGGAATCTTTCAGAGATAGAGTAGGTGATGGGCGTTTCTGTCCACTCTCTCTGTATTGATCCCTGGAGGAAACAGCTAGAGTGAGTCATTGTGAACCTGGTAAGAACTGTTTATTTATTTGCCATAGCCTTGTGGGTCTTTTGAGGCAAGCCCTATTGGCATTCAGAGCTAGGTGTTTGGGGCACCCATCTTCTGGCAGATATCTCAGAAGTTTACACATCAGATATTGGGCACAAACCCTTTGCTCCTCAGGGACAGCTGGGAGTAGCAAGTTCTCTTCCATGCTGCTGTGCTGGATGTGAGACTTCTGATGAGAGTGTGTCTTAGCTTTTTCTACTGCTATTGTATTTTCTCATTTGCCAGATATATAGAACTTACTCAGCTAGTTTCTAGATTTCTTTCAAAGAAAAGTGTTCCATGTGTAGCTGTAGATTTAGTGTGTCCATAGGAGAAGGTGAGCTTAGATGCTTTTTATGTTGTTATCTTAAACTGGAACTCTATTTATTTATTTATTTATTTATTTATTTATTTTTTTAAAAAGACTTTTTTTTTTAGATTTTATTTATTCATTTATGAGAGAGACAGAGAGAGAGAGTGGCAGAGACACAGGAAGAGGGAGAAACAGGTTCCATGCAAGGAGCCTGACGTGGGACTTGATCCCCAGTCTCCAGGATCATGCCCTGGGCCGGAAGCAGATGCTCAACCACTGAGCCACCCAGGAGTCCCCGGAACTCTACTTTTTAATGGGTATTTATTTATTCCCATTCTTCATTTTTACTGATAAAAGTATCTAGTGCTATGAATTGTCCTCTTATCACTACTTTAAATATATCCATAACTTCCATTATCTATTAAGCCCTTAAGCTATAGTCTGTGCTCTGATCTACCATGACACTTTTTAAAACTATTTTCAGACTTATAGTTCATTAAGTCTTTTTGGTGATGGTTTTAGATCAACATTTTGTCTGTCATTAGATTCCTTCTCTCTTCTCTGCAGTTTTTTTCAGTCTGCCTTTGCTTCAGAAAGACTTGAATTGGGGCAAGAATAGGGTAGGAGGAACATTAAGGGATCACACTCTGGTTTTTGGTGTTTTTGTTTTTACTTATGGTATTTTTAATGTGTCTACCATGGCTATAGAGGCAAAGGCTTAAACTGTCACCAATCTGAATCTTGACAGAATGCTTCATGACCCTTCCAGAGCACAGGAGGATGGGAGGTGTTCCTAGAAAACCATGTCCCACTTGTCCCACTCCCATGTCCCTCCTCTGGGAGGCTGTCACAGGAACAGTTTTTCTTTAGCTCACAAGCTTTTTTTGCTTTATTTTTTAAAGCATGTGCCTAGTCCATGATCCTGGTATACTGCTTGCTTTCTGACAAACTGTAAACCCCTACACTCCCATGTCTAGAGGAAAATCTGATAGAGGCAACTACTATCTATGCCATTCTAAAAACCAGGGAGACTATTGCTTTCCCCAGAACCATCTGCCTTATATTAGTCAAACTCAGGATATCCTGGGGAAAGGACAACTCAGTCACAATGCCTTCTCCCACTAATCCTTCCAGTTGTCCACCATGACCTCCTGTCCTGCATCTCTGACCATGGCTACTCATTTCCTTTGGTCACATACAAATACTACTACTACGGGGTGTGTGTGTGTGTGTGTGTGTGTGTGTGTGTAGATTCAAGCCTTCTTTCCATGACAGTTTACTTATTTTTCATTTTAACCTTTTATTCAGTGTTATGTTCATATTTAAAAATACGCATTTCAGGGACGCTGGGTGGCTCAGCGGTTGAGCGTCTGCCTTTGGCTCGGGGGCGTGATCTCGGGCTCCTGTGATCGAGTCCCACGTCTGGCTTCCAGCATGGAGCCTGCTTCTCCCTCTGTCTGTGTCTCTGCCTCTGTGTGTGTGTGTCTCTCATGAATAAATAAAAATAAAATAAAATAAAAATATGCATTTCACAAGTGTATGGCTCAATACATTTTCACAAAGTAAACACACTTGTGTTAATAAAAACAAGACATTAACTTCCAGCAGTTCTCCCCTTATGCCTTCTAGACAACTGCAGGCAGTTAGTCCATAAATTAAAATAAATTAAAATCCCAGTTATAGGGACGCCTGGCTCAGCAGTTGATCATCTGCCTTTGGCTCAGGTCATGAACCTGAGGTTGTGGGATGGAGTTTTGCATCGGGCTCTCTGCTTGGAGCCTGCTTCTCCCTCTGCCTCCATCTCTGCCTCTGTCTCTATGTGTCTGTCATGAATAAATAAATAAATAAAATCTTTAAAAAGTCCCAGGTATATTTTCATATGCTTCTCCAGGCATCTGGAGTCTTCATCAGTGTTTACAGTTTCCTTGTGGAGGTTTCAAATCACGGTATAATATCATGTACCATGAGCTGGTCCATTGTTCATAAGCATGTTCTTCCTATGATCACATTTTTTGGTCAGCAGAACTACTGAAACTGGCTTGCTGTTGGTTAACTTTTTTTTTTTTTTTTTTGCCGTTGATTAACTTTGAATCCAAATCGTTTTTTTTCCAATTTGCCTCTGCTTCAGAAATAGTTGCCTACTGATATTGAAGACAATAAGCAATTCATTGATTCCAGTAATATAACCTTGTCATTTTTCCAAATCTTTCTTGACCTGCAATGTGCCAGGTATGCCAAGGTCTGCAAGTTCCAGTGGAGCACCTTGAGTACAAAGTCCATGCCAATGGTGGCTTGGTAGTGTGACAAATTCTGGTGCATGTAGTGCTTGAAGCTGGTTTTGTCTATGCCTTCATTGTTGAACACCAGCAGCTTGTGTAGGTGCTCTTGCGCAAGGTCTGCATCCTGGCAACTCGCCTGTTATGCTAGGCAAGGCTGGGGAAAAGCAGCTGGGATTTCGCACTGGAGAGACTCGGGGAGTAAATGTGTGCTCACTTTTTTTTTTTGTATTCTGTTTTGGTTCATACATTCATTAACTGGATTTCACTAAAAGGTTGTTTTTCAAGAAGATATTAGAGAATTATGTTCCCTAAGTTCTTCGATAAGAGTGTTTGCTTATTGGGGTCCCTGTGTGGCTCAGTCAGTTAAGTGTCTGCCTTTGGCTCAGGTCATAATCCCAGGGTCCTGGGATCAAGCCCTGTTGTCAGGCTCCCTGCTCAGTGGGGAGCCTGCTTCTCCCTCTCCCTCTCCCTCCCCCCACTCCTACCCTCCTGCCCCCACTTGTGTTCACATACTCTCTCAAATAAATAAATAAAATCTTCTTTTTTTTAAGTGCTTATTTACTTTATAGTCAAGTGACATCTTGGTTTGGTAAAATACGCCTATGTGAAACTTAATTTTCCCCAGAATTCTGTATGCAATGCTTTACTTCTTCTGACATTGAACACACTGATAGAGAAGGCTGAGCCTTGCTGGTGAACTTGGGTTCTATTCTCTGTTCCAAGATCCCACTAAATTCATTCTAACTGAATGTCTTAGACATGGATTCACAATACCCAGCCAAAGGTTCATCTGGCTCTGTTGAGCTTTATCTTAGTCCCCAGCTCATCTTAGATGACTGGAAAATGTCAAATCCTGGTGCTCCTTATCTTTCTTGATGAAAACAGTCATTGTTTTAAAGGGCTTCTACTAATACTCTGGCTGCTTTCCTCCAAAACTATGTTCAAGAGAATTTTCTGGATTTTTTTCAGTTCGCCTTCTTTATTAATAACTGCCTATAGAGGGATCCCTGGGTGGCGCAGCGGTTTGGCGCCTGCCTTTGGCCCAGGGTGCGGTCCTGGATATCCGGGATCGAATCCCACGTTGGGCTCCCGGTGCATGGAGCCTGCTTCTCCCTCTGCCTGTGTCTCTGCCTCTCTCTCTCTCTCTCTCACTGTGTGCCTATCATAAATAAATAAAAAGTTTTAAAAAATTAAAAAAAATAACTGCCTATAGAAAAATAAAGTGACCATTCTGGTGAGTTCTTAGGGTGCTAGCTGAACAATTAGAAAAGCTGTAACTCCTCCAACTGAATTGTGTAAAAATAGTCTATGAAGATCAAGAGATTTTAAGGGAAGGGATAACAAGTTTTGCCTTCTTTGTTTCTATTATGGAAATTGTGAGTATCATCAATGATGATCTTCCCTTTTCTTTAAAAAAATTTTTTTAAGTAAGCTCTAGACCCAATGTGGGCTTAAACTCGCGACTCAGATCAAGAGTTACATGCTCTATTTGACAAAATACAGCATCCATTCCTGATCAAAATTCTTCAGAGTGTAGGGATAGAGGGAACATCCCTCAACATCTTAAAAGCCATCTACGAAAAGCCCACAGCAAATATCATTCTCAATGGGGAAGCACTGGGAGCCTTTCCCCTAAAATCAGAAACAAGACAGGGATGTCCACTCTCCCCACTGCTATTCAACATAGTACTAGAAGTCTTAGCCTCAGCAATCAGACAACAAAAAGAAATAAAAGGCATTCAAATTGGCAAAGAAGAAGTCAAACTCTCCCTCTTCGCCAATGACATGATACTCTACATAGAAAACCCAAAAGCGGGATCCCTGGGTGGCGCAGCGGTTTGGCGCCTGCCTTTGGCCCAGGGCGTGATCCTGGAGACCCGGAATCGAATCCCACGTCGGGCTCCCGGTGCATGGAGCCTGCTTCTCCCTCTGCCTGTGTCTCTGCCTCTCTCTCTCTCTGTGTGACTATCATAAAAAAAAAAATAAATAAATATTTAAAAAAAAAAAAAAAAAAGAAAACCCAAAAGCCTCCACCCCAAGATTGCTAGAACTCATACAGCAATTTGCAGTGTGGCAGGATACAAAATCAATGCCCAGAAGTCAGTGGCATTTCTATACACTAACAATGAGACTGAAGAAAGAGAAATTAAGGAGTCAATCCCTTTTATAGTTGCACCCAAAAGCATAAGATACCTAGGAATAAACCTAACCAAAGAGGTAAAAGATCTATACCCTAAAAACTACAGAACATTTCTGAAAGAAATTGAGGAAGACACAAAGAGATGGAAAAATATTCCATGCTCATGGATTGGAAGAATTAATATTGTGAAAATGTCAATGTTACCCAGGGCAATTTACACGTTTAATGCAATCCCTATCAAAATACCATGGACTTTCTTCAGAGAGTTGGAACAAATTATTATTTATTATTATTATTATTTTTGGGAACAAATTATTTTAAGATTTGTGGGGAATCAGAAAAGGCCCTGAATAGCCAGGGGAATATTAAAAAAGAAAACCATAGCTGGGGGCATCACAAAGCCAGATTTCAGGTTGTACTACAAAGCAGTGGTCATCAAGACAATGTGGTACTGGCACAAAAATAGACACATAGATCAATGGAACAGAATAGAGAACCCAGAAGTGGACCCTCAGCTTTATGGTCAACTAATATTTGACAAAGGAGGAAAGACTATCCACTGGAAAAAAAAGACAGTCTCTTTAATAAATGGTGCTGGGAAAATTGGACACCCACATGCAGAAGAAAGAAACTAGACCACTCTCTTGCACCATACACAAAGATAAACTCAAAATGGATAAAAGATCTAAATGTGAGACAAGATTCCATCAAAATCCTAGAGGAGAACACAGGCAACACCCTTTTTGAACTTGGCCACAGTAACTTCTTGCAAGATACATCCATGAAGGCAAGAGAAACAAAAGCAAAAATGAACTATTGGGACTTCATCAAGATAAGAAGCTTTTGCACACCAAAAGATACAGTCAACAATACTAAAAGACAACCTACAGAATGGGAGAAGATATTTGCAAATGACGTATCAGATAAAGGGCTAGTTTCCAAGCACATGAAAAAATGCTCCACATCACTTGCCATCAGGGAAATACAAATCAAAACCACAATGAGATACCATCTCACACCAGTGAGAATGGGGAAAATTAACAAGGCAGGAAACCACAAATGTTGGAGAGGATGTGGAGAAAGGGGAACCCCCTTGCACTGTTGGTGGGAATGTGAACTGGTACAGCCACTCTGGAAAACTGTGTGGAGGTTCCTCAAAGAGTTAAAAATAGAGCTGCCCTACGACCCAGCAATTGCACTGCTGGGGATTTACCCCAAAGATACAGATGCAATGAAATGCCGGAACACCTGCACCCTGATGTTTATAGCAGTAATGTCCACAATAGCCAAACTGTGGAAGGAGCCTCCGTGTCCATCGAAAGATGAATGGATAAAGAAGATGTGGTCTATGTATACAATGGAATATTACTCAGCCATTAGAAACGACAAATACTCACCATTTGCTTTGACGTGGATGGAACTGGAGGGTATTATGCTGAGTGAAATAAGTCAATCGGAGGACAAACATTATATGGTCTCATTCATTTGGGGAATATAAAAAATAGTGAAAGGGAATAAAGGGGAAAGGAGAAAAAATGAATGGGAAATATCAGAAAGAGAGACAGAACATGAGAGACTCCTAACTCTAGGAAACAAACTAGGGGTGGTGGAAGGGGAGGTGGGCGGGGGTGGGGGGGACTGGGTGATGGGCACTGAGGGGGGCACTTGATGGGATGAGCACTGGGTGTTATTCTATATGTTGGCAAATTGAACACCAATAAAAAATAAATTTCTTAAAAAAAAAAAAAAGAGTTACATGCTCTACCAACCGAGCCAGCCTGGCGCCCAATCTTTTCTAAGTAATATAGGTTTTATGTTACATCTTGGGAAATTTCCATTGTTATTGTTATCCTTGTTGTTAAAAATAAACTATTGCAAGTTTTTTCCAATTTAAAAATGGAAGAAAATCTATCCATGAACTATTCACAGAGTAAATAACAACTGTGCACAGAGAGACTAACAAATCAATGTTCCTAAATAACCCTTAAGTAACATCTATAAAGAAAATTTAGGAAGAAGTAAGTAAAAACGAACCCGATTTTCTAACATTCCAACAAGTTTCTTACCTTGCAAAGTTTTTCAAAGGCATATTTTTTACAGAATTAAAGATATTATTGACTATACAATGAAAAACATTGCCATGATTCAGGTGTGACATGGACAAGATTTAAATAAATATCATTGTGTCATTCCTCTGAAAATATTACATACAAGTTATCTAAGAGGTGCTGACAAATCTCAGAAATAAACTGGTAACTCAAAAATGTGTCATCAGGACTGTATGAAGGACTTTATTCAAGTTTCTTGCTGTTTGAGTTTCTTCAAGATTGTAGGATTTAGGATAAAATATCTGGAAGCTTATGTCATGAAAAGAGCTTGCACTGTCTTCAATCAATGTAGAAGGTTCTCCATTCACATAGAAGATCTTTCGTACTACACACATTTTCCCAGTGTAACCACAAATT